>NW_006400058.1:906686-927715 GCF_000299155.1 Elephantulus edwardii
CGGAGTTTAGGGCTGTTGTACATAGGGTCGCTATGAGTCGCAGGCGACTCGACGGCACATAACAACAACAACAACAACAAATACAAAATTTAAAAAACATATCCTTAACAAAGATAGAATTTTGCAAGACCAAGAACTTTTTCATTGCAAATGCCTTTTTTTCAGCAACATAAGTGGTGACTGTTTACATCATATAGTCTTCACCAGGTGGAAAACGCAGGAATTAAAAAATACAGCAGTGGAAAGAGTCTATGGAGAAGCTCAGTATCATCAGTCAGAACAAGGCTTGGAGCTGGATATTAAAGTGTCAGTTGCTCACTTGAAAGTTCAAGTTGAAGTTAAAGAAAATTGATCTACGGAAACCAAAGTACAACTTTGAGTATAGAGTGTTTTCCACCTCAATCTTAGAGACCATCTCAAGAAAATAGTTGACATATAAAACACTAATGGCTGGAGATCAAACAAGTTGGACATCAAGGACATCATACAAGATGATAGGAGAAAGTTACTAAAATGACAAAAAAACAAAGAAAAGAGCAGGTTGGATGTCTCCCCATCCAGCTGTGGCAATTCTTATTTTCCCTCTGCACAATAATGCCTGGCACGTGGGAGGAGCTCATTAAACATTTATTGAACTAATGGTCTTATTCAGTGACATTGGCTGGCTCTAGCCTGTCTTGTCAGAGGCGTGCAGGATGACATGTCCCCATCCCCTTAGCATTTGTCCTCCCTCCCCGTGCAG
Organism: Elephantulus edwardii; assembly: GCF_000299155.1. Taxonomy (NCBI): domain Eukaryota; kingdom Metazoa; phylum Chordata; class Mammalia; order Macroscelidea; family Macroscelididae; genus Elephantulus; species Elephantulus edwardii. The sequence goes on from NW_006400058.1 coordinate 907,429, forward strand.
TGGTTAAGTGTTCACCTGCTGACTGAAAGGCTAGCAGTTCACACCCTGCAGCTGCTCCACAGGGAAGAGACGTGGGAGTCAGCTTCTGTAAAGACTGCAGCCATGTGGAAGTTCCGCATCCTGTAAGGTCTCTATGACTCAGAATCAACTCTCTGGAAGAGGGTTTTTGGTTTCATTTTTGTACTGTGTTTTGCTGTCAGGGATTCTCAGCCTCAGTGTGAAGGACCTGTCCTTGGTGCTGACCTGGACTCCCCCTCTCAGGAAGCTGGAAAGAGCAAGGATGAGGCATCTTGAGAAGGATGTGGGAAGGAGATGTGATATCACGTGTCCAACGCAGGTGTTAGATTGTCAGGATCACAGAAAGACTGGAGGATGTCAGAGCTCCTCAGGGAAGGATGTTATTGTTGTTAGGTGTCATCAGATCGATTACTACTCATAGTGGCCCTATAAACAGCAGGTCTGAGCCTTGCTCCATCCTGCATCTTCTCACAATCTCTGATATGAGTGGGTCCAGAAGTCTTTGTGACAATACATGTCACTGAGAAAAGTGAACAGAAGTGTATCATAAACCTCTATGTATGCATCACTTAGATTTAACAAGTACCAGCTCACGTCCACTTGTGTTTTTTTCTCTGCCTCCACCCATTTTCTCATTTCCTGTAGTATATTGTGCAACTCCCAGAAGCTGGGTCATTTAATTAAATGTTGTACCTGCCATTTAATAAAGGTTTCCTAAGCTCTTGGCAGGGTCTGATTCCTCTGCCTAAGATGCTGTGACTTCCTACTCATCCTTCTTGTGGATGATCCTGTCTTGGATGAAGAGTGCTCGTTAGAGGCAAGGACGGTGAAATTGCTTTGCTGCGTGTTGTCAGGAGGGGCTAGTTCTTGGGAAAAGATGCTATGCTGAGAAAGGCAGTGGATTGGCCAGAGATAAGGAGCTCCTCAGTGATACGGACTGACGCAGTGGCTCTAACAGCGAGTGTGAGCATGTTGGAGATGGTGATGATGGTGCAGGATGAGGCCAGATTCTGATACGTTGTTCCTAGGGTTGCTATGAATGTTAGTAGACTCGAGGGCATCTGAGAACAACAACAGCTCATCCTTTAGGACCCAGCACGAATTCTGTCTTCTTTGAAGCTTCCCCTTAATTCCACAACTCTCATCCATGCTCTCTCCCCACCTTCTGGACCAGCTTCTCCCTCTCTTACTGCTCTCATTTCCCCAGAGGCTGTGACTATCTGCGCTTCAGTCGTGTTCCTCATCAGACTAGGAGTTCTTCAAGGGTGGGTGACAGCACAGAAGAACAGATTAGAAAGGTCTGTTGACTCTTTCTCGAGATTAGTGCCCCCTCTGGATCTCAGCCTTTGCATAGGCTGCTCACTGGGTCTGGAATGCTGTGCCCTGTCCATCTGGAAGTTTCAACACCAAGCTCTCTGTGGAACCAGCCTCAATGTAACTCTCCCAATACTGGTGCCTCTTAACCCTGTATGTTCCTCCCTGACCTGTGGTGGTCTGAGGGTGATCTGCCTCTCCTGTCAGATTGGGAGCATCTCCAGGTCTGGATCTCACCTCCATGGTCTCAATGTCCAGGTCTTGGCTGAGGGTGTAAGAGAATTCCAGTGAATGATTGGATACTGATGTGCATAAATTCCGTTTCCTTCCCACTTACAGCTTCATTTATGAAATCCATGCCTGAAGTGGTTCCTGGTATGTGAACAGAACTCAGAAGGTTGTGTGCTCTTCTTCCACCTCCCAGCTGTCAGAGTCTCTCCTCAGGATTACAGAACGCCTCCTCCCAGCCATGTCTGCTACAGCGTTGCTTCTGACCAGGGAATTCCAGAGTGGGAGAGAACGCATGCCGATGAATTTCACTGGTTTTATCCCAGATCTCATTACCTAGAAACACGTCACCTGATAAAACAATGGAATCATTCAGTTGATGGGCCAGATGGGCGTCAACAAGCTGAAAGGATGAAGTTCTGCCTCACAAGATGTAATGTGCATCCTGAGCCAAGGACCCAGTTCCCACTGATGTCCCCCCCATAGCCTCGATTCATTTGATCTGGGTACCAAGGGGCAGAAGGGCTCTTTGCACCATTATACCTCATGCCGGCTCACAGAATACTTGCTTCCCATCCCATAGCTACAGCTCTGATAGTTTGGAAATCTTGCTTCCCAAGGAGTAATGCTTCCAGCCATTGCCATCTGGTGGGTTCCAACTCATTGTTGACTTTTTAGAGGGTTTTCACAGACTATGAACCACTGTGGATTCAAACTCCATGTGAAACACCTGCTTTTACGTTGGCACACAACTGTTTACCCACTAGGCCTCCAGTCCTCAGGGACAGCAGATCTACTGAAAGATGCTGCTGCCCCTTGGCCATTTTGGGTTCCCCAAACTATTGAAGCAAAGGTCAAAGAGAATTGCTCTGTTTCCTAAGGTTATGGATCTCAATTGCCAAGAAGAAATTCAGTTAGTGTTAGGAAGCAAGGCCAAGGAAGCACATGCTTAGACACCATGACTCTCTCTGGTTCTTCTTAGAATTTCCATGTTTACAGCAAAAGCAACAAGGCAAGACAATTGAGTATTTAGATCCTTCAGGGATGAAGGTTTGGCTTATGCTGCTGGGTAAAGAAAAGCCAGCTAGCTGAAGGCTAAGGAAACAAGGAGTGCATAATGGAAGGAAGACTTTTACAAATCATTGATGACCTTACGATCAGTTATAGAAACAGACTGTCTACAGTTGTACTTCTTTTCTTTTAGCTTTTTATTCCCTCCCTCTCTCCCTCCTCCACTTCCCCTTCTCATTTCTCTCTGTCCATTCTACTAATTTCTTTTTCTCTCACTTCTTCTCCCTTACTATTTTACATAAGGATTATTATGATTGGGGGTTGCCCCTGGGGTTTGGGGCGGGAAAAGTTCTTAGTAGAATCTATCTTACTTTCCCACTACTTTCACCCTCCTTGTATCAAAACCAGATAGTTCTTGTATATTGCACCTAGGAGACCTTAAAAGTTGTTGAATGAGTAGTGACAAACAGTTAACTATTCAAACCGATCAAGACTACAAAACAATGTATGTGAAAGACATGCAGGGTCAATGACAGGCAAAGTCAGAATTATAACCAAGAAACCAAATCTTCTGCCTACAAGTTTATTCCAGCTCATGAGAACCCAGTGACCCTCCCTTGGGTTTCTGAGGCTGTGAATTGCATGGGAGGAGATCCCCCATCTCTCCTGCAGGGCTGTCGTTAGATTTGAACCACCGGAGACTAGCAGTGCCTTTTGGTTCGTGGTGCAGTTCTCTAAGGACCTTGTCACCAGAGCTCCTTGATTAGAACATAACAAATTGAACATCACTTGGATAATTTAGAATGGATCCGTAGCACAGAGAACAAATCTGTGCCCAGCACATCTGGTTTTCCTTCTTTGCTTTGTTCACATTGTCTCCTTCCTCCTGTTTCTATTTACCCTTTAGCATTTTTTTCTGAGTTTACTTCTTCCAGGAAGTCTTCCCTGATCTCACAGGCTGGAGAGTTTTGCCTGCCTCGGCTTTGCCTGGAGTGTTTTCTCTGACAAGTTAATCATCACCCACAAGTTTGCAAGGTTGCATGTTTGGGAGGTGGGGTTGCAGCTTTTCAGAGCACAAGGCTCTGAGTTTGCTGTGATTCATGAGCTCAGGGGAGTGCTTTCTCCTCTTTGAGGCTCAGTTTGCCCATCTGTATAACATGGAGTGGACCAGAGCCTCCTTTCTGGAGTGACTGTATGCCCCGGGTGCCCGCATTTATGACCTCAGATCCCCCACCACAGCCACTGCCCACTGTGAAGTAGGAATGATGATGACAACATGATTAATGGCTATCTCCTCCCTAATCAGTTAATCAGTTTCCCTTGTGTTGATTCTGATACATGGTGACCTGAGGTGCATCAGAGGAGCAACACACATCCTTGGATTTCTTTCTGAGGGCTACTTTTTGCATGGAGATTACCAGCTTCTGAGGCACTTCTGGGTGGATTGATCCCTTGCCATTAGTAGCCAAGCACTTAATATTTGTGCTGCCCAGAGCCTCTTCATCTCCACCCTGCATGTAAGGAAACTGAGGCACAGGGAGGTTGACCAAACGACCCCAGGTCATTCACAGTCTCCGTGGTAGAACTGGGCTTTGAACCCTGGCAGTTTGGCTTGAGAATCTGCGCTCCTGAGAGGTATTGCCTTGCATGCTTCTCGGGATAATACCAGTAGAAAAAACACCATTGCAACTCCTTCCTAGAGCCACAGAGGGGAGCACAGGAAATAATTTTGGGGGGCAAGTGCTTGGTGGGTGCTCGGTATGTAATGCTTTATTACACTTGTTCTTCACGTGGGGCAGGACACGGATATTTCTCCTCAACCGAGGCCACCAGAGATCTTGTCCACTCTCTCCCAGGTCAACTGACCAGGTAGAAGTTGGACTGTGACGTGAAGGTACGAAGGACACAGTCGGAGAGTCACTGACAGTGGTATTATTTTCTGCTTATTATTTGACTGCTTTGATATTATTTTCAAGTTAACCGTGTTACAGGAGGAGGGGCTTGGACCTAGTCCTGGGGTCTCCTGCCTGAGGAGGCTGCGGGAGGGGTGATCTAAGAAAGAGGGGTGGTCTAGGAGAAGAGTCCGAGGGGTCCGCCCAGCAGCGCCAGTGGGAGAAGCAGGGCCACAAAGTGGGTTGTGCGGCGTGGGGCGGCCGCAGAGGCGAAGTCCTGCAGCACCGACTCGTCATTACACAAGTTGCCTTTGCAGCAGGATCCTTGCAGGTCAATGTCGGTCCAGGGGCTGGAGGTGCCCCTGATGGTGCAGGAGGGCCGGTGGCAGGTTCTGAGGTACACAGGGACTGAGGTATTGGCTGGGGGATGGAGGTCAGGGTCAGAGGCCGGGAGCCCAGGAGCATGCCTCCGCTCTCAGACTAGGCCTGCCTCACGTCCTCTCAGGGAAGGCCAGGCTTCCTCCCTCAGACCACAGCCTTGGGACAAGGAATGTGTCCCTGTCAGACCTGCCCCGCCTCCTCATCCTCCCACCCGGGCCCGTCTCTCACCGATGGTCATTCGGCCATTTCCCTGGAAGCAGACGCTCTCGTCCAGGTGACATTGGACTTTGCGGGACTTCTCGGGAGTGCAGTCCTCTGGGAGGACCCCCACGCACGTGTAGCACTCGGTGCCGCTGAGCAACGGCGGGTCAGGCGCTGAAAAGAGCACAGACCCACGTGCAGGAGGCGCGCCGGGTTCGGATGTGCGGGCTGCGCACTGCAACAGGCTGGAGCGCGGTCCAAGGCTGGCCTCGGAGGCCCCGCCCCGCCCCGCCCCTCCAACAAGACCCCGCCCCTGCCCCTCCTGGCCCGGCTCCTCCCAACCCGGGCTTAGAGGCCACGCCCACACACGGCCCTGTTCACACCCCGTCCCCCAAGACCCCATCCTGGGGTACCAGGGTTCAGAGGCCCTGCCCCCAGGCTCCGCCCACGCCCCCAGGCCCCATCCTCGGCTGACCTGGGCTCAGAGACCACGCCCCTCCCACACCCGGCCCTGACACACACACCCCTCCTCCACCCCCATCCCTCATACCCGGGCTGAGGTTGGGGAGGCTGTCATGGCTCATGATGTCCTGGTTACACAGGTCGGTGGTGCAGCCGCGCACCACGGAGTAGTCCGGGGGCAGCGAGTCTCTGTTCACCAGCATCTGGCCAGTGTCAGGGCCGGGCCAGCAGCCCTTCTTTATCAGCGTCAGGGAGGAGCGGTACCCTGGCGGCCCGCAAGGATGGAGAGGTCTGTAGCCTTTCCGTAGCCTGCTTCCTTCCATCTCTTCCCCTTTACCTCCCTTCCTCAACCCTTGCTCTCTATTCTCTTCTTTCGTTCTCACTGATCTTCTTCCTCCATCTCCCTCTTTACCTTCCTAACCCCACTCTAGCTCCCACCTTCCTCTCCCAGATCTCCTTCCTTCTTCCTCCTCGTTGCTTCTCTCCTCCGCTTGCCGAGTCACTGCTCCCCATCTCCGGTCCCTCATTCCTGGTTCTTTCATTTTTCTCTCTTTGCTGCCACCTCGTTGTGCGGGTATCCACTCGTGGTGACCCCATGCCTTAGGGAGTACAACTACTCCATAACGCTTTCTAGGCTGTCATCTTGATGAAAGCAGACTGCCAGACCTTTCTTCTGCGTGCCCACTGTGTGAGTGGGAGGTGCCAGCTGTCAGCTGCCCAATGCAAACCACTTGTTTTCCTCTTTTCTCTCCTCCACCTTCTCATTGCTCTGTCCTTAAGGCTCTCCTCCTCTCCTGTCCCTCATTCACCCGTGCCTCCCACCCCTTCCTCTCCTGCACACCCTCCTGGGCTCACCTGTGCTCAGGGAGCTGACAGCCTCAAAGCATCGGCTGGAACAGGAGACTGTGGGCAGCGATTTGCCGCTGAGGTCAAAGGGGCTGGAGTAGGTGTGTTCAAAGCTGTAGCATTTCAGGGCTTGAGACTCTGAGGTAGGGAGCATGGGCAGTTAGCAGAGCTGGGGGCAGGCTCGGGGTTCCACCCTGCAAACGAGGGTAATTCTGTCCTTCTGCTCTGAAGAGAACCGTCCTGGCAGCCAGGGGAGGACCTAGGTTCTGATCTGGTCGGGTGAGTTCAGGGCTCTCTGAACCTGCCAGTTCAGTTTATTCTCTCCTGCTATTCCAGAGCTCCACCGTCCTCCTGGGAGCTCTCCAAAACTTAGATAAGGGAGGAGGTGACTCACTCCTGTTCACTCCTCCTGCCCCTGGAAAGTAAACTTCTGATAAAGGTAGCCCCAGATAAGTCCAAGCAGGCATGTTGACTGACAGAATGAAAAGATCACATTTGGACTCTAAAAGGAATCACAGCAGATGGTCCTGCAGAATGTGTGTGTGTGGAATATGAAATAAAACTAAAATTCCTAAAAGTTTACTGGTCCAGCAGAAAAACCTCTCAGAGTCAAACTCATCATCACAACCAACTCATAGCTAATCCTTCAGCAGGTCTTCAGAGGCCATAAATTCCATCAAAGGATATTGCCCATCTTTCCCCTGGGAACAACTGGTAGAGTCAAACTGTTACCTTTGGGTTAGCAGCATAACTCCCTATTCACTAAGCCACCCTGAGACTTAGTCCTCTTCAAGCTTAGAACTAAACTCATCCCTGTGGCTCAACTTTCAGGCGAACAATAGGCTCATAAGATGAGCAATAACACCCACAATGTACTTTTAGCACAAGCAAACACACAAGATCAAAAGAACATCATCATCTGCCCAGGAATGAAGCTCAGAGGGCAGCGAGGGAGAGGCCAGGAGGATAAATGGAAACAAGACCCACAGGGAAGAGGCAGGAAGGCTGCTGCTGTTACACTGTGGGGACGATAGTTAAGGTAAAAAAGCAAAATGTATAAGAGTGGGTGAATAAAAAGCCAATTTGCACCATAAACTTTTTTTAATTTTTATTTTATTATTTTTGTGTGAGTGTACCATCAAATCAGATCTGACTGGTACAGGAGGAGATTGTCCTTCCTGCCCCAGCAGAGCATCTGGTGGATTCGAACCGTGCGCCTCTGGGATTGTAGTTGCAGCTCCTTACCACTAGGCCACCAGAGCTCCCCTCACCATAAACTTTTTATCAACTCACAACAAAAAACGAAATGGAAAGAACTCTTTCTTTAAAAAAGTAACACTTTTGGAACACGAACACTTCAACACCGCAGAATGAATCCAGAGTCAAGGAAATTTGGCAAATATATACAGGAGGCATGACACTTTCACATAAAATTCTACACTCACACCAAACAAGTAGATGTCTATGTCCTCCAGTATAAACTCTCTGCAAACCAAATCTTTTTTTTTCTCTCTCTCTCTCTCTCTCACACACACACACACACACACACACACACATATGTGTATATGGAGATAATAACCACAGAGAGACCCAAGAGACTCACGAAATCATCCTTAGAGAAAAAAGAAAAGACAAACACATACACAATAAAAAGTGAGATTATGACTAAATCAGAGCACAAAAAATGTGACCCTCAAAACCATAACTGTTTACACAATGGATGGATCCTGGTAAAATGGGAGGAAAATGTAGAACAGCACCTTGAATTCCTAAAAGCAAAACAAATCAAAACAGACTGGACGGAGTGAGGCTGTTTGACGCTTGAGACTACTGGCCTGAGATACCCCTCACCCCTGACATGAAAGTAACCCCTGAAGTCACCTTTAGTGACTGCCAAAACAATGTTATTGGTGGTGATTGCCTTTGAGTTGAACATGACTCACATTGACCCTATGAACCAAAGGCCTAACGCCCCTCTACAATTGTCGACTTTTATCAAAGCTCATAGAGTTTCTGGAGGCATGTTTTTTCAGAAGTGGATGCCACTCCGGCTTCCAAACCTGTCATGGTATATTATTGTGCTATTGAGTTGCCTGCGATGTATAGTGACCCTGTGTACAACCACTCTGAAGCCTGCCCTGTCCTGAGCCAGTCTCACTAATTCCAACACACCAACCTTCATTGCCCCAATTACTGTATCAATCTACCTCACCCAGCGTCTTCCTCTCCTGTGCTGTCCGTCCACCCTTCTTTATAAACTTTCACTCCAATCACATACAAAAAAAATTTGGACCAAAAAAGTAATGAGTATCATCTGTAAGTACTATGCTCCTTTAAGTAATGAGATCAAATGGTCAACAGTGACTTTAAAACAAAGATGAGAACACAGGGACACAGGAAACTAGATGAGTAAAAACCGAATAAAGAACAGAAATCATAGTAGAAACTGTTTAAGTGGAACCCTGAACTGCTGTGTAAACTTTTCCCCCAAACAAAGTAAAATATTAAAGTAAAAAGATACCTAAAAATCTCAAAATATGCCATTTAAAATGGCAAAGACTTGAGAACCAGAGACGTGGAACATAGATAAACCAAAATTGAAATGCCAGAAAACATTTAACAGAGAGATATAAACACAGACCCACAAGCCATAAAGATGCACACAGAATTACTCAGACATTCAAAAGGACTCATGAGTTTCTTTTGCAAGGACATTGAAGTTCAAAGACTAGCAGGCCCACAACAGTATTTGTTTAAACACTGAAACATTAAAACCTGGTGCACTGGTGGCCTAGTGGCAAGAAGCTGCACTGCAATCCTGAAGGCACTCAGTTCAAATACACCAGCTACTCCAGGGAAGAAGGATGGGCAATCTCTTCTCATGCAATTAACTACCTCTGGAAGCCCACTGGAGGGTAAGCAATGGGTTGGTTCTGACTTGATGGTACACCACCACCACTACCACCACCACCACAAGAGAGATACACTAACACAGGGGCACACACAGAAGTCAAGCACCCTCACATGGACTGGTGGATTTACGTTGAAATGAATCTCATGCTTGGAAAAGTAGAAGGTCTGTGAAGGAGAGGAAGACCTTCAACAAGACGGACTGACACAGTGACTGCAGCAATGAGTTCAAGCATAGCAGAGATTGTAAGGACAGCAGAGGTGTAGATTCCATCTGTTGTGCACCTGATTTGTTGTGCCTTGACCTGATGGCACCGAATAGCAGCAATAACATGCTTACAGTTTTAATTCCATTTGAAAATGGATTGTCAAGGGAGCTCTGGTGGCCTAGTGGCAAGAAGCTGCACTGCAATCCCAGAGGTATGCGGTTCTAATTCACCAGATGCTCTGCTGGAGAAGGAGGAGCAATCTCCTCCTGTACCAGTCAGAGCTGATTTGACTGTACACACACAAAAGATAATAAAATTTTTTAAAAACCCCAAAACACTGAAAGTAGATTGTTTATGTGCTATTAAGGGAACTCAGGTGGCTCAGGGGAAAGGAATTGTGCTGCCAACACAAAGACCTGCAGTTCAAATCCACCAGCTGCTCCACAAGAGATAGAGAATCTCCTCCTGTGTGATTTACTGCCTCCGGAAATCTGCAGGAGGGTCAGCGATGGGTCAGTTCTGATTCAACATCACACAACAAGCATGATCTGTTAATGAGGCAGGATTTCTGTGTATTTTGAGGCAATTTCTTTTGAGAGAAAAGAGATCAACTGAAAGCTAGAGCAGCGAAGGGCGAGAGAGTTACCAAGGAACATGGAGAGCTCTAGGGAACCAGGAAGAAGCAGATGCTGAAAAGACATGACAAAGAGAAAGCCGGGAAACCCTAGAGCCACGCTCTGAATTCTGGATTCCCACCCCCTAAACAGTCGGAGTGGAAATCTTTTAGTCATCCATTTGTGGCATTTCTGTTTTGGCAGCAGTAAATAATGAAGATACACGTCAACCTCATGCTCTTGGGAGGTGGAGGTGGTAGGGCCTCCTCCTCACTGTCTCCTTTGCGGACATAACATCAGTATCTCATTCATTGCTCTCAAGTGGGCGCTGACTCACAGCCGACCCTCCGAGGGGTCTCCGAGGCTCCATCACATGGGAGAAGACCGCGCACACCCTGGATTGGAACCGTCAGACAGGCATGGTCATTAGGTCAGCAGCACTACTCGGTAGGGACGTCACCGGAGCCCCTGCCTGATTGCAGTTACTTTGGTTCTGACCAGCACATGTCCCAGACCTTGCTCAAAGGTAGTGCGTGGAGGGTTGGCCTGAAGATGAGGCCAAGGTTCCTGCCAGCTCTGGATAATGATCCCATGCTTCCAGAAGCACCCAAGAATGGGACAATGATTGAAGAGGATGAGGAAGGTGGAATGGTGTAAAGAGAAATGATGGCTGATGGGGGAAGAACAGAGGAGAGGAAGAGAAATAATGAGGTCCCCAGCCCTCTCCTCTCCTAGACCTAGGAGTCCAGGCCCCAGTCCCTCCTCCCCCTGACCCAGGAGTCCAGGCCCCCAGCCCCCTCCTCCCTCTGACCCAGGATTCCAGGCCACCAGCCACTCCCACCCCACTCCCTGTCCCACGTGGGTATGGAAGTCAGGGTACCTGTCAGGCAGAGCACAAACCCAAAAAGGCAGAGCAGGATGGCTCTGGAGCTCCCCATGGTCTGAGCCGGAGCGGAGCTGGCACCTGGGACAGCTCCTGATGCTCTGACCTGCTGCCAGGCTGGCTTCTCCCTGCCCTGCCCCTGGCATCCGGGAGAACGTGCCCAGCTGGGATCCCTGCGCCCCGCCCCCGTCCTCCAGCGGCCAAGTCTCCTCCCAGCAGTTACCGGGGCGGCAGGAGTTAATGGCGAAGTTCCTGTGGCATCGAACAGTGGCTGGATCCTTGCTATTAGAGATGTGTAGGTACACACACACACACACACACACACACACACACACACACACACGGCATGGGAATGGATACTACTCAGACACAGGCTCACAGCCACACAGAGGTCCGGACACCCTTGGTTCCCAAGATAGGAAGAGGTTTGAGGGCTTGGATCTGAACTGATCTGATGAGAAGTGGACTCCTGGGTCCAGGGAAGAGGCGGCTGGGGCCCTGGACTCCTGGGTCTGAGGGAGGTGGAAGTTTGGTGCTTGGAACCCTTCATTTTGGGGAGATCTGTGATTTGCAGCTTCTCTTCATTTATATGCTCCCCAGACACTTGTCCCTTTGATTTCTGATTTCTCCTTGCAAAATGTCCTTGGAGAAGAGTCATGAATATCCCCTGGATTGCCGAAAGAACAAAGCAGTCTATCTTGAAGGAAGTGCAACCAGTGCACTTTTTAAAGGCAAGGATGGTGAAACTTTCTCTAACGTACTTTGAGCATGTTGTTAGGAGGGAACAAATCCTTGGAAGAAGACATCATGCTGGGAAAGGTCAGAGGCAGAGCTTAATGAGCTGCATTGCCATGGTGACTGAAGCAATGGGCTCACGCAAGGTCAAGACCGTGAGGATAGAGCAGGGTGGGGCAGGATTCAGATCTGCTGTTCATAGGGTTTCCGTGAGCCATAGCTGACTGAACACACCTATCAACAATGAAACAGCTTCCCATCTCCACACATAGACCCACACAGCAGACACACCCTTGGGGTTCTGGGGCTTCGAGTCCTAGACTCAAAGTCACAAATATCAGCTTTGTTGTGACGTCTTCTCTGACCCTCCTCCCTGCCCTGCACACACTCTCTCCCTCAGATCAAGGACCAGCCTGCATCCCATCCTGCTCCACCAGAGCTGGTCTCCTTCAGTGGGTCTCCCCGTTTGGAGACTTGTGAGTTCTCAATCTCACAGGCCACAGGAGACGTTTGCAATGTGGTCTGCGTGAACGAATGAACAAAGGAATTGACCTAGATGCTCAGAGAGCGTGAGACAGAAGAGAGTCAGGGAGACAGAGAAAGATAGCTACACCCAGAAAGGCAGACAGTGGTACAACTTGGCACAGATGGTGGTAAAAGTAGAGAGACCAACGCAGAGGTGAAGATGGACACCCCGAAGGACTAGACATGCCCATGTTGTTTGATGCCATCGAGTCAACTGCTGCTTATGGGAAGCCAATACTAAATATTTGTAATAAACTGAATGCTATTTCAGGATGTGGGGAGGCAGGGTTCAAAGCTAGAGTTCACCCTGAGGCACTAAGGCAATCCTTAAGGGTTTACCAGATTCTTACATTTGTTAACCCCTCCCTCCTGCGTCAAGCAGAAGGTTTTCAATAGAAAGAGCATTGAATTATCTTTGTGATTTACTTCCAGGGAAGCTGGAATAAGGGTCTTCAGTCGAGAACTGCTGGCCCCCTGTTTTATGCTTTCTGTTCTCTCTCATTCCTGGCTGTCTGTCTCAATATTAATAATTATAAAATTACTTTATCCTCGGTCTGCAACAGCTGCTCATAGCAACCCCCTCTTCATCTCTGAGAAAGTGATTAATCACAGTGAATGACTAAAAGAGCAGGTGACAGAGATCAGCAGAGGGAGACACACGGTCTCTGAGGACACAGGCAGGTGCGTGGGGTTGTTACAGTCACTGGGTCTGTTCATCTTGGAGAGGGTCTTCCTCTCTTCCACCTTCACAAGCATGATGTCTTCTCCCTAAGACGGACCCCCTCCTAACATGCCAATGTCTAGCAGACCAAGTTTCACCGTCCTTGCCTCTAAGGAGCACCCTGGCTGCACTTTCTCCAAGACAGACTTGCTAAGTAGATTTACTAGAGAATAAAAAAAGTATAGACTTATTAAGAAATTGGAAAACACATCAAGGGGAGATCATACAGGGCTGGCGAGGAACACAAGTATTGACTCCAAGAGCAACAACTGTTTAGAGGTTTTCTAGGGCTGTTTCTCACTGGGAGGTGTTTCTATGAGTAAGAAATGTCTTATTTGCACAGTTTGCTCCTTCCTCCTTTGCATCTGCATGCAACTTCAAGGTGGGTGTAAGGGAGTCTGGGAGGTGGTGCCAAGACTCATTACGGGATGTTGGCTCCTACTCCCTTCTTTGATCACTGAGCCGTCAGATAATTCCTTGTTGCAAGCACATGTGACCTAGTTTCATTCAGTCTTGTTTGTGCTCTGAAAAAAACCACCTTAATTCTAAGACAATACCACTTAGGTATTAAGACAATACTCTTTTAACCTCAGGCCCTTGGTGTTTCTCATAACTTTGTTTATGTCTTAACAAATGGTTATTTCTAGTTGGGCTTAAGGGAATTCTGGTGGCGTAGAGGGCCAGGAGTTGCACTGTGAACTGAAAAACAGGCGGTTTGAATCCACCCGCTGATTGTGGGAGAAAGATAGGCAATCTCCTCTGTGCGATTTGTGGTTGTTGTGTACCAGTGAGTTGGAACTGACCCATAGCTGACTCTCCAGCAAGTTTTCAGAGGCAATAAAATGGCACCGGAGGAGACTGCCCACATTTCTCCTGGGGAGCAGCTGGTAGATTTGCGCTACCTTTGGGTTGATGGCACAACTCCTTAACACTAGCTGCAGAGGTCCCTCTCATGTGATTTACAGTCTCTGAAAATACCCTGGGGGGTCAACTGTGAGTTCATTCTGACTTGACGGCCTGTTACAACAACAGTTCCCTAGTGTTAGGCTAAAAATCAAACTGGAGGTTGAAGCTCAACTCAAAAATCCTATGTCAGGATATTTTTCAAAACCAGAACTCAGAAAATCCTATGTCAGGACAGTCTCTAAAACCAGAACTTAGAAAACCCTATATCAGGGCATTTTTCTGAAACCAGAACTCAGAAAGCCTATGTCAGGACATTCCTCAGAACCAGTTTTCCAAGACCAGAAAATTTATGTCCCAATGAGCCCCTGCAGTGACCTCATATAAACCCCTTAAGCCCAACCCCTGGTACTATTCCCCTTGCAGAGTAGCCCGGCACACAATAAACTTTACGTGGGCATGGTTCTTGGCTTTGATCTGAAACCTTCCACCTAGATTGATATATGTCAGTGTAGATCCGTGTCCCAAAGGATTTCCAATGGGCGATTCTTTTTAGGAAGTAGATTGCCAAGTCTTTGTCCCTACATAACTTTGAGTGGTACTTTGAACTTCCAGAGTTTTGATTAGCCACTGAGAGCATCAAATGCTGATCCCTCCCAGGGGCTCCATGCAGATGCCAGAGACCTAGAATCGCGGAGCAGGGATGGATGTGATGATACTTCCAGGTGTCATGGATGTCACCAGACCGTGAGGCACACCCTTCGGCCCTGAACTCATTGCTTCCCTCCCTCTCATCTTGCTGCCCTTCCTATTGAGCCTCACTTCCTAGAACCTGTTTTGCATCCAAATGACTCTTTCTGCTCAGCCCTGTGAGGCTATTCAAGGGCAGGCTGGAGCTGAACATTACATTCCTGAAGAGTGGAATGCGGCCAGGTGGGAGGTGGAGTTTTTGGAGGCCCTTGCGGAAGATGGGGGTGTTGGAGGTGTTAGCCATGGATTATATAGTACCAGAGACTAAGATTTAGGGAGTAAACAAACCAGCTCGGTGTGTGTGAGTGTGTATGAACGGATATATCTGTGATTCTACAAGCGTGTCTGAGTAATGAAATGTGTGTGAGAATGGTGGGTGAGAGCGTGTGACTGTATAGAAGGGCCTTTCCAACTCAGGTAACCTTCAGGTGTCTTTGGAGGAAGCCAGGGAGCAGGTAGGAGGCTCTTCTGCACAAAAGGCAATCAAATAGAGACCCCAAAATCCAAGCCACAAGCCCCACTAGAATCAATCCCAACTCATAGCAACTCCACAGGACAGAATAGACCAGCCCTATCATGTGTCCAAGGCTCTGAATCTTTTTGGGTGTGGACTGCCATGGTTTTCTGCAGTGGATTGGCTGGTGGGTTTGAAGCAGTGAAGCAGCTTCACCACTGTGTCACCAGGGCTCTTACTGGAGATCCACATTCAGACTCAAACTCACTGACCTTGAGTTGGAACCGACTTCTACCTGGCCATGCATTGGGTTCCCAAGTCTGGAAACCGCACAGGAGGAGACTGGCCATCTTTCTCTCACCAAAGAGCAGCTAGTGGATTTGAACCGCCAAGGAGGTACAGCCTTGGGATTAACAGTGCAGCTCCCTATGGACGAAGCCACCAGAGCACCCTGTGGACACATAGTAGGGGTTCTGTTAGAAGCTCCTGAACCCAGAGGCTATAGGATGGAAGCCATGTTTCTGTAACCCAGAGTCTTTTTTGATAATCACTTTTTCGTTAGTAAACCTTAGTCACTAAGAACGTGGAATTCCATTTGGTTGCTCATGGAAAGGCTGATGGTGAGTCTGCCCAGAAGTACCTCGGAAGGAAGGCTTGGAGATCTGCTTCAGAAAAATCAGCCACTGGAAATCTTAGTTACCCTTCAAAATTGGAATAAAAGTCACCTCAGTGGCTCAACTTTTAGCCAAACAATAGACAGGTCTACAAGGTGACCAAGAGCACCAGGAAACATTCACTTAGAATAGCCAACCATGCAAGTCAGACAAGCCCAAAACGAGAGCCCAGAAGACAAGAAGGGACAGACTCGAAGACTTGATGGAAATGACAATCACAGGGAGGAAGCAGGGAGGGTGCAATGGCGCTGTGGCTAATGTAACGTCACAAGCCAAAATGGGGACGAATGGTTGAGTGGAAAACCAGTTTGCTTTATAGACTTTCACTCAAATTATAATAAAAAAATTTAAATAAACACACACATTAAAGAAAAACAAACAAACCTTTTTGAGCACTGCTCCACACTGACACACAGGGGCCACCAGGAGTTGGAATACTGACTTTGTGACAAATTTTCCCCTTTAATTAAATCGTTAATTACTTAAGAGTCTGAAGTGACCAGAAGCTCTGCTGGAGAAGGAGGAACAATCTCCTCCTCCACCAGTCAGATCCTATTTGACAGTACACACACACACACAAAATAATAATAATAATTTTCTTAAAAAAGAGTCTGAGGTGGTGGTCATTAGATGGGTAAACTTTTTCTTCTCAAAACCTTTAAATACATACAAAAGTGGAGAGACTAGTGTACGCGCCAGCTAGCATCAACAATTAGCATCACATCTCTGATTTTCATGCAGCCTTTCCCCCCTTGGGGCTTGTAGGGGGAGCCTAGTATGTCACATGTTGGTCCACAGGAGACGCATGTAGCAGTCTCCTTCCATAAGGATTCAGAGCTTGCAAAACCTGAAGGAGGGTCGCCATGGTCAGAGCCTACTCGTTGGCAGTGGGCTTGGTTGGTGGATGTAGAAGGATCAAACCCACTGCTGTTGAGTCAGTTCAATTCTATGGACAGGTCTCGCCATACACAGTTTCCAGGGCTGTGAATCTTTCTGTGGTGGGTTTGAACCTGTCGATTTTTCAGGTAAGTGGCAGCAAAACACTTTAACCACTGCTCCACCAGGGCTCCTGTAAGTGTGTCACTTACACCTACTGTCGTTGATTCTGATCACAGTGACCTTTCATCAGGTTTCTGAGGCTGTGGATGGTCCATCTTTCTCCTCTGGGGCAGCTGGTGGATTTGAAGCACTGTCTTTTGATTTATAAGACACTTCACCAGAGCTCCTATTAATAGCATCGTTTTGCTCAAAATATTCATTCCACTTGAAAGCTGGTCATTTGAAAAATTTAACTGGCCCTTTATTTCAGACTTCTTTTCTTTAGAAATGTGAGAGAGTAAATTCTTGTGATTTTAAACCACCCAGCTGTGGTACTTTGCTGTGATGGCCCTGGGAGGCGAATACAAGGTGAACTGACTAGGTGACTGTGACAGCAGGCTTGACTGTGTCAGAGATGGTGATGCAAGAGGTACCAAGGGTCACATGTGTTGTTCACAGGTTGTTAGGAATTGTAGCTGACTTGATGGTACTCAACAACATCAGGAGGTGAATACACTTCATTTCTCTAATTATTTTGTCCAGATTTGGATTTTGTATGCAGTTCACTCAAGCTCATTGACATTGAGTCAGAGTGACTCATCCTGACCCTCCAGCGGGTCTTCAGAGGCTACAAATCACACAAGAGGAGACTGCCCATCCTTCTCCCATGGAGCAGCTCATGGATTCAAACTGCCTGCCTTTGGATTGGCAGCAGAAGTTCCTATCTGCTAGTCTATCTCTTTCAGGATGTCCTGTTTACTGGTCAAAATCTCTTGAAATGTTTACACATTAAGATAAGTTTAATCTTCCAGGGCTACTGACATCATTTTCCTGCTGGGTCAGAAGGGACCCAAATATATACTTACTGATATTTATTTTACTCTTTTTTACCAAAAAAAAAATTTTAAAAAAACCCACATTTGTATAAGTTATGAATATGGAAGTTCAAACATAATGTGAATAAAAGAACCTCAACATAAAAAAAGATAAGTTTAATCTGAAATCTGCCCATCTGACAATAATTACTCACCTGATGTTGGGCTGAAGGAGCTCTTGTGCATGGTGTTTTATGTGTTGTGTTGCTAACTAAGGTCATTGGTTCAAATCCACAAGCTGATCCTCAGAAGAAAGACGGGTAGTCTCCTCCCCTAAAACTTTAGAAATTTGATTAAAGGGTCCTCAGGACTCAGGGTCAATGTGAGTATGACAGGCTTGGCAGCCAGAGGACTTCCTACCTTCTTCAAATGAGCCATTATTCCAAAATGCCGTAAGTGGAATGGAATTTTTTTATGTCCTCCCCTAAATAATGTGTAACATTACTTGCTGTCACTTTTCATGTTCTGAATAAAGGGTTTTTCCCCCCATATATTATCAGAATTGGGATGTTTTCTTGTGAACCCTAGTTCACAAGAAATTACTTTGCCAAAAAATGAATTATGTCTATCATTTGCCATTTAAAAAAAAATAGACTTTGCCTACAGCTTCACTGTTTTTTTCCCAAATCAGATATTGACTTTTCTACCCTACTGAGGAAGGCCCCCTCACTTTCTCCTTGTTTTCAGATTAGGAATGCTCAGTGCTACTGACTATAATATTGTAAGCTGAGTTCTCCTGGAAGACAGATGCTAAAGGTGGAGACCAGCATGTTGAGATTTTTATTAAGGAACAATCGTTGTGGAAGAGACATGACAAAAGCAGGGCCAGCAGAAGGAGGAGTTGGGCTGTGTTCTGATCCCAGCAAAGCACTGAGGTGACCCCCGAGAAGGTCTTGTCTGAGGTTCCCCCATGAGAGTTGGGAGATGGGATGCCACCTTGAGTGTGGATGGCAAGTCTGACAGCTCAGTCTTGCAGCTGCGGTTGTTGGTAGGTGCTACGGAGTCGCAGTGACCTCATGCACTTTAGATTGAAACCCTGCCCGATCCCGCGTTATGCTCACAATCTCCAAAGTGCTTCAGTCCACTGTCACAGGCACTCAGCCCTTCAAGTGTTGAGGGAGGGAATGAAGTCTTTCATTCTTTAAGAGGACTCTGGCTCACTCATTCCAGCATGCTCATTGTTTTCCTCCTGTGTATTTTTTCCAACCCCTAAGAGTTTGAGGGATCACTGGTAGTTCAGTGGTCGGATTCTCACCTTCCATGCTGGAGACTCCAGTTTGATTCCCAGCCAGGGCACCTGAGACATGCCCATCACCCATCTGCCAGTGGAGGCTTGCATTTTGCCATGATGCTGAATAGGTTTGAGAGAAGTTTCCAGACTAAGGTGGACCAGAGAACCCCAGACAACTAAGACATATGGTGATTTTATGTTTCACCTTGTGAGGAACCACCAAACTATTTCTATACCAGCTATAAATAATTTAGACTTCCCACCAGCAATGCATGGGGATTCCTGTTGACCCAATTAGTTTATAAGAACTTCCTTTTCCTATTTTCTGATCCTGATGAGTTTTCTTTTTTGATATCTCATTGTTGTTGCTGTGTGCCATATAATTGGAACCACCCCATAGCTGACCCTCCAGCAGGTTTCCAGGAGCAGTAAATCACCCTGGAGGAGATTGCCCATTCTTCTTTCACAGAGAAGTTGGTGGATTTGAACCACAAGCCTTTGGGATTGCAGCACAGCTTCTTGACAACAGAACTCCCTAGGGACAAATAATACAGTTAGTTACTATTTGATCTGAGAACTAATGTTGATACAGACATCAAAAGTAAACATTGCATGCATAATTCTGCATTATCACTACAAGTATTAATCTCCAAGTGGATACAAGTGGACAGGCAAGAGAAACAGATATGACTGGGTGAAAGGGTTGGACTCATGGTCATACACAGTTTTGTCAGATGACAGATTTGCATGCATATTTGGATATGCTGGGACTATACCCTGGTGGCAGAGCCAACAGATAGTAAAGTTATGTAAAATTCTTATTTATAACAAAATGTCCTGGGGAAATGTGTTCTTAGTCTCAGGGCTTCAGGACCATATTCTCAAGGGAAATCAAAGCCTGGCATGGACCTTGCATGGACCACAAAAGCAATTCTCTTGCACACCCATGTTCATTGTGGCTTTGTTCACAATAGCAAAGAGTTGCAAACAACCCAAGTGCCTATCAACAAACGAATGGATAGAGAAGCCATGGTATATTCACACAATGGAATACTGTGCAGAGTTGAAAACCAAGGAACTCATGCAATATTATTCAAAATGGGTGACCCTGGAGGACATTATGATGGATGAAATATCTCCGTCACAAAGGGACAAATACTTCATAGTGTCACTGTTGTAAAACAGGACTGACTTCGGGGTTGGGGGAAACTAAGAAAAGAGGATTTAAATACTGTATACTGCATTGAAACAGAGAGAGAACTGTTTGAAAGGAATAATTTATTAGATATTATTTTCATGACAAGAGTCCAGAATGAAAGCTTCATGAGGGAGTGGACTTTGGGGGATTGTATAATAATGAAAATTTTTGGGGTTTGTTTGAGTTTATTGGTTTTTCTTACTTTTTTTTCCTA
>NW_006400058.1:929876-936749 GCF_000299155.1 Elephantulus edwardii
TCTTAGTTCTGGCTCTGTATTCTTTTTGTCACGGTAGAGAAAGCCAACTGATTTTTGTATGTTGATCTTGTATCCTGCTACTTTGCTGAATTGGGTTTTTCTTACTTTTCAAATAGAAAAACCAACAAAGAGAGGGGTGGGCAGCAATGAATGAATGTAAATCCAAAGTCTGTATAAACATTCATTAAAATTTCAATTAAAAAAATCTTCAATGCTCTAGGTTCTACTTTGGTGAGTAGCAACTGGGTTCTTAAAAGCTTGCCAACATTGACTTAAGGGACATTTAGTGGTCGCTCCCTGTCCAGAACAAAAAAGATTGAAGAAAACCAAAGCTATGCACAGAAGTAATTAGTCCAATGGACTAAATGACTGCGTGAACTTCAACCCTCATGACCCTGAGACAAGAACTGGACATTTGGTGTCCGGTTATAACTGCTGATCCTCTGAAAGAGGTCACAGCAGAGGATCTAGGACAGAGCAGGGAGAAACTAAGGAACAAAACTTCAAAGTGCAAAACTGACCAGGTTTGCTGGCTGAATAGAAGCTGGTAGAATCACCAGAGACTATGACTCTCAGTAATTTTTGAGCTTGGAACTAAACTCACCTGAGTGACTCAACATTCAGCCAAACAATAGATATGCTTGTAAGGTAAACACCACCACCCAGAAGGTAGTCACTCCTTAGAACAATCAATCATACAAAATCCTAAGGACAATATTTGCCTAGGGAGAAAACTCAGAAGGCAGGGAGGGATAGGCTGGAAGAATGAAGGAAAATGAGAATCAAAGGAAGGAAGTGGGCAGAGTGCTGCTATAATGTGGGAACTTTAAATAATGCCATAAAGCAAAGCTGTATAAATCATTGAATGGAAAACCAGTTGCTCTGCAAACTTTCACTAGGCACAAAATAAAAAAAATTAATAAAATGCAAGATTGTTATAATAATAAAAAAGTAAAGGCAGCATCATGGCTCCCCCATAAAAAAATTATAACATCTTAAAATAATATGTAAGCAACAAGTCATTATACTTTGATTATAATAAATTTTTATATTTATGAAATTTCTGAAGTTGCACTCAGCAATTGTTATAATAATATTATAATTAACAGGTCATTATAGAGTACTCTTAAATGTCTACCCACACAATACTTTGTGGATTAGTAATGGTATTTGCATATTCATTATTACACAGTGACTCATGTCAAATTAAAAGGCTTGCAGCTTTAAACTTAGAACTCAGCAACTCCATTCTGGTTCCGTTCCCAGTTAACAATTAGCAGAGAATACGAACTCCAATAGGAAACATCGGACGCAGCCAGTGAATAAACAAGAGTCAACTCTATTCAACTCACTGCTGTAATACAGGAACAATCTCACAGCTGCCCCTCCATCATGTTTCAGAAGCTGTAGATTGCATGGGGGAGACCGTCCATCTTTCTCCCAGGGAGTAGCTGGTGGATTTGAACAGCTGAAGAAGTGCCATCTCTAGGTTAGCTGTGCAATTTCCTACAGACTAAGCCACCAGAGCTCCCTGTTAAACATGCATAGAAATTTCTAAAAATAATGCTTTCTATAGGTAGTCAGAAAGCAGCTTCTTTTTAAGAAGCAGAGTTGTGTTACTTGTGTTACATGTGTTAGAGCAATAAGACCTTTTTTAAAAATATTTTTATTGATTTTCATATAGTAATGCCTTTATACATTTCCCCCTACTAGTTTATTTACAAAATTCGAGTACAAATTTGAACAAATTCTTTCCATTTCCCTTACCCCCCCATCAAATGGTACAACCCAATGATTAATCCCCCTCCCCCCTGCACATCCACATCCCTCTGCAATAAGACCTTTTGATGAACAAAGAAATCATGCTGAGGAGACAGAGGGTTCTAGAAAGACAGAAGACTCTCCAGATGGATTGACACAGTGACTAGTAATCACTGTGCCCGAGCATGGCAGCGACCAGGAGGACGGCACACGACAGGGTTCAGGTCTGTAGTTATAGGGTCTCTGTGAGTTGTACATGACTCACAGCAGCAGAAGTAGCAACAACAAGAAGGTTTGTCTATTTTCGAATTGGTTTTTCCTTGTTTGTTGTTATGGTGTTCAACAGCTTTTGTGGAGCTTCCAGACCACATGAACTGCAAAGAAAGGTCTGGGGATCAACTTTGGAAAATCAGCCATTAAAAACTCTGTGGATCATAGTGATCTGATCTACAACCAATCACAGGGTGGTGTGTGACTGGGCAGTATTCTATTCCAGCACCCCCAGGTCACCAGAGTCCTAGGAAACCAGAGTAAATTAGTGCAGTGTGGTTACCACTAATGTGATCAGAAGAAGGTACTTTACTGCCATCTGATGGAAGACGGTTGCAATCAGTTACAAAAGGCATAGTTTGCAGTCAGCGGAGCCTTGTGGTGAAGCATGTAATACTTAGCAGTTCGAATCCACCAAACACTCTGGGTGAAAAATATTGACAGTTTCCACTCATAAGGATTTAAAGCCTCAGAATGATTTGAAACCTGCTTGACAGTAGTGAGCTCAGGTGCCCTAGTGGTAAGAAGTTGTGTTGACAATCCAAAGGCAGGCTGTTCAAATCCACCAGTTGCACCTTGGGAGAAAGAAGGACAATCTCATCCTGTGCAACTTACATCCTCTGAAAACCCTCTGCAGGGTCAATTATGAGTCGATTCTGACTGAAGGCACAGAATAACTGCAACTTGAGAGTGGCGGCTTGGTGGTGGCTCAGGGTTATGCACTCGGTTGATAACCAAAAGGGTGATTCAAACTTGCTACTCATTCTGCAGGATAAAGACATGGCAGTCTGCGTCCATAAAGGTTGCAGCTCCGGAAACCCTCAGGCAGCTCTACCCTGTCCTGCGGGGTCATAATGAGGCAGAATCAACCTGACAGCAACAGCTAGAGGGTTTTGGGGTTTTTAAAATTTATTTTCGTTGTTGCATGTTTTCCTCCCCATTCCCCTCCTGCACCCTAGCCCACCTCACAATGCACCCCTTTCAGACAGTTCTTCCCCTCATCTGTTCTAGCGCAGTGTTCATTAACGATCTACTCTTTTCCCATTCTCTCCCCGCCATCCTATTTTATAACAGCAGTGTTGTGCAGTATTTGTCCTTTTTGTGACTGAAATATTTCACTCAACAACAATGTCCTCCAGCCTCCCTCATGTTATGTAATGTTTTATGAGTTCACTGTGGATTTTTTTTCTTCCAATACTGCATAATACTCCACTATGTGAATGTATGCTAGTTTTGCTATATGTTCATTTGTTTGTGTTTTTTCCCCCATTCGTTTGTTGATGGGCAGTTGGGTTGCTTCCATATCTTTGCTATTGTGAGTAACACAGCAGTAAACATGGCTGTGCAGACATCTATTTGAAGTATTTGATCATGCCTCTAGTTTCTTTAGGGTATACTCCCAGTAGTAGAATTGCTGGGTCAAATGGTATTTCTATTTCCAACTTTTTGAAAAAGCGCCGTACAGTCTTCCATAGTTGCTGTATCATTTTACACTTCCAGCAGCAGTGAATAAGAATTTCAGTCTCCACAACCTCACCAGTATTTGTTGTTTGCTGCCTTGTTTTGGCTTTTAAATGTATAATGCAACACACAAAATTTTCTAAAGTAATTGTTTCTGTAATAATTAATATAACTGTGGTGTGAATGGTCCCTTCACTGTGTCTTTCTTGTTCTGTGCCTAACGTAGCAACTGTACACTGTGGCAGTGGAAGACCACACAGAGATGGCCTGATGGGGGAGGGAGAGTGACTATCTGATGGCAAAGGGGAGAACAGGAGTTCTTGTTGTTGTTAGGTGCCATCGAGCCAACCACAGGTCATAGTGATGCTATGAACAACAGCCTGACCCTTGCCCTGCCCTGCACCATTTTCATGACCTCAGTTACATTCAAGTCTCTTGTGGAGGTCACTGTGTTGGTCCTTCTCATTGCGGGCCTCGTCTCTTTCTCTGACCCTCTACTTTTCCTAGAATGAAGTGTAGTAATTTCCTCTCAAGGGTTACTACTGAACATGTGGTCAATGTGATGAAGTTTCATCATCCTACACCAGGGGGCTGGACAATGGCTAAGGATGACAGAAGGAGACTTGATGCCTTTGAGTCGTGGTGCTGGAGAAGAGTCTTGAACGTGCCGTGGACCACCAAGGAAACAAAGAAATTTGTCTTGGAGAGGGTGAAACCAAATTTATCCTTGGGGGCTAGGATTTTGAAGCTTTGTCTCACATATTTTGGGCACATGGCCAAAATGGGCCAGTCCTTGGGGAAGGACATCATGCTCTGAAGAGTAGAGGGACAGAGGTCTTCTCTTGCACTGTCCCTCTACTCTTCAGAGCATGATGTCCTTCCCCAAGGACTGGTCCATTTTGGAGAGGACCCTGGACAAGATCAATAGATACAGTAACTAGGGCAATGGGGGTAGGTGTGTCAGAGTCAGTGAGACTGGCTCAGGACAGGGCAGGTACCAGAGCTGTTGTCCTTATGACTCTCAGGTGACTCGATGGCATATAACAACAACAACAATAACAACAGAGGTGGTAAGACTTGTCAATGAGGTATGAGTAGATTTTAGGATCACCTAAAGAGAGCTGTGGTGGCCTAGTGGGTAAGAAGATATGCTGCCAGCCAAAGACAAGAGATTTGAATACACCAGCTACTCTGCAGGAGAAAAAAGGGCAGTCTGATCTTGTGCAATGTACTGTCTTTGCAATCACTTGTTATGCATCAGAGAGTTGGACAATGACCAAGGAGGATAGAAGAAGAATTGATACCTTAGAGCTGTGGTGTTGGAGAAGAGTATTGAGGGTACCATGGACTGCCAAGAAAACAAACAGATTCATCCTGGAGAGGGTTAAACCAGGCTGCTCCTTGGAGGCAAGGATTCTGAGGCTTCATCTAACATACTTTGGACATGTTGTAAGGAGGGACAGGTCCTTGGAGAGGGACATCATGCTTGGGAGGGTGGAGGGACAGTGCAGGAAGGGAAGGCCCTTTATGAGGTGGATTGATTCAGTGACTGGGGTAATTGGGATGGGTGTATCAGAGACAGTGCAATTGGCACAGGACAGAACAGAGTTTAGAGCTTTTGTATATAGGGTCGCTATGAGTTGCAAGCAACTCAACAGCACGTAACAACAACAACAACTGTCTTTAAAAATCCACTGGAAGGTCAGCTTGAGTCAGTTCTGACTTGACGGCACAACAACAGATGTGTAAACAGGATTTGAATACTCTGTTTTCTACTATCTTCCACACTTCTCAGCCTTTTCCAAGGATCTTCCTTGTCAGCAACTTCTCGCTCCTTCTCTCTCCCTCCCTTGTGTATCCTACATCTCCCTCACGTCTCTTGGCTGCTAGTCCTTCTCTTCCAGGCACATAGACTACCAAATTGTTGTTTGGTGCAGCTGAGCCGAGTATGACTCATAGTGACCCTACGAACAACAGATCTAAATCCTGTTTTATCCTGTGCCATCTTCACACTTCCTGACCCACTACAGCCCATCGCTGCAGCCAGTGTCAATCCACCTGGTTGAAGGTCTTCCTCTCCTTTGCTTACCTTCCACCTTTGCCAGTATTATATCCCTTTCCTAGCAACATGCCCAAAATATGTGAGGCAAAGCCTCATTATCCTTGCATCCAGAGCATTCTGGCTTCACCCTCTCCAAGACATATTTGTTTGTTCATTTGGCCATCCATGGGATGGATGTTCAGTGCTTTTCTCAAACACCACAGATCAAAGGCATCAATTCTTCTTCTGTCATTCTTATGCATTGTCCAGTTCTCAGATGCACAGTAAGTGATTGGAAAGACCACAACCTGAAGCAGACTCATCTTAGTCCTCAAACTGATAACATACTCCTCAATAATTTGGAGCGGACTTTCTCAGTGCATCCTTATTTCATGGCTGCTGGTACCAAGGCTGTTAATTGTGGATCCAAGTAAGATGAAGCTGTTGACAGTTTCAGTCTCTTCTTCATCCATCATGATGTTGCTTATGGGTCCAGTGGTTAGAATCTTTTGTGTTCTTGACTTTGAGGTGCAATCTATATTGAAGGCTGCATTCCCTGATCTTCTGCAACAAGTGTGCTTCAAGTCCCTCTCACTTCCAGCAGGCAAGGTTGTGTCATCTGTATAATACAGGTTATTAATGAGTCTCCCTCCAGTTCTGATGCCACATTCCTCTTCATTGAGTCCAGCTTCTCAAATAATTTGCTCAGCATACAGATTGAACAGGTATGGAAAGAATACAACCCTGATGCATTCCCTTCCTAATTTTAAACCATGCAATGTTCTCCTGTTCCATTTGGACAACAGCCTCCTGGTCCAGGTATAGGTTTTGTATGAACACAACTAAGTGCTCTGGAACTCCATTCTTCTCAATGTCAGTCACTACTTGTTATGATCTACACAGTTGAAAGCCTTTGCACAGTCAATAAACCACAAATAGACATTCTTTTTGTCTACTTATTTATTTTTTTATCTTCCTTTTTTTCTCTGATCCTCTACTTTACCCAGCACAACGTCTTCTACAGGGACTAGCCCACCTGACAACATGTACAAAGTAAAAAGAAAGTAAAAGGGAGAATTTACTCTGCATTTCTCAAGCAGGAAGAATTAAAAAACAAATTTAAACCTCAAGTTGTAATATTGAAAGATGCTATGGGCAATATAATGACAGATCCAGAAAGCATCAAAAGAAGACTGAGGGACTACACAGAGTCCCTGTACCAAAAAGAACTGATTGATACTGTTCAAGCTGCTTTGAAGGAAATAGCAAAAAATAAGGCCCCAGGAATAGATGGCATACCAATTGAAGTATTTCAGATAACAGATGTTGCCCTGGATGTG
>NW_006400058.1:937904-940851 GCF_000299155.1 Elephantulus edwardii
AAGGATTCTGGGGCTTCGTCTGACATACTTTGGACATGTTGCCAGGAGGGACGGGTCCTTGGAGAGGGACATCATGCTTGGGAGGGTGGAAGGACAGCGCAGGAGGGGAAAACCCTCTATGAGATGGATTGATTTGGTGACTGGGGTAATTGGGATAGGTGTGTCAGAGGCAGTGCGCTTGGCGCAGGATAGAGCAGGGTTTAGGGCTGTTGTGCATAGAGTCGCTATGAGTCGCAAATGACTCGACGGCACATAACATAACAACAACAACAACCATATAAGCAGGAGCCAAAGGTAATAAAAGAGGAAGTGGAAGCTGCATTGAAGACACTGGCAAAAAATAAGGCCCCAAGAAAGAAGCTGTGTTGCAATCCCTAAGGCAGGCGGTTCAATACTAGCTATATGGGAGACTCTCCTCCCATGCAATTAACAGCCTGTGGAAACCCGCTGGAGTGTCAGCTATGGGTCGGTTCCCACTTGATGGTTGTTGCTATGTGCCATCGAGTCGCTTGGTACTCATAGCCACCCTATGTGCAACAGCCCTAAACTCTGCTCTGTCCTGTGCCAATTGCACCATCTCTGATACACCCATCCCAATTACCCCAGTCATTGAATCAATCCACCTCATAGAGAGCCTTCCCCTCTTGCACTGTCCCTCCACCCTCCCAAGTATGATGTCCCTCTCCAAGGACCAATCCCTCATTACAACATGTCCAAAGTATGTCAGATGAAGCCCCAGAATCCTTGCCTCCAAGGAGCCACCCAGTTTAACCCTCTCCAAGATGAATCTGTTTTCTTAGCAGTCCATGGTACATTCAACACTCTTCTCCAGAACCACAGCTCAAAGACATTAATTCTTCTATCCTCCCTAGTCAATGTCCAACTCTCTGACACATAAGTCATAACAAAGACCATGGCCTGTATTAGATGCACCTTAGTCCCCAGAGAGACAACATTGCTCTTCAGTACTTTGGAGAGGTCCCTAACAGCAGACTTTCCCATCACACAATATATCTTTTAATTTCCCGGCTGCTGGTGCCAAGAGTGTTGACTGTGGAGCCAAGCAAACTAAAGCTGTGAACAATCTCAATCTCTTCACCACCCATCCTAATGCTGCCAATTGGCCCAGTGGTGAGAATCTTTGTCTTCTTGATATTGAGCCTCAATCCATATCGAAGGCTGCAGTCCTTGACCCTCTGCAGCAAGTGCTTCAGGTCCTCCTTAGTTTCAGCAAGCAGGGTTGAGTCATCTGCAAACAACTTGATGGTACACAACAATATTATTGTTGTTGTTATGTGCCGTCAAGTCACTTGCAACTCATAGAGACCTACGTACAAGAGACTTAAACCCTGCTCTATCCTGTGCCAACCTTATTGTCTCTGACAACCTACCCCCATTATCCCACTCACTGAACCGATCCAGCTCATCGAGGGTCTTCCTCTCTTGCACTATCCCTCCATCCTCCCAAACATGATGTCCCTCTTCTTGGACCAGTCCCTCCTTGTACCATGTCCCAAGTATGTCAGATGAAGCTTCAGAAGAATCCTTGCCTCCAAAAAATAGCCTGTCTTCACCCTTTCCAGAACGAACCTGTTTGTTCTCCTAGCAGTCCACGGTATATTCAATACTCTTCTCCAGCACCACAGCTCAAAGGCATCAATTCTCTTTCTATCATCCCTAGTCATTGTCCAGCTCTCTGATGTATAACAAGCAATTGCGAAGACTGTGGCCTGGATCAGTTGTACCTTAGTCTCCAGACTGACATCGTTACTCTTCGGTACTCTGGAGAGGTCCCTGACGGCTGTTCACCATCCATCATGATGCTGCCAATTGGCACAGTGGTGAGAATTTTTATTTTCTTGATGGCGAGCTTCAATCCATATTAAAGGCTGCAGTCAAAACCTATACTTGAACCAAGAGGCAGTTGCCAGAACAGAGGAAGGAGACACTGCATGGTTCAAAATTGGGAAGGGTGTCCACCAGGGATGTGTTGTCTCCATACCTTTTCAATCTATATCCAGAACAGATCATCCAGATGACAGGCTCTATGAGGAGGAATGTGGCATCAACAACCTGCGTTATGCAGATGATAATACCCTACTTGCTGAAACCAAGGAGGACCTGAAGCACTTGCTATAGACGGTCAAGGACATAACAATAGGAACATGGTAAATTCAGGGAGCGCTGGTAGCTTAGTGGTAAGGAGCTGTACTGCCAACCCAAAGGCACACAGAACCCACCAGCTGCTTTGCAGGAGAAAGATGCTTAATCTCCTCCTGTATCATTTAGTAGTCTCTGAAAACCCACTGGAGGGTCAGCTTTGAGTCAGTTCCAACTTGATGATACATAACCATAACAACATGGTACATTTATGGTTAACTTTTTGAGGAACTCTTAATACGTTTACCCTTAGAGGAAGAATGTAGCCATTGCCTGCAGGCCAGCTCACTCCTTGAAGAAACCTGATAATGTTTAAGGTGACCAGACCAGACAATAGATCCTGTTAAAGCTCTAGGTTTAATCACAAAAATCCATTCCCGTATTAATGAACAACCCCAAATTCTGAGCAAAATACCTTATTCCCTGTTGTGTTTTTTTAATATATAATTATTATTAAATTTTATTAGTTTTAGTGAACATTTACAGAGATTTTGGGTTTTCATTAATTCATTGTTGCACTGTTTTCTCTCCCCTCCTCCCCAGTTCGTTCTTCTCCCCGTCCCCCCACCCAAATGTATGTTTTAATTGTCCAATTGTCACAGTGCTTGTTGAAGCCAGTTCTGATTAATCTCCTTTGTCAGTGTGTCCTTTGCCATTCCCTATCTCTCCTCCCTGAGAGAGACTTCACCCTGATTCATAAGGAAAAAGGGGATGGGTATTCTCTTAGCTACTTCCTGCTGAAAAGGGATGCTGTAGGTTTCAGGGTGAAGATCTTCTCTCACTACTC
>NW_006400058.1:946757-948449 GCF_000299155.1 Elephantulus edwardii
AGTTTCTCCACAACCTCGCCAGCATTTGTTGCTTGCTGTTCTGTTAAATTTTGCTATTTTGACTGGGGTGAGATGATATCTCATAGTTGTTCTTCCCTGTTCTTGTTGTTGTTGTACACCATAGAACAGGAACTGACCCATAGCTGATCTTCCACATGGTTTTCAGAGGCAGTTAACTGCAAGGGAGGAGATTGCCCATCATTTTCCCACAGAGCAGCTGGTGGCCGCAAAATGCATTTGTTGTTGTTCTGTGCTGTTGCGTCACCTGTGACTCATACCGACGCCGTGTACAACAGCCCTAAACCCTGCACTATCCTGTGCCAATCTTCGTCTCTAACACACCTACCCCTATTACCCCAGTCACTGAATCAATCCATCTCATCGAGGGTCTTTCTCTCCTGCGCTGTCCCTCCACCCTCCTAAATATGATGACCCTCTCCAAAGACTGGTCCCGCCTTGCAACATGTCCAAAGTATGTCAGACGAAGTTTCAGAATCCTCCAGGATGAACTTGTTTGTTCTCCTAGCAGTCCATGATATATTCAATACTCTTCTGCAGCACCACAGCTCAAAGGCATCAATTCTCTTTCTCTCATCCCTAGTCATTGTCCAGCTTTCTGATGCACAGCAAGTGATTACAATGACCATGGTATGTATCAGGCACACCTTAGTCTCCAGACTAATGACATTGCTCGTCAGTACTTTGGAGAGGTCTCTAGTCCCTCCCAAAACTCCTATAAAAATAAACAACCCTTCACTGACCTTGTGCCCTTTCAGACCACGCAATAAAGGCCTGTTCCTTTCTTGGGACCAGCTTCTTTCTTTCTCCCTTGCCTTCAAGTCTCATATGGCAAGTCAAATGGGAAGCTAAATTCTGAGTGAGGCACAAAACAAGCCAGAATTCCTCATGACAGATCACAAGGTATAAAGTGCTCCCTGCAGACAAGGAGATATCACCCTTAGCGCCCCTGCAGACAGGGTGTTAAGAGCTTGTGCTTGTAGATCACTCTCTTCCTGAGACAAGAATGTCAGCAGAGAAAACACAGCTTCATTAGTAAAGAATTTTTTTCTGTGATTTACATCCTGGTAATTCTAACTAAAAGCTAAGGAGGTTTTGGCTCCACGTGGCAGTCTTGGAGCTCTTAGTCCCCTGCCTTCAATCTCTCTTCTTCCCCTCCCCCCATTCCTGGTGTTCCTGTCTTATATTTTGTCTTGGTCAACAACAATAACATCATTTTTACAATCTCACCAATCATGGATAGTTTCTTCATATCCTTGCTAACTTGTTATCTGTTACTAGTCATCCTAAAGGGAGTTCCAGTGGTATAGTGGCAAGAGGCTGTGCTGCAATTCTGAAGGCATGTGGTTGGAGGCCACCAGAAGGATGCGCAATCTCCTCCCTTGCCTCTGAACACTCACTCCCCAGAGGGTCAGCAATGGGTCAGTTCTAGGGTACACAACAACAGTCATCCAAAGGAGTGTCAAGGATGGCTTATTTGCATTTTTCTTTTTTTAATTAAATTTTATTAGTTTTAAAGAACATTTACAGAGATTTTGGGTTTTCGTTCATTCATTGTTGCACTGTTTTCTCCACCCTCATCCCCACTTCGTTCTTCTTCCCCCCCCATGTCTGTTTTAATTGTCCAATTGCCACAGTGCTTGTCAAAGCCAGTTCTGATTAATCTTCTTTGTC
>NW_006400058.1:949354-953780 GCF_000299155.1 Elephantulus edwardii
TTGCTATTGTGAACAAAGCTGCAATAAACATGGGTGTGCATATATCTGCTTGGGTGTCAGTTATGGTCTCTTCTGGGTATTTGCATTTTTCAATAGCAAAAAAATGGCTAACGGCATTTAACTGCTTTTCTTGGGCTTATGGGCTAGTTGTGGTCTTTAGAGGCATACCTGCACATCCCCTTTCCTATTTTTTTAATTGGGTGGGTGGCCGCCTTGTTTCAGTTGTGGGAATATTTTCTAAATTCTGCATATTAAACCCCTATCGGATGATTCAGCACTCTTTTAAGATCTCTTTTTTTTTTTTCGTTTATAAAATTTGTCAACACAAAGCTTCGATGGAAATTTTAGTACAACTCAAACTTTCAGTTATTAGTAAATAATTAAAAGAGCCATTTTCCAAGAGTGTAAATTGTACTTGGAGGTTGCTTCCCTTCCTCTCACAGAACAACCGTTTCTAATAAATTGTCCTAACTCTGATCTTCATATTTAAGTTATTATTATTCCTTTCAATAAGAATTTAAAAGTTCTAAACATTTCTAAACATTATGAAAATATTTTGCCATTGCTGGGTAAATCTGTTTTCAGCATACAGGAAAAAGTAAATTTTATCACTTACCACATGATTGTTGTTGTTGGGTTGGGTTTTTTTCCCCCATAAAGAAAGTTTAGCTTAATTTTAAAAAATGCCTCACAAATACTTCTTTTCATGAAATAAAATTAAAGGGCATGCAAAACACATCTACCCCATTATGTTACTTCCAGACTTTTATTTTTAAGATCTCTAATAATTGTTCCCATTTCCTTTTCCCATTTCCTGCTTCTGTGATGTGCAAAAGGGCAAAGGAGCGGGGCGGGGAGAAACCAGTACCAAACCTGCAGGCTAGAACCCTCCAAGCGCCAAGTAACGGATTCAGACTCCGCAGAACGAGTTTTCCAACTGAAAAATGAGCTAGAATCCCAGAACAGGATTCTGGGGTGTGGGGGTCAGATGATCCCTGGAGAACATTTTCTGTGAGTTGTAGTCAATTTGTTCACAGCAAATAGGGCAATAAAAGCCAGAGCCCTGAATGCTGAAAAAATTTGGCTACCTGAGAATTTCTTTCTCCTTGAAGAGAGTTTTGAAGAAACACATGCAAGTGGCGATTTTAGATCCTAAGCCTCCACCTACCGTGGGCAGGCCCAGGGCCGTGTTCCTGTTGGGGATTCTGGGGACTGTAGTCCAGCACAGCGGGGCAATCAGAGGCCTTATTCCCGTAGAGACTGGAATTATGGCCTTCGTACCTTTTGTTAGTCTGGGCAAAGGAGGACCAAAGAGAAGAATGAAGAATTCAGAACTCTACTAATAAGAAAGGCAAATGGCCTTGCCTGTCTGGCTAAGCTAGCAGGTGGCTCGTAAATCAGAATGGAATGTCCCTCCCTAAAGACTCTGCTTATAAAAATCCTCCCTAGTAAGTTCACAGTGTGACTTCCCATCCTGCCTCTCCAGGATGAGGAACTCACCCAGGAGCTCCCCTTTCCCCCCTTTAATAAAGCTGCATTAAGCTTTCTCTCGTTCTCTCTGATTTCTTCTTTAAGTCCACTAACCTAACCCAACCTAACACCTTTCACAGAGTTGAGCGAGGAGGCCCTGGACCCGGCAATCCCCTGTAGGTTTTTGGGTTTTGTTTCTGTCAGCGGCAGAGAGTTCCGTTTAAAGGACCCTTGGCTTCTGGCTGAGTTGGTGCAGCTGCTTGCACAGGTCTGTGGGCTTTTGGAATCTCCTGAGATAATGTCGTTGTTGTGTACTGTAGAACCGAGTGTCTTCGGGATTGCAGCACAGCTTCTCGACACTAGGCCACCAGAGCTCCCAAAGCATTGATTGCTAATACTGCTATGTGCCGGTGTAATGGCCCTTACAGGACAGAACAGGACTTCCCTCTACGCTGAAATCTTTAGGGAGCCCAGATCTGCCCTTACTTCCTCACCCACCTTCAGGAGCTTCTGGCAAGTTCAAACCCACTTCACAAGTTAACAGCCCAACACAATAACTCACTGTGCCATCAGCTTAACATCTTTATAATACATTTAACCTTTATAAAAGTGGCCTAGGGGTGAGAAGCTGTGCTGCAATACAAAAGATGTGTAGTTTGAATACCCCAGAGGGAGGACACAAAGTCTTTTCCTGTGCAATTAACTGCCTATGAAAACCCGTGAGAGGGTGAGAGGGTCAGCT
Organism: Elephantulus edwardii; assembly: GCF_000299155.1. NCBI lineage: Eukaryota > Metazoa > Chordata > Mammalia > Macroscelidea > Macroscelididae > Elephantulus > Elephantulus edwardii. The sequence continues at coordinate 951,567 of NW_006400058.1, forward strand.
ACGAGTCAGTTCCAACAATATCAAAGGCCTGATGAGGTGGTACTGGTTTTACTCCTATTTTACAAACAAGAGAATGGAGTCAAAGACAGCAATGTCAGTATTCATTTCCTCTCTCTTTGTGATTGGGTCAGAACCAGCTCATTGCTGATCCTCCTGCAGGTTTTCAGTTGTAAATCACATGGGAGGAGATTGCTCATCTTTCTCCCCAGAACCTGTGGGTGCATTGGAACCATGAGAGAGGTGCCACCTCTGGGTTAACAATGCAAGTCTGTACCCACCAGGCCATCAGAACACCCTCTGTTAGTAACAACAGTGCTAGTGAAATACTGTTTCTAAGAGCAGTGGAATTTGAGTCTCAGGTTTGTGTCTAAAACCTTTGCATGCCATTGGACCCACAGTATAGTAAACCGAAATTGGACTTGGGAAACAAAATAGAAAAACTATTTATGTGAATATTCAACCATAGAAAATAGCTGCAGTAAAGCCTATGGGGGTCCAGCGAGGGAGGTAAGTTGTAGGGTACTTTAAACGCAGCTTAGTAAGTTTGGCTTTTTCTGTGACGTTTTAAAAGCGGTATTTGCTTTTTTACATCAGGCAATACTTAGAGTTCATCTTTTGGTTGTAGGAAGAATACCAGGCTCATTGTAGAGAATCCAGAAGTAGAGAAAAACACTAAGAATTACCCTTAGAATTAAAATATAACTCATTAATCTATGCGTTTTTGTTTAGTGCAGTGTCTGTGGGTCAATTCTGACTCATGATTTCAGAGGCTGTGACTCTTTGTGAAAGCAGACAGCCAGCCATCGTTTTCCCAGGGATTGGCTGGTGGATTCAGATTCTGGAATTCTGGTTAGCAGTGGCACATGTAACACACTGTACCACCGGCACCTATTCACGTTTTACAGAGTAATCACACTATTGGAGGGAGCTCTGGTGACCAAGTGGCAAGAAGCTGCACTGCTATCCCAAAGGCACGCAGTTCAAGACCACCAACCCCTCGGCAGGAGAAAGATGGGCAATCTCCTCCCCTGCGAAGAAACTGCCTCTGCAAACCCACCAGTGCGTCAGCTATGGGTCAGTTCTCACTCCACAGTAAACAACAACAACTTCATACTACTGGTAGTCACTTTTATCTCTTGCACTTTCTTTTCCTTTCCTTAATATCTTAAAGATGCTCTGCCGGGGAAGGAGGGGCAATCTCCTCCTGTACCAGTCAGATCTGATTTGACGGTACACGCACACTAAAATAATAAAATTAAAAAAAATAAATTTAAAAAAAATAATTTGGAAGCAGGAGTGGCATCCACTTCCATTATAGCTTGCCTCTGGAAACCCTATGAACCTGGAGAAAGGATGAAAAAGTAATGCAGGTGTCCAGGACCTTTGTTTATAGGGTTGCTATGAGTCACCTACAACTCAAAGGCACTTAACAACAGCAACAATATCTTAATACTTTTGGTGAAAGTTTACACAGCAAATTACATTCTCATTTGACAATTTCTCCACAAATTGTTCAGTCACTTAGTTACTTTTTTTAAGTGCTTCAACATTCTCTTTATGCTTTGCTCTAGTTCTATTTATTTATTAATTTATTTTTTACAGGAGTAGAAACTATTCATAGACTCAGTTTAAAGCTATGGCAGCTTAATGCTGAGTATAGAAATTGTCCTGTAGGAGGAGGTGGGTGACCGCCGCCAGGGACGCTACTGAAACATCCCTCAGCTCACCGCAAAGCATCATCAAGCCCCACTGTCAGCAGTGCAGAGGTTAAGGACCTTGCAGTGCATCGAGCCATACAAGGAGAACAGCACAGACTGTGTGAACATATTTTCTTCAGTAGACATCCTACAGACCCATGTGATTGTATAACAATGAAGGAGTTTTTCTTTTGCTTTTCAAGAAGAGAGAACTGGGGGTGGGGGTAGGGTAGGAGGGGAGAAAAGTGCAACAATGAATGAATGGAAATCCAAAATCTCTGTAGATGTTCTTTGAAATAAAAAAAAAGAAAAATCCCAATTGGAGAGAAAGATATTAATTAAAAGGCAAGATGCCAAAGCAAATATAGAATAAAAAAATTTTTAATATTCTATTAGCACAAGGAAGAATTCAAGATACTAAAGAGTTGAACAGAAGATTTCAAAAGGCAGCACGGGATGACAAAGCAAAATATTACAATGAAATGTGCAAGGAGTTGGAGTCAGAAAATCAAAAGGG
>NW_006400058.1:955345-959622 GCF_000299155.1 Elephantulus edwardii
CAGCGCAGGAGAGGAAGGCCCTCTATGAGGTGGATTGATTCAGTTACTGGGGTAATCGGGATGGGACTGTCAGAGACAGTGCGGTTGGCACAGGACAGAGCGGAGTTTAGGGCTGTTGTACATAGGGTCGCTATGAGTCGCAAGCGACTCGATGGCACATAACAACATAACTACAACATTTGCAAAGTACATAAAAATAGATAACAAATAGGCAAATAGATACTATGTATTTTTTTTTAAAAAAAGAAGATATAACTCCCTCATATTTTCATCTCTGGTGTTCAGCTCTAAATTAAGGGTGTAGGAGGGATGTTCAGGGACAAATACAAGAAAGCCAGTAAGTAAAAATTTTGTGATACTGTTTCAGGTAACTAAAACATTTTTTGTTCACTGCTATCAGTGTTGTCTATGGTGTGAAGAACAAGGGTATTTATATTCCCTTAGAAAGGATCACACCTTTGAGCAGGCCTTGGCCTTTGCCCTTAGTCAGAACAGTAACACACAACAAAAGGACCCCGGGAACGTCCCTTGCCTGACTGCCACCAAGATGATACTGCTGCCACTGAGACATCAGTCTGCCAGCTAACTTCCAGAGTGGAGGGAGACTCCAAAGGCCCCAGGCCTCAGGCCAACCCACAAACCCATCACCTCATCAGCGATTCTAAAGTCACACTCTCAAGCAGGCCTTTACTAAATGAGAGTAGTGCTGTTATATCTGGAGGAACATTCTTCCACTTTGCACATCACTCTTTGTCAATGTGCTGTATGAGGTAACCTGGGTTTGCTGTGATGCTGAACCTTGTGCCATGGGCATATCAAATACCATAATGGTTTCCCATTATGGACAGTGTTTGGTGGTGCTCCCAGTTGTAAAACAGGTTTGGAAGCAGGAAGGACATTCACTTCCTAAACCATATGCCACTGGAAAGTTCTATGAAGTTGGAAAAACAATGATACATATGGAAAGGCATTAGGTCTTTTGTTCATAGAGTTGCTATGAGTCGTGCTCGATTTGACAGCAACAACAACAAAACAGGAAAGATTAAAAAAGGGAAACAGAACTTTACCAATCGGATGTAATTTTAAAGTTGCACCCGTTCTTTGGCAATACACTTTTCACTTTTTTAGAATTTGTCCTAAGAAAATAATTAGAGTGCTAGGTTGGGGATAAAAAGATAAGATGTAACAGACATTCTTTAAAGAGCCCTAGTAATGTAGTAGGGAGCTCTGGTGGCCTAGTGGTAAGAAACTATGCTGCAGTCTCGATGGCATATGGTTCAAATCCACCAGCTGCTCCATTGGAACAAGATGGGCAAAAACCTGCTGGAGGGTTAGTTATGGTCCTGACTAAATGGTACACAGCAGCAACAGTAGCATAGTGGCTTAAGCATTGGGCTGTTAACCTGAAAGTCACCAGTTCAAATCCACCAGATACTACATGGGAGAAAATGAGGCAGCCTGTTTTTGTTAAGATTACAGCTTTGGAAACTCTATAGGGCAGCTCAGCTCTACCCCCTAGGCATAACAGCGGGGTGTGTGTGTGTGTGTGTGTGTGTGTGTGTGTACATTATTATTATAAGTTTTGTTCTGATCTCTTAGACTCTGGAACCACCTTCTTTACCTCTTTCCCCAGAGTCCCAATGCTACCCTGCTCAGGAGCTCTGGTGGCTTAGTGGTAAGGAATTAGACTGCCATTGTAAAGGTACATGGTTCGAAGTCACCAGTTGCTCCTGGGAGAAAGATGAGCAGTCTCCTTTCATGCAATTTACTGCCTCTGAAAACCCTATGGAGGAGGTTTTGACCTGATGGTATTAAACAACCATAACACCCCACTTTCAGTACATCTTCCTTATTCAGATGTGCTTGCTGTTGCAGGAGGCAGTGACATTTAAGAATGTTGTTATAGTCTTCACTGAGGAGGAAGTGGGGCTACTGGACGCTGCCCAGAGGATTCTATACCAGGATGTGACACTGGAGAACTTCAGGAACCTGGTCTATGTGGGTGAGGACGGGCGCCCGCTAACTGAACATTAGTCCTCTGCTGCATGTCCACATGTCCCTGAATGTTCAAGGATTTGGAACTCTGGAGATAGTTTCTTATTTCTACACTGTGTGAACCACGGAGATGTTTTTTTTCTAGTCCACTTATCCCGGCTGTTATTGCAATAATAACCAAAGTAGGGAGCTCTGGTGGCCTAGTGGATAGGGAGCTGTGCTGCCAGTACAAAGGCAGGTGGTTCAAATCCAGCAACTACCCCATGGGAGAAATGGAAAATCTTCTTGCATGCAATTTACAGCTTCTAAAAACCTGCTGAAGGGTTCTGTGAGTCTGTCAGGATGCAATGACAATGAACATGAATATTTTTGTTGCATGGGCAAATAGGAGGTCAGCAAAACAGAGGAAGACCCTCATAGAGATGGATTGGCCCAGGGGCTTCAGGAGCGGGCTTGAGCACCATAGAGACGGCAAGGATGATTCAGGATGGGCAAGGTTTCGAGCTACTGTTCACAGGTTTGCTATGAGGCAGAGTCGATTTGATGGGAGTTAACAACATTTGAATACAGCAAGTCAAGGACTTTAGTCTTCAATATGAATTGAAGCTCAACTTCAAGAAAACATTCTCACCACTGGGCCAATTGGCAGTATCATGATAGATGGAGACGAGACTGAGATTGTTAACATTTTCCGTTTACTTGGATCCACAACCAACACTCTTAGAATCAGCAGCTAGGAAATCAAAAGACAAATTGGATTAGGAAAGTCTGCTGTTAGGGACCTGTTGAGACTGCTGATGAGCAACAATTGTTGTTGTTGTTATGTGCCGTCGAGTCATTTGCGACTCATAGCGACCCTATGTACAACAGCCCTAAACCCTGCTCTACCCTGTGCCAATCGCATTGCCTCTGACACACCCATCCCAATTACCCCAGTCACTGAATCAATCCACATCATAGAGGGTCTTCCCCTCCTGCGCTGTCCCTCCACTCTACCCAGCATGATGTCCCTCTCCAAAGACCCATCTCTCCTTACAACATGTCCAAAGTATGTCAGACGAAGCCCCAGAATCCTTACCTCCAAGGAGTAGCCTGCTTCAACCCTCTCCAGGATGAATCTGTTTGTTTTCTTGGCAGTCCATGGTACATTCAATACTCTTCTCCAGCACCACAGCTCAAAGACGTCAGTTCTCCTTCTGTCCTCCCTAGTCGTTGTCCAGCTCTCTGATGCATAACAAGTGATTGCAAAAACCATGGCCTGTATCAGGCGCACCTTTGTCTCCAAAGAGACACCGTTTTACATGCTCCTAATTCAGGCCAGGGTCTTTGCAATTACTTGCTGTGCATCAGAGAGCTGAACGATGAATAAAGGTGATAGAAGAGTTGATGCCTTTGAGTTGGGGTGCTGAAGAAGAATAGTAAACATACCATATACCATGGACTGCCAAGAGAACCAGCAGATTTGTCCTGAAGAGGGTGGAACTAAGTTGCTCTCTGGAGGCGAGGATTTTGAAGCTTCATTCCACATACTTTGGGCATGTTGCCAGGAACGATAATTTCTAGGAGAAGCACATCATTCTTGGAAGGGTAGAGGGACAGTGCAGGAGAGGAAGACCCTGGATGAGATGAATTGACTTAGTGACTGGGATGTTAGGGGCAAGTGTTTTAGAGACAGTCAGATTGGCTTAGGATAGAACAGAGTTCAGAGCTATTGTATATAGGGTTGCTATGATTCGCAGGCAATTTGATGGTACATAACAACAACAACAACGTTTGAATAAGGATGAAAGATGAAGAATTGATGCCTTTGAATTATGGTGTTGGAGAATACTGAACATCCCATGGCCCTCCAAAAGAAGAAAGTGCAGCCAGAGTGCTCCTAGGAGGCAAAGATGGCAAAGCTTCTTCTCTCATACTTTGGACATGTAGCTAGGCGAGGCTATTCCTTAGGGACATTGTGCTTAGGCAGATGGAGGGTCAGCAAAGGAAAGGAAAACCCCCAACGAGATGGATGGACACCATGACTTCCACAATGGCCTCTAGTATGTCAGAGGTGGTAAGGACTGCACAGGACAGGACCGGGTTTAGATCGTTTGTTCATAGGGTCACTATGAGGCAATGTTGTTGGATCTTTCTTTCTTTCTTTCTTTCTTTCTTTCTTTCTTTCTTTCTTTCTTTCTTTCTTTCTTTCTTTCTTCCTTCCTTCCTTCCTTCCTTCCTTCCTTCCTTCCTTCCTTCCTTCCTTCCTTCCCTCCCTCCCTCTTTCTTTCTTTCTTTTCTTT
>NW_006400058.1:959722-974359 GCF_000299155.1 Elephantulus edwardii
TCCTTCCTTCCCTCCCTCCCTCTTTCTTTCTTTCTTTTCTTTCTTTCTTTCTTTCTTTCTTTCTTTCTTTCTTTCTTTCTTTCTTTCTTTCTTTCTTTCTCTCTCTCTCTCTCTCTCTCTCTCTTTCTTTCTTTCTTTCTTTTTCTTAATAAAAGGACTCTCTATTGATAATTACTGTTACTGTTACTGTTACTCATAGCAACCTGATGAACCACAAATTTGAACCTTGCCCTGTCCTGTGCCACCGTCATTATTTCTGGTATGCTCGAACCCGTTGTTACCGTCACTAGGTCAGTTCCTTTTGTTGAGGTTTCCTTCTCCTCTGACCCTCCACCTTTCCCACTGTGAAGTCTTTTTCCAAGGACTGGCCCCCTCCTGAAAACATGCCCAAAATACGTGAGATGAAGCTTCACTTAATGTGCCTCTAAGGAGCACCCTTGTTACACCTCCTCCGACAGGCTTGTTTGTTCTTTTGGCAGTTCCTAGTCATTGAGCAGTGCAAGAACTCCAGTAATCTTCTCTAACACCACAACTCAAAGGTATTGATTCTTCTGTCATTCTCAATCACTGTCCAACTCTCAGATGTGTAGGACGCAAGTGAAAAAGACCATGGTCAAGTGCACCTTAGAACACTGTTGTTGTTTAGGTGCCAAGGAGTCTGCCCCCATCCCGTGACCACCCTGTGCACAATGAAACAAAATGCTGCTGCTCCTGCCCCATTCTCTTAATTGCTTACAGATTTAACCTTTGGGATCTGAAGGGTTTTCGTTGGTTGATTTTCAGAAGAACAACACCTGGCCTTCTTCCTAGTCTTAGTCTGAAAGTGCCACTGAAACCTGCTCAGCTTCAGAGCAACACGCCTGCCCCCCTGACAGACAATTGCCGATGGCTGTACGTGCAGGCCAGGAAGCTAACCGGGCCTCCTGCAGGGATGATGCGGATGCTGCTCATGAACCGCTGATGCCTCACTTCTCCCCACTAAAGTTTTCGCTCTGTAAATGGATAGTGTGACTGCTATACATTGTTCGTCTCTTCTCAAATGATAGTTATTCTCTATGAGTGAGCCCTAAAACACTCTTCATGAACAATCTCAGTGTTTTCTAATGAAATCAAACTGAATAGAAATGTACCCATGCTTTTGCTTCCAACTACAATAGCCAAAGCTATTGCAAAGAATCTAGAAACTAACTCATCATCATTCAGTTAGAACTGCCTCATGGCTGGCCCTCCAGCAGGTTTCCTGAGGCTGTAAATCACATGAGAGGAGATTGTCCATATTTCTCCCAAGGAGTCTCTGGGCATTCAGGCTACCTGGGAGGTGTGGTCTTTACACCAGCTGCACAACTCCCTTTCTACTGTGTACAAGAGCTCCCTGGGGCAAAGAATAGGGTGAGACTATAAAGAAGTTGTCCCGAAACCAGACATTTTTATTCTGGTCACTTACATTTTTGTCTCCATATCTTAGATCTTCGCATAAAAGATATTTTCTCCAGTAGGTTATGATTGCAACTTTGGTTTAACACAAATTTTTGATGTCCCAATGATGATGCAGTAAATTTTTAGTCATTTCTGACACCAGCATTTCCATTTTAAACAGTTGTCCCTGCCTTTTTACAGGCCATCAGTCCTTCACATCAGATGTGACAGCCTTGTTGGGAAGAGAAGAAAAGCTTTGGGTAAGGAAACCAGCACCCCAGAGAGACAGCCCTTCAGGTGAGAGCCAGCTTCCTGCTTCCCAGCACCTCTTGCTCTTTGCTAACATGTTGATGTTGTTGTTAGGTGCCGTCCAGCTGCTTATAACTCATAGTGACCCAGGAATAACACATCAGCACCTTTCCCAACTCTTCACCATCCTCACAATCCATATTGAATCCTTGGTACAGTCACTGTGCCAACCCATTTCCTTAAGGGACTTCCTCTCTTTCCCTGACCCACCATCTTTCCCAGCCATGATGGCTTTTTCCAAGCACTGGCCACTCCTGGTAACACATCTGAAATATGTGAGACAAAGTTTGCACTTCCTCCCTAGCTGCAGTTCCTCCAAGGCATATTTGTTCTTCACAGCTCGAAGGTATCGAGTCTTCTTTGAGCTACCCTACTCATTATCCAACTTTCAGATGCTTAGGAAACAACTGAAAAAACTGTGGCTTGTCTTTACAGCTTTGTAAAAACAAACAACTGACTCCATCCTTGCCTCCAACAAACACCCTGGCTGCACTTTTTCTTAGACACATTGAACTCTAATACATCATAAATTGAAGACTACCTGTACTTAGAGTTGTTTGCAGTGTCACCTGTGACCTGCCCCTCCATCTTCTCACGTCCTCTGTAAACATGGCCTGTGACCTCCCTCCTTGTCCATTTCTTCCTTCCAAGCTTTCTACTTTGCAGTGGCAAGGAGCCTTCTGCATTGCCAACATCTCTTTGTTCTCCTCTCTGTCTAGAATGTTCTTTCCCTCAATTTCTTGCCTTCTCCTTGATTTCATTTATGTCTCTTCTTACACGGAACATCAGAGGGAAGGACTCCTGACCCCTGTATTAATCTTTCCTTCCTTTCTCTTCATTCTTGTTTCACTTATTCAGTCTTACTTTGTATTTAAGGATTATTCATTCACCACTTACCATATTGACATGTGTTTTTCCTTCTCTGACCACTAGAATATGGTCTCCAGAGATGAGCAACGCTGTCTTGTTTTGTTTATTGCTATATCTTCAGTGTACAGAACAGACCTGGTAGAGGGTAGGGATACAGGAGGGATAGTTGTTGACTAAATGCATGAACAAATGAACTAATAGTTTCCATTGACCATGTTGTTGTTGTAAGCCATCAAGTTGGAACCAACCCCTAGCTGATCCTCAGAGGCAGTAAATCACTAGGAGGCGATTGCCCGCCCCTCTCCTGCAGACCAGCTGTTAAATTTGAACTCCGTGCCTTTGAGACCGCAGCACAGCTTCTTACCACAGGCCACCAGAGCGCTCCCCATTAACCACAGAGATATCTAAAGAGTAGTACATAAAAATGTGTAATAAAGGTTTTGCTTCTTTCCTTGAAGGATTTCTCTATGGAAGTAGAATTTTGTCCAGCTTGTCCATCAGAACAATTGATGGATTTGAACCATTAACCTTGCAATTATCAGCTGAGTGTTTAACAGTTGTTCCACCATAGCTCCTTTTGTTTATTTAGAGCTTTGGGGGATATGCAGATATGCGTTCGTTCACGTGTTTCTCATGAAAGCTTTATGACAAACTTGAATATAATTTCCCCTTTGTAGGTTTTCTTAGCCTTTACTAGTGACACGTTTACTTGAGGAAGAACTTCATTTTAGAATGAAGATGCTAGCAGCCACTTTTTAGACACAGCCACTATGGAAGAACATCTCTACACTTTACATTCATCATCTCATTGTTGTCAAGCCCGAAGCGATTCCCAGCGGACCCTCCAGTGGGTTTTTGGAAGGGTTAATAATGAAACAGTCTGCACACAGATGTCTCTTTGGCCTTCCTCAATCCAGATGGGGTGTGGAAGAGGAATGTGTCCTTAATTTTGCATACAGATGAGGACCTTGGGCGCTTGCAAACGAGGTCCAAGAATATCCCTCTTTCCAAGGCATAGTCTTATGCCTTCTAGTAAACAGAGATATGGGAGCAAGAAAGATTCTGTGAGAATATTACGTGCTAAGCAAGTCTAAACAAGTCTAATTTCTGGTAGATACTTTTTCCCCCAAATCATGAGTGTCTGCACGTAGACTGGTTTCAGATGATTATAAAATAATAAACGAGCCAGGCCTAAGGGTCTGCAGTTCTTGTCCCATCTGTGTCTTTCTTTGCTGCAATCCTGTCTTGTCTTTTGTGTGTGTCTGTCACTTTATGTTCATTTCTCCCAGAAAAAAGGATTGCGGATTACAACAGCAAGGGCTTCGGTGTGAGTTCCCAACTGCAAGCCCATCAGATAAGCCACACCAGAGAGACACTATACAGGTATGAGGAGTGTGGTAAGAGCTTCTGCCGGGTCTCAAATCTTCTGGACCGTCAGAGCATGGGAGAGAAGCCCTATCAGTGTTAGGAGTGTAGTAAGGGCTTCTGCTGGGTCTCAAATCTTCTGGACCATCAGAGAGGTCACACGGGAGAGAAGCCCTATCAGTGTGAGGAGCGTGGGAAGGGCTTCAGTCATAGCTCAGACTTTCCCATTCATTCTAGAGTTCACACAGGAGAAAAACCCTATAGATGTGAGGCATGAGGGAAGGGCTTCAGCCAAGCCTCAAACCTGCTGGCCCATCAGAGAAGCCACACTGGAGAGAAGCCATCCAAATGTGGTATCTGTGGGAAAGGCTTCAGCCAGAGTTCAGATATGAATGTTCACTGTCAGATCCACACAGGAGAGAAGCCCTATAAATGTGAGAAGTGTGGGAAGGCCTCCAGTCAGTTCTCAAGTTTCCAAGTCCACCAGAGGGTCCACATGGGAGAGAAGCCTTATCAGTGTGCAGAGTGTGGGAAAGGGTTCTGCATAGGTTCACAGCTTCAGGCCCACCAGAGGTGTCACACAGGAGAGAAGCCGTCAGTGAGAGGAGTGTGGGAAGGGCTTCTATTGGGCTCAAATTCCCTGGCTCATCGGGGGCCCACACTAGAGAGAAACCGTACCACTGTGAGGTGTGTGGTAAGTGCTTTAGGCAGAGGTTCTACCTGCAAGCTCACCACAGGGTCCACACAGCGAGAAGCTGTACAGATGAGAGGGGTGTGGGAAAGTCATCAGTTGGAGTTCCTACCTTCAAGCCCATCAGAGGATCCATAGTGGCCATAAGCCATGCAAGTGTGAGGAGTGCAGGAAGGGCTTCAGCTGGAGTTCAAGTCTCCTGATTTATCAGCAGGTCCATGCTGAGAATGGGGGTGATAATGATTTTTCTTTAGAAAATTCAAGCAGGAAAGAGGGCCTGTAATTATAAGCATTGGAGTACCTCAAGTGAGTGCTGGTAGATTCCACTTCATCAGGAATGTCAAAGGAGACAAACCATTGGTTCCAAAAAAGTCTCAGGATTTCATCAACAAATTATGATCATCTGGCGACCAGACCATCAAGAGGTCTTGGGAGAGTGGAAATCTAGAACCTTGACATTTATCAGCAGTTACACAGAAGAGCTCTTATGAAGGATTAATCTGATCTAGACTACAAAGATTTCCATGCCAAAATCTATTGTATGGATCTGTAAGTTTCAAGATACAGGGACTCTATTGACTACCAATAGGGAACTTTGGTGGCATAGTCCATTGCCCTGCTAACTTCTCTGGTGATTCAAATCCACCCGCTGCTCCTCAAGAAAAAGATGAGCAATCTCTCTTCCCCAGTCATTTATAGCTTCCCAGAAACCCAGTGGACAGTCAGCCATGAGATTATTCTGACTCAATAGAGATGAATTTTTAGGATTTGTTTTTGTTTGGGTGTTTTTTTTTCTTTGACTGCCAGATACACTCTGCTCTTCAGTGCCCAACACATTGTAGGTTTTCAGTAATTGTTAAAGGAACAATCACATTTTAAATTCCTATTCAACTCATCTCTAAAGGGATCTCTGGTGGCCGAGTCATAAGAAGCTGTACTGCAACCCCAAAGGTACCAGATGCTCTGCAGAAGAAGGATGGGCAGTCATCTCCTTCTGTGTGATTACTGCCTCTGAAAACCCTCTGGGTCAGTTTTGGATCTGTTCCAACTTGATGGCAAACAACAACAACAATTATTCATCGCTAAGTATGTCTATCAACGGCACATAACAACAACAACAACAAGTATATCTATAAAACTGTCCTCAAAAGAGGAGTTCTGCAAGGAATGGAGAGCATTTCATTTAGACACATGGACTCATTTTTCCAAGACTACAGGCCTTGTGAGTTAATGTTCATCAAAGGAAGGTTTCAACATATTAGTGGATCCAGAAACCAATTCATTGGGTTTTGGCCAACATTTTACTACTAATGGGAAAGGCAGAGGATTGACAAAAGAGGGAAATAAACACACTCAACAAAATTAATTGACTTGGTGACTACCACAGTAGGCCTGAGAATAACAGAGATTGCGAGGATGGTACAAGATAGGGCAAGGTTCAGCTCTGTCGCTTGTAGGATCACCATGAATTGTATTGAGTTGACAGCACCTAGCAAACAAGAGCTACAGTTCTTAAATGAGGTATAATTTGCATTCAGTAGCATGCTTAGCTCTTAAGTTTACACCTTTCTTGACTTTTTTTTACAAATCTATAATAAATTGCATAATCATCACCAAACTCAATATACAGGATATTTTTTGTGTACTATAAGGTTTTCTCGTGCCCATTTCTACTTAACCTCATTTCCAGTGACAAGTAGTATAATTTCTTTAACCATAGACGAGCTAAGCCTGTTGATGGGTTCTGTATGTACTCTTTTTGAGTCTGGATCTTTCTGATAATAAAAGATGACCATCTCAGTACATACAGAGGACTGCATTTAATGAAATTTAGTATCCATTCTTGACAAAAATGAAATCAAAAGCATTTATAAAAAATCTATAAGCTGACATTCTTTTTTTGTGCAAAATATCTATCATGAAACAGATGTTTATTGGTTAGTATATCTCTGTACAGAATAGGAAATCTCAAAACCAAACCTTCTCCCACACAGCTAGAGGATCATTTTCCTCTCTATTCCTATAGATCTTCAACTATTTTATTAACAAATTCTTTACAGGACAATTAACATTTTTTAAAATTTTATTTTATTAATTTTAATGAAAATTTACAGAAATTTTGGATTTCCATTCATTGATTGTTGCACTTTTCTCCCTGCCCACCCCTCCCTCCCAGTTTGCTCTTCTCTTTCAAAACTAAAAGAAAAATTCCTTCATTGGTATACAATGCCCCCCAACCCCTGCCCTGAGTACACTCCACTATGCAACCTTCATTAGCTGACATTCTTATTAAAAAATTAACGATACAAGCTTTAGAAAGTGTTTGAATACTTCAAATGTGTGCTGATACATCCCAGTTATCAGAGATGTTGAAGGAAATAATATATTTGCATAAACTTTGTGGATTTTATTTGGTGTACCATTCCTTCCTTCTGAGTTTTAGCAAATGCTTACTGTCGTGTAAACATTTAAAAGTTCCAGCCTTCTTCCTTTACCCCTGAAATTCCCTTGGATTGTCAACCCCTCTCCCCATCACCAGTCCCTGGTAACCCATGACTCATTTTCTGTCCATATTGTTTGCCATTTCCAGAATGCCACAGACATGAAATCATATGACATTTTGACTGTTTCTTCTTTTATTTGTTCAATGCCTCAGATTAAATAATCCTGTATTTATTAATTGTTGTTGTTATGTGCCATTGAGTCAACTAGTTCTCACAGCGACCCTGTAGCGATGGCTCTGACCTTCGCCCTATCCTGAGCCACCCTCACCGTCTCTGACACACCTGCCCCTATTACCACAGTCACTGTGTCAATCCATCTCATCCAGGGTCTTCCTCTCTAGGTGCTTACCACTAGGACACCAGAGTTCGTGTGTATGTATATGTATATGTATATGTATATGTATATGTATATGTATATGTATATGTATATGTATATGTATATGTGTATGTGTATGTGTATGTATATATACAGATGTGTGTGTGTGTGTTGTTGTGGGCCATCCAATTTTCAGAGGCTATAAATTACATAGGAGGACACTGTCCATCTCTCTCTCATCACAACCAGGAGAAACATTTCATGTATGTCTAGATTAATATAAGTAGCATTATAAGCTCTTTACTGCTTGTGGTGATACTGTCCTAGTTTCTGTTGTGTTTCTTTTTTTCTTGATATTAGAGGTTACTGGATATACTTCACAGCTCATTAATGATATGCAGCCATCAGTTTAACAATACTTGTGAAAAGCCTGTGTTGATCCTTTAGAAGTTTTTCACAGTCTGTTAAAAAAAAAAAAAAGCAAAAGCCAGAGTCTTAAAAGAAAGCAGCACATAGGCTCATGTTATCATTTCTGGACCCATCTCTGATGTAGTCTTTCAACTTCCCAATAAAATCTGCTCCCAATAATTTTCCTACCACTTACTTCCTGAGGAAAGCTCTTTCAACTTGGCTTAGCTACTCATAGCAAAAGGCAAACTGGGCTTGTTTATTCAACATGTTGTTTTCCTTCTCCCAGGCTTTTTCTTTCTTAAAAGATTAGGTTCCAGTTTTTCACTTTCTTCCTCCTGGAGCTCTGATTATTGTCCATTTCAGAATAACACATCTTTACTTCAGCTTGAGCCAGACCCTTCTTTACCCTGAGACCAGAAGAAGCAGGAGATGCCTGACTGCTGTTATTGACAGGTCTGATCAGGGCCACAATCTACAAAACCTAAAAGAATGGGAGGAAAATGTGCAACAGAACTCAAATTCTTGAAAAGTGTAGACTTTATGGATCATTTGAAACTATTGTCTGAGATACTGTAAACCTTGAACGAAACTGTCACCTGAGGTTACTTTAATCAAAATAACAGATTGGCACACAAAATAAAGAATAATCATTGCAGGTGTGGTGCTGGTATTAGTTTGACACAAAATGGACAACAATTACTTTAAAGCGAAGATAAGAAGATAAAGGGCAGGGAAACTAGAAAACTGGAATTGGAGAGTGTTAATACATGGTGCAAATGGTAACTAATATCACCAAGCAATTTGTGAAGAAATTGTGAATTGAGAACCTAATATGCCTCGTAAACTTTCCCCTAAAACACAACGTAATATTTGAGATAGAAAGAGGCATGTTCACAGGCACCAGGGATTAGGGTGCAGCATATCGTTATGCTGTTCAGTTCAATCCATGACACTATAGCTATAAACACTTGTAGGTGCTTTTTTATTTCCAGTATATAAAAAAAACCAAATATATAAAGTGTTTATTATGTTACTTCCTTTCCTTTAAGTCCTTATATATTCACGCTTGGAAGACATACTGTGCTCATTCTCATTCATTAAAGTTTCTTTTCAAGGGTTTCACATTTCTATAACAGCCTTTTTGTTGGTTTTTTCCACCCTTAGGTGCTATTTTTTCCCTTTTAAAAATTGATATTTTAATGAAAGTTTACAGAAAACTAGGATTTCCATTTATTCATTGTTGCACTTTTTTCTCCCTACCCCCTCCCTCAGTTCACTTTTTCTTTAAAAAGATTCTCTCTTTGTTGCACAATTTCCTCTCTTCCCTCTATTTCGCAGTCTACTTTGCTATGCACCTCTTATTCTGGACTATTGTTATGTAAATAATACCTAATCATATATTTCTTTTAGACAGTTATTTTCCTCATCTATTTCAATGTAGTGTTCATTATTTATTGCCTCTTTTCTTTGTTTCCCCCCAGCCCCCATGTCAGTCCTGTTTTATAACAGTCACATTATGTACCATTTGTCCTTTTGTGACTGAGATATTTCAGTCAGCATAATGTCCTTCAGGTTCAATAATTTTGTATACTATTTCATTAATTCTTTGTTTTTTAGTGCTGCATAGTATTCCACAGCTTCTTTCTCCATTCATTTGTTAATGGGACAACAGCCTTTTTGGTCAAGTCATTTCCGTTTTAAAAGTACTGATTTTTAAAGCTGCCACTTAAAAATAAAGAACCAAATGGTCTATAAAATATTCTTTTCGTTTAAGGTTTTACAGTGCATCATGATCACTGTCCTGTCTTTTCTTTTTAAACTCAAATGGCCAGTCAGGACAAGCACTTCTGAGATGGCTCTTCTACCACGGATTAAGAGGAGGGAGGAAAGTAGCTTCCTAAGTTACTATCCAGAATTTTATACTGACTTTGCAATTCAATACAGATAGCAAATTTTTAACAATTTGTATATTACTGTCAGCTTGTTTAGGTTTTTTTTTAAAAATCAACTCTTTGCTTTCTAATTTGTACCTCCTATAATTTATAACTTCCTATAACTTAGAAAGCACTTACAAATTTATAGAGTAATCCTATAACAGGGTGCTCCTTGGAGGCCAAGATGATAAAGCTCATCAATATCTCACATGCTTTGGGCATATTGCCAGGACATCATGCTTGGAAAGGTGGAGAGATGACAAAAGAAGGGAAGACCCTCAACCAGATAGATTGACACAGTGACTGACTACAGCAGTGGGCTCAAGTACAGCAGAGATTGTGCGGATGGCGCAGGATAGAGCAGGGTTCAGATCTGTTGTTCATAGGGTCACTACGAGTCACACTCAAGGGCAGCTAAGAACAATATAACAGCTTTAGGGGAGCTCTGCAGGCTTAGTGGTATGGAGCTGTACTGCCAACTCAGAAGCACATGCTGAATCCATCAGCTGATCCTCAGAAGAAAGATGGGCAGTCACTGCTGCTATGCAATTTGCTGTCTCTGAAAATCCACTAGAGGGTGGGCTATGAGTCAGCTCTGACTCAACAGTACAAAATAGCACCAATATAGCAGCCTTGGTGTGGTATCCGGGTTCTTATTAATGCATAAGCACCTGTTGGACCAGCTGTTGGTTTCTTTTATACCATAAGATAGGATAAACCAGCCAGTTGTCATTGAGTAGAGTGTGCTTCATGCTTCACTCATATGTGTCACAGTAGGACTGAGCACAACAGTTTTACTGGGTGATATTTTTTTCTTAACAGAGATTGCCAATATTTCCTTCTGAGAACCTTTTGGGTGAACTGGAATATCTGCCTTTTTTGTTAGCTGCCAGGTGTGTTAACCATTTTCACCAAACAACATGATACACTGTGGAGGGGACAATCAGAATATTCCCCAGTTTCATTGAAATGTTGGGCGCTAAATGAAATGTTAAAACCTGACAACAAAAATGTCAATTGCCCAGGTCTCAGGATTCTCTATTCTTACAGGAGGCAGGATCAGTAGAGAGTTGGAGGGTGCCCCAGAAGCTCAATCACATGAGGATTCTTCCTGCTCAGAATCTGGAAACATATTGAAGATATCATAACCAGATATTATCACTCCATGATAAAGAGTTTCCAATTCCACAAACCAGGTGATTTGCCCTGCCAAGCTGGGACAGTGCCATCTACTCTTCAGCCCAGGGAGACCCTGTGTCCATGTAATGAGTGTATACAAACCTCTAGTGACTCTCCAGCTTTGACCTTCATCAGCAGTCACACTCAGGAGAGAAGACTCACACATGTGGCAAGTGTGGAAAAAGCTTCTGTTACAACTCCATTCTTCTCATTCATCAGAGAGTTCACATGGAAAAGAAGCCCAATATGTGTGATGACTGCGGTAAGGAATTCCATCAGAGCTCACATCTGCAGACTCTTCTTCAGACAATCCATGCTGTAGAGAGGCCACACAGATATGAGGAATGTGGGAAAGACTTCAGACATAGATTAGCACTTAACGTAAATAGCAAAATCCACACCCAGGAAAAGCCTTGTAACAGCACAGAACATCAGAGGGGCTCTATCTTTGCATCACATCTTGAGAAACATCAGAAACCCAATGGTGGAATGAAATGTTTCAGATGTCATGCTTGTGGTGAGAACTTTCATTGTAGATCAGCACTTAACACCCATTATCTGCTTCACTCAGGAGAGCAATCCTACAGATGTGAGGCATGTGGGAAGTGCTTTAACCAGGCCTTGCATCTTCTGATACACCAGAGAGGTCACAGAAGAGAGAAACCATTCAAGAGTGAAGAGTGTGGGAATCAATTTGTTCAGAAGTCATACCTTTGATTGCATCAGGGGAGTTATGCCCACAAGAAGCCATACAGTCGAATCCACCAGATGCTCTGCCGGAGAAGGAGGCGCAATATCCTCCTGTACCAGTCAGATCTGATTTGACGGTACACACACACAAAATAATAAAAAATTAAAAAAAAAATAAAAAAAAAAAGAAGCCATACAGATGTGAGGAGTGTGGGAAGAGCTTCATGATGAAACACTATTAAAAATTTCACCTGATGAGCCACATGGGAGACAAGCCCTACACATGTGAAATGTGTGGGAAAGGCTTCAGTCACAGAGGAGACCATAAAGTCCACTGTCGGATCCATATAGGAGAAAAAACCCTGCAACAGTGAGGGGTGTGGCAGGGCCTTTGTCCGAGCATCACCTTCTGAGAACTTTGGAGAATTCACACTGGGAAAAAGCCATTCCAATGTGATGTATGTGGGAAAAACTTCCATTTTAGAACATTGTTTATCAACCATTGCAAAATCCACACAGGAGAGCAGACATTTCAGTGTGAGCACTGTGGGAAGGGCTTCAGTTTTCATTCAAAAGTTTATATCCATAAGAAGGTCCATATGGGAGAGAAATCCTATCATTGTGAGACATGTGGGAATGGCTTCACTCAGGCATCCTATCTTCTAAGTCATCAGAAAGTGCACACTGGAGAAAAGCCATTGCAATATAAGTAAGATGAAAAAGTATTTGGTCCAAATTCGCAATGGAGCACTTCTCTTGACCATCAGCAGAAGGTCCACCCTAGAGAAAATCCTTACCAAATCTGAGGTCTGTGCTTAGTCTTCCATTGGCCTACAGGACATAAATGTCTTCAGAAAATAACAACAGAGAGGAGTCTTTCAAATATAAGACATGTCATCAGCACATTACCTTGATACCGGGTCCAGCAGCATGTCCAAGAGTCCTTGTTGATAAGTGAGTATGGCAAGGCCTTCACTGAATCTTCAGATTAAAGAGGTTCCATCAAATGATGTACTTTTAAAACTCATATATAATCTGAATGTTTTAATCCCTTGTTTTTTATAGGAGACTCAGGCTTCAAGAATCAGTGTTTCTCACAAAACCCATCGGATCCCAGTGGTCAAGTGACTGCACAGCAGAGAACCCCTATATATGGTGCAAGCATAGCTTCTCAGAAACAATTAGAGTTGCATCAAGTCTTTGTACAAGTGAAATAACAGACAATTTAAAAAACCAACCACCATAATGGAAGTCAATAGGACCTGGTGGGCCAGCCTTTGCAAATGCAAAAAAAAAAAAGTTGGTTGGGCCCGAGGGCCACAGGTCTGAAGGCCTGCTCTTCTCCTGCTCTTCTTGGTTGTGTTTGGCAAGAACATTGTTCTAAGTGGTTCAGCACTTGTCTGTCAGTTTGCTGTACTGTGATAACTTGGAGTTGCTGTGACACTGAATGCTGTGCTACTGGTATGCAAAAGGCCATAATGGTTACCTATGGTGAACAGGGTTTGGTAGAGCTCCCAGGTTAAGACAGGCTTGGAAGCAGGATTGGCACCCATTTCCTAAACAACAGGCCTTTGGAAACTCTATGAACATTAGATAAATGATGATAGTTGTAGAACAGAGTGTAGATCTTTTATTCATGGGGTTGCTATGAGTCATACTCGAGCTGACAGCCCTTAACAACATAATGGAAATTCATGAAAGCAGGGATTTTGTTGTGGTAGTGAATGTACACAGCCTTCGTGTTGATCACAAGCATGTTCATCCTTTGTTGCTGTTGGCTGGTGTCAGTGAATTGACCCTGACTCATTTCATGTTCATACACAATACAGCAGACCATGTTCTCTCACAATTTGTAGGATTCTCATTTTGGCTCATTTTCAGAAGTGGATTTCCAGGGCTTTCTTCATAGTCTTAGCCTAGACACTCCTCTAAAACCTGATATAACAACACATTGAAAGACACCAGTAACAGATGCTAACTGCACATGAATTACACTGGCCAGGAATCAAACCCAGGTTTTCTTGTGGGAGGTGAGAATTCTACCACTGAACTACTAGCACTTCACACTCATTTGTTAAAATGTATTTAAAGGAGAAAATATGCAATATTTGAAAATTGCATCCAGAACCAGACACTTGTAAAATATAAACTTAAATTACAGAAACAAATAGTTTAACTGTAGGAAACCACTTTGCTCTGCAATCTATAATAATCACTCAACATCAACATCCTAACATTCCAACTGGCTCCTCTCTTTTCTCCAGCCTCTATTATTCTCACTTTCCTTGAAATCTGTCCAGTGTCCTGTTAGATATAGACAGTAAAAATTCAAAATTTTGTCATTTTTCTTGAGAGAGAGACATCATTTTTACTAACCTTGCCATAACAGGACACCACATAGTGCTTTGTTTTCGGCAGTGATGTGACTGACTGCAATGCTTTCAGACAGCCAAAACTAGATGCCAATGGCAAAATGTTTCTCTATTAATTTGTTTTTCTCTATGGATTGATTACTGATTTCTGATCCTTTGCATTTCCATAGTATACATTGATATCATTGCCTTCCAAATAGTGCAGCATTTTCTTTATCAAAACTCAGGCATGGGCCATTCGAAATATCTAGGATAGTAACTTTAAGATTATTCTTCCATAATCTCTAACATTCATTGAAAAAAATGTCAACATGTTGAAATTTGGTCATTTCAACATCTTCACTATTGAGACACAAGTGACATTAACACACTTTCTTCACTGGTATTAGTAAAAGCAAAGCTTCTGGAAGGAAGGCTGTTTCAGAATGCATAAAGTGCATTTCTATGAGCTAAAAATTATGGAATTGGAAATTAGGAGATTATAACTTCAAACTGTTGTGGATCACAACAAGCTGTGGCTGACTCTGAGAAGAATGGGAATCCCAGAACATTTGATCATGCTAATGCGAAACCTATACTT
>NW_006400058.1:976214-1015742 GCF_000299155.1 Elephantulus edwardii
AGATCTTCCACCAATCCTGATGCCACAATTCTCCTCATAGAGCCCAGCCTCCCGATAATCTGCTCTGCATACATGTTGAAAAGGTATGGAGACAGGATGCATTCCTGTACTAGGTTATTAAAATAATGCCAGAGATATGTGATAGAAAGGACATTACATGGGCTTTAGAAAATCATAGGTTGTAACTATTATAGCCTAGTAAAATACCTGTATATGTGTGTTCATGTTTGGATACACAAATGTCAAAGAAGACACTGAGCCTTCTCTCAGAAGGAGAATTTTGTGGAAATATTTTCCATTTTATAATTTCCATAAATGGTATTTTAGCAAGACTTCTGTGGAAAACAGTATGGTGACTGACCAAGAAATTAAATATTATCATCACATAACCAGTAAGTTAATTCCTAGTTTTATATCCTCAAGAATTGAAATAGATATTAAAATGCTTGCACACAAATTTCCATAGCTGCTCTAGTCTCAAATAGTCAAAAGGTAAAAACAGTGCAAATGTCCTTCACTGGATGAATAGATAAACAAAATACCAATTGCTATTCTAATATACATGAGAGAGCTGGACAATAAGTAAAAAAGACCAAAGAATAGACACCTTTAAATAGTGTTGGTAAAGAATATTCAATACACCCTGGACTTCTAGAGAACAGACCTTGAAAGAAGTGCAACCAGAATATTCCGTAGAGGCGAAGACAGCAAGACTTCGTCACGTAGGCTTTGGGCATGTTATCAGGAGGGGTCAGTCCCTGGAGAAAGGCGTCATGCTGGGGAAAGTCAGCACAATAAAGAACAAGACCCTTAACAAGGTGGATGGAGACATTACAACAGAGGGTTTGAGCACAAGCAGGAGTGGTGAGAACGTCTCAGCAGGCATGTTCTGTTGTACGTGGGACTTGTATGACTTGAACCAATATTTAGCCTTAAGGAGAACTGAACTATCAATGCATGGGACAGCAGGGATGAGCCTTGAAAATATGCCACATTGAAGCCAGAATCAAAAGGTCATATATTGTCGCTGTCTGTTCACTAGCAACGAACAGCGACACCTTGATGGGGGTAAGGACGACGGAGACACACCCACCCTAGGAGCCCTTCAGAGAGTCGATCCAACTCAATTTTATTGGGGGCTGCAGTGCACTTATATACAAATAAACAGGAAGAAAGGATTGGGTGGGCTTGCAGACGTGGGACATGCGGATTGGATAGAAGAACCTCAGCCTCGTGCAGACTACTCCCAGCTCAACAGACGTGGCAGCCATCTTGCCAGGTGGTGAGCTTTCTCAAGCCAGTGTGGCGAAACACAGGGGAGCTTTCTCTACCCTCTATTATAGGCCGTTAGGAGGCTTGCATTTATCCGGAGCTAGGCAATCTGTCCTGGCCAGAGGCCCTCCCTTCCTCCCCAACATTCTCCAACAATATATAACTTTATTTAGATACACTATACACAACAATAACATCTAAACTGATGGATACATACAAAGTATCTGAGTTTTTTAAAGGATAACAGGGAGAGGGCAACAGGATGTGGCTGCTTAATGTGCAGCATCCTTATGGGATGGAGAAAATCATGAGAAGTTTAAGTGGTATTACTACCTGTTGAATTGTAGATTTCCAAACAGTTATTTCTTGGGGGGGAATAAAGACAACAAAACATCCACTGTGTCAACATTTCTTACATTTCTAATTCAGTGATAATAACTACATTCCTTGTGCTGTGGGCCCATCACAACTTTTCGCTTTCTAAATTTTCCCATGACCTTTTAAAAAATTTATTATTATTATTACTATTATTATTATTATTATTATTATGTGTGTACCGTCAAATCAGATCTGACTGGTACAGGAGGAGATTGTTCTTCCTTCCAGCAGAGCATCTGGTGGATTTGAACCGTGCAACTCTGGGATTGCAGTACACCTTCTTGCCACTAGGCCACCAGACCTCATCTCCATGACTTTTTAACATAAATGAGTTCCCCGTAAGCAGTAAACCCTTCTTTCCCGCCTTTGATCTTTATATAGTTACCAGCTCTGGATGTTTCATTTAAGTGAGATCATACAATATCTCCCTGTACTGATTGACTGGCTTTATGCAACATCATGTTCTCAAGTTTCATCCACATAATAGCCTGTTTTAGGACTTCAGTAATGTCCCACTGTTTGAACATACTATATTGTGTTTCTCCCTTCCTCTAATGGCAACATTTAGATTGCTTCTATTATCATGACTAGTGCTGCCCATGATTCTGCATGCAGTTCAAATCCATCAGCTGCTCCACAGAAGAAAGACTGTGGAAAGCCAAATGTTAAACTAAAATGTTAAACCAAACGCTTAAATAGGACTCGAAGGAGGCACAAATACAAGCTGGAATTCTTCCTGAGACAGATCACAGGAATCAGGCACCAAGGCAGACCTGTTTGTTGTTGTTATGTGCGGTGGAGTCGTTTGCAACTCATAGCGACCCTATGTACAACAGCCCTAAACCCTGCTCTATCCTGCGCCAATCGCATTGTCTCTGACACACCCATCCCGATTACCCCAGTCACCGAATCAATCCACCTCATAGAGGGTCTTCCCCTCCTGCGCCGTCCCTCCACCCTCCCAAGCATGATGTCCCTCTCCAAGGACCTGTCCTTCCTTACAACATGTCCAAAGTATGTCAGACGAAGCCCAAGAATCCTTGCCTCCAAGGAGACCTAGTGTCCCCTTAATAATTCTCAGATCTTGTTTGCAAAACCATCATTCCTGAGATAAGCATAAAGTTTTCTACAGAGAGAAGCATAGCTTCATTTGCAAAGAATTTTGTCTTAAAAAAAAAAAAAGAATTCTCTTTGTCGTTTACTTCCTGGCTATTCTCAATAAAGGTTACAGAGACACTCGGGGTTGCTGCAGTCTGCAAGCTGTTCCCCCTGCCTTACGCTCTTTTTTTCCTTTCTTGGTGTCCCCGCCTCGCTATTTCTTTGTTCCCAGTAGACAATAAAAGATGAGCAGCCTCCTCTGAAAAACCGCTAGAGGGTCAACCATGAGTTGGTTCCTACTGGATGGTACAAAAGAGCTAATATATAAAGAAAACTTAGAAATTTAAGAGAGAAAATGAAAGCCCAAGAGCAATGGAACTAAGAGAATTTACAAAGTATTATATAATAATGGTGGTTGAAAATACGAAGATATTACATGTATGTTATAAAGAAAATGCAAATGAAAACTGTTATACCATTTCTTATTGTTACTTGATTGCAATCAGGTCAGAAGCAACTCAGCTTCAGCGGGTTTCCAGAGGCTGTAAATTGCAGGAGAATTTGCGCACTGTTCTGCAAAGCCGCTGAATGGATTTGAACTGCCATAGAGATGGCACCTTTAGGTTAGTAGGAAACCCTATGGAACTGTTCAACTCTCAGAGGCGGATCTAATTTGGCAGCAAAGCCTTTTGCTCTTTAGCTGGCAGGACTGCGGATCTCTGAGAAGTGTAGTCCTGCTCCTAGGGGAAAGAAAGACGGCAGGCACTTCCTCTGAGGAAGCGTTTCCTAGGAATTCTGGGAAATGTAGTTCCGCAGCGCTGTCTGGACCAGTGGCCACTTCCGCTCCGGGCTTGTGAGGCTACTGCCATATTATCCCGCGTGCTGGTCATTTAAATCCCGTGTCTTGCAGCCTTCCAAACAACATGAACCTTCGCTGGCGGCTCACCATGACTAGGACTTCAATTTAGGGGAAAAAGGATCGTGGCTCAGGCGGAGGTGTGAAAGGTGAGGGCGGCGGTTTGGGGCTCCCCGGCTTCGACTCTTGGGTTTTGGGCGGCTGGAGACCCTCCAGGGTGGTGCTTCCTCGGCCTTGATGGTCCTGTGTCTCGGCTCCCGAGCTGCCTCCCTCCACCCTCCACCCGCGCTGTTACTTCCCCGTGGTGTAGCTTTGGCAGAGTTACTTAATCTCTCTGTAAAACGGAGATAACGCGTACATCCTTAATGGAAAGGCCGTAGAATGGGAAGAACAGAATAAAGAAGTCCTTTGTGCAGACGGTTAAGCAAAAGGCTGAAGGTTTGAGGCCATTCAGAAGTGCCTCAAGGGACAGATCCTGAGATCTTCTTCTGAAAAAGAAGTCATTAAGAATTCCTTGAGCGCATTTTTGCGCCGACTCACACGGGATCCCAGCAGTGATGCCAGTTGGTGATTGTGAGAGTAGAAATAAGTCCATTTCCATCATCTTGATTCCAATGCGTGGCGACCCTATCTATTTGTATGTTACCCAAAAAAAACCCCCCACGGCTGTCGAACTGGTTTGCCTTTTTTTGAAAAACAACCACCCTTCATCGCTTACAAGTTGCCACCAACTCTGCTGCCCCTCAGGTTTTCGGGAGGGTGCCCATCTGCAGAGCTGCTGCTGATGGATTTGAACCTCCTGCCTTTGGTGTGGCAGCATAACACCGTACCCACAAGGCCACCAAGCAGAGCTCCATAGTCACTCTATAACGACAGATTAGAACTACCCCGTGGGGTTTCTGAGTCAGTAAATATTTACCAGAACAGCAAACTACCCCTTCTTTCTGTCATGGAGCTCTTGGTAATTTAAAATTGTTGATCCAACACTTAACCCACAGCTCCACCAGGGCTCCTTCCATAGGGTTTTCTTGTCTGTAATCTTTAGGAAAGGCCAGGCCTTTCTTCCACGGCACCACTGCATGGGTTCAAACCACCAATGTTTGGGTTAATAGCCAGGTACAAGCCACTTTGAACACACAACGACCTTAGTGTTAAAAATGAATGAAACACTTCCCAGTCTAGAGTGAATCCCCTTGTTCCTACTGTGTAGCTTCTCAAGAATCACTCAATTTCCTGAAAGCTGTGAGTGCGAGATGGAGGAAGAATTCCTACTGCAGTGCTGGCTGTTCTCCCTGATCCCTGCAGGATCATCGGATCTTATCTGTTCTGACATCCTTTTTAGGAAGAAATGGGTTGCTTCCAGCTAGTACGGGGTGAGAATGAAGTGGTTCCTGGGGACAGTGGCAATCATTGGAGGCTACAGCCTCCTTTCCTTCCCCAGTCCCAGCCTTTCAAAAAAGAACTGCATGGAGTTAGAGGTTTTTCTGGTTACTGGCAATAGAGGCTAACTGGTGTTCTTCCTTGGCCGAGAAATTCCAGGTGTCTTTTGTATCCTTGCGTGGGTAATGAGCGATAATAATTGGTTGGCCTTTACCTGCTAAATTAAAGTCTAGGAGTTTTCTACAAATTAATGTATTTATGCCACGAAGTATGGCTCTGTTATGTGGCATTACTTTTCTTTTCCTGTTTTGAAGGTGAGATTGAGCCATGAGTATAAATTATTTAACTGTAGTCATTGAGCCGCTGGGAGGAGGTGGAGCTGGGCATGGAGCCTCAGCAGCCTGAGCACAGAGCTCCTGGTGTCTGTGGTCTGTTCTCCCAGAGCCACAGGACCCTGCCTGCAATTAGGTTACTTTGGGGGAATTTTAAAAGGACTTTAAGGTTTCTGACTTGTTGATTTTTTACCATTCCAAGTCATTTCATTTGATTGTTTTTTTATTTTTATGGGGCCATGTCATTGTGGAGAATTCAGAAAATATAGAAAACAGCAACAAAGAAGTTTTTGATTACCCATTACTTCAGGATATGTTTCTGGGTAGTGGGTCTTCAGGTGTATTTTTATGCACGGCAAAATGAATACCATACAGTGAATGGTTTTCTCTCTCACCATTTTTAATTGTGGAAATTTCCAGTAACTGTCAAGAAAGACTTACTACTGTTTTTTTTTTTTTTTTAGACTTACTACTGTTAAGGCAACAATTTGCTAGTGCAGAAAACTAGGCTGGATTAAATTAGTGAATTCTTCTGGAGATTGCACATGACCTTCACTTGACAGGCAAATGACATTGGGAATTCACACACCTACCATGGTTTTTTTTTTAAATTGAAAGCGTGTTTTTTGCATCCACTTTGCTTTTCTAAAGTACAAAGAAATCAGAAACCTTCACTTTACAAGTGTTTCCGACCCCCAACAATCCACTTGGTCAGGGTTCTGTACTTTGTTTTTGATGGATGACAAACTTGAGGCCAAGAGATGATTTGTTCAAGATGACACAGCTTGTTAGAAGCCATGCCAATGTCTTGATATCACATATAAATTGGCCCCAGAGTGGACTCCTAGTTGGCATACTTGCTGTTGATTTTGTTGTTAGGTGCCATAGAGTCAGATCTGACTTCTAGAAGTGCCAAAACAAAGCCCACCCAATCCTTCACCACCTTCACATCCCTCCTGTGTCGATGCCACTTTTGCAGTCATTGTGTCTGTCCATCTTGTTAGAAGTCGTCTTCTCTATTCCACTGTCCCTCTATCTTTCCAAGCGTCATGTCCTTCCTTGTCTACAAACTTCGATACCATGTCAAGAGTATGTGAGATAAAAAAAAAAAAGAGTATGTGAGATGAAAGCTGGCCGTCCATGCTGCTCTTTGTGTATAGATGCTGGCTATAGTAACTCAATTTCTTTAAAAAAATTTTTTTTAAATTTTATTTTATACTTGTTTACATGCAAAGTTCATATACATTGTTTTTCACACCAGATCTTTCCACTTTCCTTTACCCATCCCTTCCCTTCACCCATCAAATTGTGTGATTCTATGATTAAGCCTTCCTGTCCCCCTTGAAATCCTTGTTCACAATCTACAATAATGGTCTTACACAGTATTTGTCCTTTTAAGACTGAGCTAGTTCACTTCGCATAATGCTCACCAGTTGCTCTCATGTCAGGTGGTAATTTATAAAACCATTGCTCCTGTGTATGGTATTCCACTATTTGAATGTACCATAATTTCTCAGTCCATTCCATTGTGGTTGGGCATTTAGACTGTTTCCGTAGTCTTGCTATGGTGAATAACACTGCTATGAACATTGGTGTACAAGTCTCTATTTGTGCCTCCATTCTCATTTTCTCAGGGTATATTTCAAGCAGTGGAATAGTTGAGTCATATGGAATTTCTATGTTCATCTTTTTGAGTAAATGCCAAACTGCCTTCCAGAGTGATTGTACCATTTTACACTCCCACCAACAATATCCTTTCCAGCATTTATTACTTCCTGTCCTGCTAAACCTTGCTACTGGAGTAAGATGGTATCTCATTGTGGTTTCAGTTTGCATAGTGGCTCAATCTCTTTTGGTCAGAATTGGAGTTGAGGTCACAAAGCTGTACCGATGAGGGACGCTCTGTGTGGCTATGCAGACTAGTCACTGAGACTGGCTGAAAGAGGTCAGGGGTGTATGGTGGCCATGCTATGCTCTGCACCTCGGACTATGCAGCTGGGGCCTCCTGATGAAGGGGCCCTTTGGTGAAGACCGCAGAAGTGTGCATGTGGGCAAGTAACATGAATTTTTTCTTCTTCCCAGGACTCCACATATCTCAGAGCCCCAGACATCACTAAAAGCAGGACAGAAAAATGAGCGTGTTCCAGGTGAGTTGGATTTGCCCTCCTCCAGCCTGGGTTGTGCTGAGAGGACCCAGGACAGGCAGCAGGCATTTCAGCAAATGCTGTGTGCCAGCCTTGCTTTGGTTCTAGTTTCTGTTTGATTTTATCTTTTTAAAATTTTCCTTCTAAAAATTACTAAAAGAATGAATAGCAATGAGCAGTTCTCCCACTTTATTACTTCCCTCCTTAGAGATTAGTTTATATTTTCTCAATTAATTTCCTCATATGCATTCAAAGCTATTTGTACCATGTTGTTGTTGTTGTTTGCCATTAAGTCGAGCACAACTCATAGCTGCTCTATGAACAAAAGGCCTTGAAGCCTTTCTATAACTATCATCATTTATCAAAGTTCATGGAGTTTCCAGAGGCATGTTGTTTAGTCATACTGTATGGATAATTTGAAGTTGCACTTTTCACTTACTAGTATATAATGTTCATTTTAGGGAGTTCTGGTAGCCTAGTGGCAAGAAGCTACACTGCAGTCCATAGGCACGGTTCAAATCCACCAGATGCTCCGCTGGAGAAGGAGGGGCAATCTCCTCTTGTGCCAGTCGGATCTGACTTGATGGTACACAACAAGAAAAAAAATAGTATATAATGTTCATTTTGATGATTATGCCATATTCCCATTGATGGACCTTTTAACTACTTCCCACTCATAGGCACATGGATGGTTTCAGAGTTTTATTTTAAGCAGTGCTGCAATGGTAATTTCCTGGATAAAATCTTTTTGCCACAGAAGCAAATTCTGAGAAGAAGCCAGAACACGTGGCTTTGTATACATGTATCCATGTATCAGGAGCTTAATATTGGGAAGCTACATTTGACTTAGGGGACACTGGCTGTGTGGTTGATGGAATATTCAGATCCTGCACAGTGTCTCCCGCGATACCCAGCAGCTACTTCAAACCAGTATTGTCGGATGTTATGTCTGAAGAAGAGCTGTAGTGATCTTCCTCGTGAGTGAGCCTTACTGTGGGTGTTTCATTTACTGACAGATTTCCCCCACCCCAGGTATTGATTAGTTTCCTCAGAGTAATACATAAGCTGAGCTTAAGGTGTCCCAGAATAATACTAGACTTGCCAGGTGAAGACGTCACTGCGGTTCCTTCTCAGAGCAGCTCAGTGTGGAGAGGTCCTTGGTCTTGTCTTCATTTTCATCCTGGGAAACATGAGAAACTTGGGGTGAGGAGTGCGGGGCATGCAGTTCAGTGACAGAGAGAGTCAAGGAAAGAGAACGTGTTCTCTACTAAGGATCTGTGTCCTAGACTGTGGCTGCCAGAGATGGCTGTAGTTTTAAAAAATGGAAAACAGTAGGTGTTTGGGGAGGATGTGGAGAAATTAGAACCATCATCCATTGCTGCTGGGATTGTAAAATGGTACAGCCATTGTGAAAACAGATTTGGCAATTCCGTAAGAAGTATAGAGTACATTTAAAGAGAGGAAGGTCCTCCACAATATGGCTTGCCACAGGATGGGTGGGGCAGGGTTCAGATCTGTTCATAGGGTCTGAATGAGTCTTACTGGATGGCACCTAACAACAACAATCAGGTTTCTTATCAAGAAACATACTAGAGTCTTATCAGGAGGCTGTAAATTTTAATAAGAAGAGACTGCCTCATCTTTCTCCCATCCAGTGCTGGTAGATTCAAACCACTGTCCTTTCGGCTAATAGCACCAACATTTAATGTACTACCCCATTAGGGCTCCGTATGACCCAGCAATTCTACTCCTAGGTATGTACTCCAAAGAACTAAAAGCAGGAACACAAATGTACTTGAATGCCTATGTATGTTGTACCACTATTCATAATAGCCAAAAAGTGGAAACAGCCTGTGTACCCAGCAACAGATGAATAGATAAACAAAATGTAGTATGTTTGTACAAAGAGTTATTATAGAGCCATTGTAGGTACATAGCACTTGATACATGATTACTGAATAAACTTTGAACACATACTGAGTGTAGTAAGTCAATCACAAAAGGACGTATAATAAACATATGATCCCATATATGAGAAATGCCTAGCATAGACAAATGTATAGAGGCCAAAGTGTGTTACTGAGTGCAGGGTACACGCAGGAGGGATAGAGAGAACAAAGAGAGCTTATTCGTTATTCAGAGCACACTGAGCTTCTGGTAAAAGTAATGAAAAATTCTTCTCTTTGCTATAATTCAGTTAAAGTTTAAAACAGTTATGTTTTTGTTAAGGTTGTGGGAAAAGATCATCTTTGAAGATAACATGGTTATGTGATGCTGCCATTACAGAAATACCACAAGTGGATGACTTTAACAGACAGAAATTTATTCTCACAGTTGAATAAAGAACTAGAAGTCCAAAATCAGAGTGTTGGCTTTAGATTAAGGCTTTTGTCTTCTGGTTCTAGAAGTTTCCCAGCACTAGAACTCGGCTCTGAAGGATGTGCTCCACTTCCGACTCTTCTTGGTGGTGCTGAGGTTTCACTTCCTGCCAGCTTTTTCTCTCCTTTTATCTCTTGTGAGATAAAAAGTGTTAAAGGCCACACTCAGGGAACCTCACTGTCATGATATAATACCAAAACTATGTATTGATTGTCCGTGGTTTAATAAACCATTAATTGTAAAAGGATTAAGGGTGAAATACAGTACCCCTTAATCATCACAGCCCTGCTCTATTGTAAGGGAAATCTCCTTTCAGTGTAACATGTAACACCTTTAGCCTTATAAGAGCGAGAAATGGGGAGAAAATGTGTTAAAAGAGGGACTTCACATCACCAAGAAAGAATTGCCAGGAGCAGACAACAGCCTTTGGAATTTGAGTTCTTGCACTGGGAGGGTTAATGACCCCAGGGACGACCAGGACACTTGGAGATCTCAAAATACACTTGGCCTACAGATGCCGAAAGAGACAAAGACCTTATTCCAGAGCTGATAGCTCCCCTAGAAACAGCACCCTGAATTTGGACCACTAGCCTCCTAAACTAGAAGAGAGTTTATGTCTGTTTGCTTGTGGGATATCATTTCTTGCAGCATACGAGAACTGAGATGTTTGCCT
Source organism: Elephantulus edwardii (assembly GCF_000299155.1). Classification (NCBI taxonomy): domain Eukaryota; kingdom Metazoa; phylum Chordata; class Mammalia; order Macroscelidea; family Macroscelididae; genus Elephantulus; species Elephantulus edwardii. Next base: position 986,727 of record NW_006400058.1, read on the forward strand.
TACAAGGGATGATGAGATGATGGAGTTGAAGAAGTTGCATCTCACTCTCAGCTGCTTGGTTTATCCCCTGATTATGTGGGATTGTTTCAAAATTTTCACATGATGTCATTACATGCATGTATTTTTGGGAGATACAGTTCAATTCATGACAGGTGTCCAGAGTTTTCCATAGGATTTCATGGCAGCATGATTCATGGTATCTAGGCCAGTCTCCCTCCCATCGTGGGAACTGGGGTGATATCACGTGACTCAAAGCCTCTTGGCACATAGACTTTCCTGGCTATGCTGAGAGATGACCATTACCTGTCCTGAGCTTAAACAATTAGATGTGGTACCAAGAGCCCAGGATGAATACTCTTATTACTGGGAAATGCCAAAGGTTATAGGCAACATTAGGAACCAGGGACAAAGCTAGCCCAATGCTTTGTATTGTAACTGGAATAATATGCAACCATGGAATTCAGTGAAACGATGATGAAAAAATAATAGTGATATTTTGTGTTTGTTCATAGAGTCCCTAGGGGGTACAAATGCCTCAACACTGGGCTACTCTCTGAAAGGTTAACGGTTTGAAGCCACACAGAGGTGCTGAGAGAGATGGGCGCCAGGTTCAGCTTCTGAAAAGCCACAGCTTTCAAACCTGTTGGAGCAGTTCCACCCTGCACACATGGGGCTGCTGTGAGTCAGAACTGACTCCATGACAACCGGCAGCAGCAGCAATGCTTGTTAAGTCCTTGGTCTTAATTACTTAGCAACACACTATTCCCAGTGCGATATATATTGCCTTGCTTACTCCCCAAGAGACTCCTATAATTGAGGGCCTTGGTGAGTGGAGGATAGAAAGTGTGTGGAGTGACATGTCCAGCATGATGTGACGAGTAAGTCCAAGGCTGTGCACTTGAGCATGGTGACTCCAACCCAGCAGCCTCCTGAGTGCTGCAATTAATAGATGCAGTAATGTGAGTTGAGAGGACAGAAGGCAAAATGCATGTCTCTTTAAGAAACCAAACCAGCTCTGGCTCTTGTGACCTTGTGGATTACAGAGAAAAACTGCCACATAGCATTTCCCCCCATTTTTTTCTTATCATAAGCATATAGGTACTTTGGCCATTCCTACAAACTTGCTGTATATAAGGTCAGTGACACTGATTGCATTTTTAGCGCGCTGTTACTCATTGCTGAGGTTTTTCCATCGCCCTTACAGATGTCAGTGCACCCCAAGCATAATTCATCTAGTTGTGAGGGAAATGTCAAACAATGTGTTTTGACGTTTGTACTTGTAAGTGGTGAAATGGAGAAATAAAATGACTCTTTAAGTCATTTTGTTGCAGGGAGAATCAGCCCAGTATGTATCTTCTCAGGCAAACAGTTTGTCTCCATACACCATCTGCTGAAGCCTCAGAAACCGCGTGTGAATGCCTGGTCACAGTGAGGTTCCCAGCGGCGCCTGCTCCATCAGGCCTGTCAAGCCCAGGGCAGCTCTGAGTGCTGGAGCTCAGCTAATCACCACAGGGTTTTCTTGGCCGTGATCCCTATTAAAGCAGATCACCAGGCCTTTCTTCTGCTGTGTTACAGGGCAGGCTGAACCGTTTCCTCTAGGTTAGTTTGTTATTGTTGTGTGCCATCAAGTTGAAACCAACTCATAGCTGACCCTCCAGCAAGTTTTTAGAGGCTTTGAATTGCCTTATATGAGATTACCCATCTTCCTCCCTTGGAGCATCTTGTGGATTTGAACCACATACCTTAGGGCTTGCAGCTCAGTTTCTTATCACTAGACTACAAGAACTCTCTAAGTTAGTAGGTGTGAGCAAACCATTGATGCTGCTCAGAGACTTACCTATTCATCCAAGTCAGGCTACTGAAAGGTTGTTAGGCAGATAGTGAAGAAAACTGTCTAGAGTTAGTGTGTGTAAGAGAGGACGAAAGTGGATACTATCAATTTATGTTGAAACTAACTTTTTTTTGGAGTATTGGTGATATCAAAGAGTAACCCTTTTGCAACTCAGCATGCAGCATTTAAAATTCTAGGGCTTTATTCTAAAGATACTAAGTAATAATAATATGTTATTGTTATGTGCCTTTGAGTTGGAACCAACTTTGAGCTATGCACCCCCACCCCAGTGGGTTTTCAGAGACTGTAAATTATATGGGAGAATATTGTCCATCTTTCTGCCTTGTAACAGCTGGTGGATTTGAACTGCCTACCTTTGAGTTGTTAGCACAACTCCTTACCCACTAGGCCGCCATAGCTCCCTAAGAAAATGAATAATATTACTGTTGCTGTGTGCAAGAATATTGTTGTTGTTGTATGCTGTCTAGTCAGAACTGACTCATAGCTGACTCTCCAGCAGGTTTTCAGAGACAGTACATCCTAGGGGAGGAGACTGTTCACCCTGGAGCTCTGAGGGTATAACGTGTGCATGTTGCTCTGCTAACCAAAAGGTCAATGATTCAAATCCACCAGCTTCTCTGCCCTAGAAAGATGGGCAGTCCCCTTCCATAAAGATTTATAGCCTCTGAAACCCAGTGCAGAATTGCTATGAGTGGGAATCAACAATGGGTTGGATTTGCTGTGCTGTGCTGTGGGTGAAGCTAAGGAAAATCAGTGCATGACATTGGCAGAACAGCAGGAGGGCTGGGAAATCTGCGGGTTCACTCATGTTCCTCGAAGTCTGGAACCACTTCTTCCCTTCTCTGCCTCCACCACTCGGCCTTGTTTCTGCTGCCCCACTGTAAGTGGACATAGGATTAAGACTGGGTGTCCTTGTGTTTGACATTGCAGGAGGCAGTAACATTCAAGGATGTGGCTGTGGTCTTCACTGAGGAGGAACTGGGGCTGCTGGACTCCGCCCAGAGGATGCTGTACCAGGATGTGATGCTGGAGAATTTCAGGAACCTGGTCTATGTGGGTGAGGACAGCCCCTCTGCTCTTCTTAGGTGGTCAAGGATGTGCGAATTTTTTTTTTAAGAAAATGTGTACTTTATTTGGTATTAACAAGTTTGAACATACTCTTTTTTTTTTTTTTCTATTTCCTTTCATTCATTGTTAATACATTTTCTTCCCTGTCCCCTATCCCTCCTAATTCACTTTTTTCTTTGGGAAAAAAGTTCTTTCATTGTTATACAGTGGTTTTTCTCCCCTCCCCTCCCCTCCCCTTTACTATACATCTCTTATTCTGGGCTCTTGTCATGCCAATAATACTTACTCATATGTTCCTTTTATACAGTTCTGTCTCCCTCATCAGTTTCAATGCAGTGTACATTATTTATCCCCTCTTTTCATAGTTTACCCTCAACCCCCATATTAGTCCTGTTCTATAACAGTGGCATTATAGAGTATTTGTCTTTTTGTGAATGAGATACTTCACTCAGCATAATGTCCTCCAGGGTCACCCATTTTGTATAATATTTCATGAGTTCTTTGTTTTTCATTGCTGCATAGTATTCCATTGTGTGACTATACCACAGCTTCTCTTTTTGTTTGTTGATGGGCACTTGGGCTATTTCCAGCTCTTTGCTATTGTGAATAAAGCAGCAAAAAACAAGAGTGTGCATATATCTGCTTGGGTGACAGTTCTGGTTTCTTTAAGGTGTATTTCCAGTAGTGGAATTACTGGGTCAAATGGTATTTCTATTTGCAACTTTTTGAGAAAGCGCCATACAGCCTTCCATAGTGGTTGCACCATTTTACACTCCTGGGTGTGGGAAATTTGAAATGACAGTCACCTGGGTTTGGGACCTGACAATTTATAATGAAAGGAAATAGGGTAGAAAACATCAGAGTTGATGAGAATGGAAGGAACACACTGTGGCACAAGCTCTGGCTGCTGGTAGAGTGAGGACCAGCCTGGGGAAATTTAATGCAAGTAGACTTTGCTTAGAGGTAGATGAAGCTGAGGGAACCCTGGTGGCCTGGTGGGATAACTGCTGCTACCCAAAAGGCCAATATTGTGATTCACTAGATGCTCCTGGAAGAAAGGCATGGCTGTCTGTTCCTGTTAAAATTTACAGCCTCAGAGATTGGATGGAGGGTGGCCCTTCAGTCACCATAGACCTGATGGTATGGGTTTGGTTTTGGTTCGAGGTCATCTATGTTTTAGTGCACATATTTTCTGCCCAAGCATGTCTGGGTCTCCAAAGAAAAGATGCTTCCTCAGGAGGGGAATGTTAGAAAGAAATGCTTGAAAATAACACTGCTTTTGGTTACTTGATGAGTCGTGGCAGGACCCAAGTTTTCAGAAAATTGTGCCTTTCATGGGTTCATTTAAAATACATGATTTGCTTTATCATAGGGTATCAGCCTTTAAAAAGGAAGTATTCTTAGAAAGGAAAAAAGGACTTTAGATGCTGATGGCAGTACCCCTCAAAAAAGAGGAAATTGAGGTCCGAGTCAGCACAGGAGGGTTCCATCCTGGTGTTGGCCCATCTGTTTCCCTTCTTGCCGCTACATTTGCCCTGCTGTGGTCCTCACTGCTGGACCTCTTGCATGGGTTCACACAGCAGCATTTGTACTGACCCCTCTGCTTCCACTCCTGTTCTTACCCCCATCCCATCCCCAGAGTGCATCACCACCAAAGTGAGGCTTCAGAAATGTAACTTTTAGGCTGCTGTGTCTCCGCCGAAAAGCTGAAAAATGTCTTCTTAGTTTAAACTGAAAACCTCATAGAGTCGCATGTAATTTGACCTTTAGCTCTCCATGGTCCCCTGTTGTAGTGATTTCTGAGTGTCTGTTCCTCCACTTTCTTGTGTGGTGTTACTGCTACTGTCTTTGCTCTTTCTCAGATATGTCTCCTGTTGCTGCCACAACAGAATTACTCCACGCACAGGGGCTTGTTATTGTTATGTACCATCAAGTCCCCTGTGACTCATAGCCACCCTGTATACAGTAGCTTTGAAACCTGCCCTATCCTGAGCCAATTTCACTGTCTCAAACACACCTATCTCTATGCCGTATTACTGAGTCAATCCATCTCGTCCAGGGTCTTCCTCTTTTACACTGTCCCTATACCCTCCCAAGCATGATGTCCCTTCTGTAAGGACTAGGCTCTTCCTCCTGGCATCGTGCCCAAAGTATGTGAGATGGAGCTTCAAAATGCTTACCTTTGCATTGGTAGTACAGTTCTTTACCACTGAGCCACCAGAGCTCCCTGGGTTTGCTTATTCATTGCAGTGATCACACATAGAACTCAGATGATACGATGAGGTTTTTCACGGAAACACTAAGGATAATGTTCTTCTATCAGGGCAGCCTCTTCTCAGCTGTGCTCATAGGCACACATCTTCTCTGTGCTCTGGAAGTGTTTAAAGCTCCTTTAATTCTGCCAGTGTTGTGCTGCCTTCCATCTACCAGTTCCTGAGGCTCAGAAGTACTCAGCTTTGTCTCTGTGGTTCTCAGATCCAGCTTTGCTCTGTCTCACTCTGCTCTCTGGTTCTCCACCACCTCTGCTGCCATTTTTGCTGCTGAATCTCTAGCTGTGGCTACATCTCCCTTGCTTTGTCTCCTGGGAATTGGGTCCACAGGATGCATTGTGCTTTCTGTTTCTTCTTTCCTGATAATAGTAAGATGCCCATCTTCTGTCCTTGTACCTGCTCAGTTTAAGCCTGGAAGGATAGCAAAGCTGACCTTCCCCATGTTAGCATTCCATACATTTTCTTTGCATATTCCCACACAAAAGGTGCTGTTTACCTTAATTACATTACTAATAAGCATTACACTCCCCTTGGTGAGCCAGTGAGACCTGATGATTGCATCGTAGCCCCGGCCATGTGGTGAGAGTTACATCCACTACAGGTAAAAAAGCTATATGGAATAATTCACAGTAAGACACTTCTTCTGAGACAGGCCTGCTAGAGAAGGAGAAAACAAACAAATGTTGAGGTTTTAGATAACAATCATGTAAGCTATTTTGCCCTTGAATGATTTGACAGGTAGAGTCATTCAGCTTTTTCCAAATTCCACATCCACATCACTGCCCCAGGTTTCCCCTTTCTTGTACTAGACAAGGAAGCTCTGGTAGCCTGGAGGGTAGGAAGTTGTGCTGCCAACATCAGGGCAGGCAGTTCAAATACACCAGCTGCTCTGAGGGAGGAAAAATGGGTGATTCTCTTGTGCTATTCAGACCCTCTGAAAACCCAATAGAGGATCAGGCTGTGACTTGACTCAGTGACTTGTTGAGTTGTGCAATATGGGATGTTTAGAAGAGGAGAACACAGCTGAGTGTTGCCTATATTACTGGTTTATCTCTGACTCAAAAATATGAAGGCACATCTTTTTTTTGCTACATATATAGCAAGTGATGAAAGATAGGTTTCACCTAATTTTCCTTGTGTTTTTATAAAGACCTAGTATTTCATTTGGAACTGGTTAACATTAAAATATGAGAAGACTTATTTAGAATGCACATGCAGACAAATTCTCACAGTCTCTTGTTCCCTCTCTGTAATGTACTGTTTGAAAGTTATAACTCATTATGATTAATCATAAATGTAGACCCTCCTGAGAGCAACAGTGTCCGTCTAGATACAAAGGTGCACCTAATCCAGGCCATGGTCTTCTCAATTACTTGTTATGCTTCAGAGAGTTGGACAGTGACTGAGGATGACAGAAGAAGAATAGAAGCCTTTCAGTTGTGGTGCTAGAGAAGAGTCTTAAACATACCATGGACTGCCAGGAAAACAGATCTGTCTTGGAGAGGGCAAAATCAAGTTTCTCCTTGGAGGTAGGATTTTGAAGTTCCGTCTCATATACTTTGGGCACATAGCCAGGAGAGACCTATCGTTGGAGAAGGACATCATGCTCAGAAGGGTGGAGGGACAGCGCAGGAGAAGACCCCAAATGAGATGAATTGATACAGTAATTATGGCATTGGGGGGTGGTGTTTTGGAATTAGTGAGACTGACTCAGGACAGGGAAGGGTTCAGAGCTGTTGTACGTAGGGTCGCTATGCATCACAGGCAACTCAGTGGCACATAACATCAATAACATACTATGACAGGTTTGGAAGCAGGAGTGGCATCCACTTCCTAAACAATATGACTCCGGCAACTCTATGAACTTTGATAAATGTTGATAGTTGTAGAGGGGCTTCATGCCTTTTGTTTATAGGGTCGCTATGAGTCATGCTCGATTTGAAGGCAGTCAACAACAACAACAAAAGATACATAATCTATTTTTCTTTTCAAAAGATTCCTTCACTGGAATTTAGCTCTCCATATGGTACCTTCCTTTTTATGTTCCTAACTTTTAAAACATGTGTTGGAAACATTTGAACATGGAATACAATACAAAGAAATTTTTTTGGAATGGACAAAATGTCTCATCAGTAAATGGGGAAAATGTTTCTATTCTAAAAAAATGTTAAAAGGCATTTCATGTCCAGACACCTTTCCTACTTGTTGATATTCTGATAAGTTCTGTTCTGTTTCATGTTCTAATTGAAGGTCTTAGTTCTCTAGTGCCTCTAGTACTGAGGGACCACTAATATATGGCTTTAGCAAATGGAAATTTATTCTCTTACTGTTTGTTCTGTACTGTCAAGTTGGAGCTGACTCACAGCTTGCCCTCCAGCAAGTTTTTAGAGGCCATATAATTGCACAGAAGAAGATTGCCCATTATTCTCCCACAGAGCAGCTTGTGGATTTGAATCACTTACCTTTGTGTTGGTAGCAGTGTTCCTTACCACCAAACCAACAGAAGGCTAGAAATCCAAAGTCAAAGTGCTGCCTTTAGGAAAAGATTTCCTTTTGGAACCTTCCAGTTGTAGAAGCGTCCAGTGCAGGAATCCAGGCCAAAGGACATGATCCATCCCAGCTCTTTTTTCTTGGTGGTATTTCATTTCCCCCTTTTTTGCTCACACCACACCGCAGGGAACTCTCCATAAATCTCATCACAGGTATCATCAGATTAAAGGTGAGTTATCAAAACAACTATGAGATATCATCTTACCCCAGTAAGAATAGCAAAATTCAACAGAACAGCAAGCAGCAAATGCTTGCAAGATTGTGGAGAAACTAGAACCCTTATTCACTGTTGGTGGCAGTGTAAAATGGTCCACAACCACTATGGAAGGCAATATGACACTTTCTAAAAAAGTTGCAAATAGAAATACTGTTTGACCCGGCAATTCCTCTACTGGGAATCTACCCTAAAGAAACCAGAACTGCCATCCAAGCAGATATATGCACACCCATGTTTATTGCGGCTTTGGTCACAATAGCAAAGAGTTGGAAACAACCCAAGTGCCCATCAACAATCAAATGGATAGAGAAGCTGTGGTATATTCACACAATGGAATACTATGCTACATTGAAAGACAAAGAACTCATGAAATATGCAAAATGGGTGACCGTGGAGGACATTATCCTGAGTGGAATATCTCAGTCACAAAAGGACAAATACTGCATAGTGCCACTGTTGTAAAATGGGACTGATATTGGAGTTGGGGAAACCTAAGAAAAGAGGGGATAAATAATGTATACTGCATTGAAACAGATGAGGGAGAGAACTGTTTGAAAGGAATATAGCATTAGTATTATTTTCATGACAAGATTACAGAAAAAGAAATGCATATTACTGTGGACTGGGGGTATTGTATAACAATGAAAGAATTTTTTAATCTTCAAAGAGAAAAATGAATATGGAGGGGAGGGAAGGGCAGGGAGGCAAATGTGCAACAATGAATGAATGGAAACCCTAAGTCTCAGTAAACTTTGATTAAAATAAATATATATATGTATGTTGCATTAAAAATTCATTAATAGTAATAAAAACCTTTGTAAGCAACCCAATACAAAATAAAAAATTTTTTTAAATGATTTTAAAAAGGATGTATTATTACACCTGAATCCCCTGCACATCAGAACACATCTTGGGAAGTGATACATCATTACATAACTGCCTCTAATACAGCCTCTTTAGCATCATGTTGTTGGTGGTGATGTTATTTACCCTTCAGTCAGTTCTTTGTTACACCTTGCCACAGTCTCCTCACAGTAGTGCCACAATCTCCACCCTCTCTTCACCATCATTACCACGGTCTCACCCCCACCAGGCTCTTGCTCTCACCAGAGTTTTGCTCCAGTCTTCTTTAAGTCTTGCTGCTCAGTGTAGGAAGGATTCTTTCTCTTATTCTAATCCCACAGCTGTTGATGATTTGCAAGACTATGTGTCTGCAATTAAGGTAGCTGAAGGCCTGAGGGGGCAAATGTAATAGCTTGAAAAGCCAACTGTTATGTAACAACTGTGATCTAAGCAGCTGACCTTGGATAGAGCTGATCATTTTCAATGATATAATGTAATTATCCTCCATGATGTAATTCTGTTTTAGCATATAAGCTAATATAACATAATCAGTTAGTTGATAAAAGGAAGTTCTCTTTGGGCATGTTTTTACTTCAAGTTTAAATAGATATTTTGGCAGAAATTTCTTACATCATGAAGAAGAGAGATGCCATATGAGGATTATCTACGAACCAACCAACCAAGGAACTCCTTGGGCTACCAAAAAGAAAGAAATTCATTCACCGAGATTCTGAGTTAGATATATTAACTTCACCTGTGAGGAATTAAATTTCTGTTCCTTCAAAAGGTGGATGGACATGGTGACTTCAGCAATGGATTCTAGTGTGTCAGAGAAAATGAGGATGGCACAAGATACGACAGGATTTAGGCTCGCCATAAAATCATTCTGAGTCATACTTGACTCGATGACACACAACAATAAAAATTCCAAAATGGCCTCACGTTTACTGATAACATTTGCAAGGACTCCCCAAACCAAGCAAAGTCACGTCATAGGTACCAGGAACCAATATTTCATTTAGGGAAATGCAACCCAGTCATGACACCATAAATATAAACACAGGTATTTTATATTCCAGATACATTATTGCTGTTATTAGCTGTTATCAAGCTAGCCCCTGGTTCATGGTGACCCTATGTACAATGAGATTGTGCTGCTATGATTCTTAGGATGTCATAGGCTGATTTTTCAGGAGTAGATGGCCAGGACGCTTTTTCCTAATCTGCCTTAATTACTTGGATGGAACTCCTCCAGCACCATAGTAACACAGGAACCTGCACAGACAGATGAATGCGCCTGTGCTCAAGTGCATAAACTCATGTATGCCAGGTATTGATTGTTATTGTTACTGGCTTTCCTTACAATTCCTATTGAGATAGATATAGATAAATAATCATAATTTATAGGGAGTTCTGGTAGCTAAGTGGTAAGGAACTACACTGCTAACCCAAAAGCATGAAGTTTGAATCCACCAGCTGCTCTGAGGGAGAAAGCTGAGTAGTCACTTCCAATGGGATTTCAGCCTCTGAAAACCTGCAGGAGGGTCAGCTGTGGGTTAGTTCTGACTCCATAACAACAGTTAGTTCCATAATTTACTGTCCCATTTGCACACTGACTTTATAATTCAGTAAAAATAATGACAAGTTAACATTTTGAATAATTAGATTCTTTTTGTTTTTAAATTAAGTCTTCAATTCCTACCTGTATTCTCACGGAGATTTAGTATAACCTAACAGCTATCATTAATCTTTCATGATGTCAGCTAGACCATATTTTCAGTTTTGTAGCCTTGCAAACCAGAGAAATAATACAGGGGGGTGGAGGAAGCTATTTAAATAATCACTGGGTTTATTAAAGTATTATGCTGTGTCAGAAATTTGAAATCTTGACATTAAACAAAGCTCTCCTTTTCCACATTTCTGCTTTTTTTTTGTCATCACAGGAGGCAAGATACACAGTGAAATGGTAATTGCTCCAGAAGAACAACTCTATGAAGAGTTCTCCTGCTGGCAGATCTGGCAACAAATTGCAAGTGACTTGACCAGCTGTGAAGGCGCTATGATAAATAGCTCTCAGTTCTTTGAACATGGTGATTCCTCATGCCAGTTTGGGGCAGGGCTTTCTATTATTCACACAGGAGAAAGACCTTACCAGTTTTTGTATGAATATACAAAACCCTCCACTGATGTCTCCAACTTTGATCTTCATCAGCAGTCAAGCTCAGAAGAAAAGCCTCATATCTGTAGCATGTGTGGAAAAAGCTTCCGGTACATCTCAGTTCTTCATATTCATCAGAGAATTCACCTAGCGGAGAACGACTTCAGATATGACGAGTTTACTAAGCTCTTCAGCTCGAGTTCACATATGCAGGCTCATCAGCAAGTCCATGCTATAGCAAAACCACACAAATGTGAGGTCTGTGGGAAAGCCTTTCGCTCTCGATTTGCACTTAATTATCACTTCAAAATTCATGTAGGAGAGAAGACTTTTACCTGTGAAGAATGTGGGAGAGCCTTCATCCATGCATCGTATCTTCGAGAACATCAGAGAATCCACACTGAGGAGAAACCTTTCAAATGTGATGACTGTGGTGAGAACTTCCGTCGAAGGTCAACACTTAACATCCATTACTTGCTCCACACGGGGGAGAAACCTTACAAGTGTGCCGAGTGTGGGAAGGACTTCCGGCAGTCCGCGGGTCTTCGGACCCATCAGAAAATCCATAGTGGTGAAAAGCCATTCATATGTGAAGTATGTGGGAAAAACTTTGGGCGCAGAGCACACCTCCGATCACATCTGGGAGTCCACACGACTGAGAGACCATACAAATGTTTTCTGTGTGGAAAGAGCTTCATGATGAAATACAACTATGAATTTCACCTAATAATCCACACTGGGGCTAAACCCTATAAATGTGAAGTGTGTGGGAAGTGCTTTAGTCGTAGAGGAGACTATAATATTCATTGCAGAATCCACACAGGTGAGAGACCCTATAACTGTGAGGAGTGTGGGAAGGACTTCAGTCGGAGATCAGCACTTAAAGATCACTGCAGGGTGCACACGGGAGAGAAGCCTTACAATTGTGAAGAGTGTGGGAAGAGCTTCATTCGTCGATCAGGACTTAATGTTCATTGCAAAATCCATAAGAGAGAGAAACCTTATAATTGTGAGGTGTGTGGGAGGGCCTTCATTCAGGCTTCACGATTTCGGGAGCATCAGAGAATCCACACTGGGGAGAAGCCATTCAAATGTGACACCTGCGGAAAGAACTTCCATTTAAAATCAACACTTTACAATCACTGCAAAACCCACACAGTAGAGCAGCCCTACAAATGTGAGGAGTGTGGGAGGGGCTTCAACTTCCCCTCAAAACTTTATGTTCACAAGAGCGTCCATACAGGAGAGAAACCATATAATTGTGCACAGTGTGGGAAGCACTTCAGTCGGGGTTCATACCTTCGGAAACATCAGCGAGTCCACAGCGGAGAAAAGACACTCCAGTATGAAGAGTGGAAAGAGCTTTGGCCAGAATTCACACCTTCAATCCCATCAGAGGGTTCACCCTGGACACAAGTTGTACAGATATGAAAAAGGTGCATAGAACTCCAACTGTTGCTAGTCAGAGGGTCCACACCGAAGAGGAATTCTGTAAGTGTGTGGAGAGTGGTGAAGACATTAAGGGTGTCTTTATCATACTGTTTACTGGAGAGAAATACATGTGTGGCAGCCTTCAGAATTTCAGAGAATTCATACTGAAGACAAATGTGGGATGTGTGCTTACCATTTCCATTGGAGAGTCTACCCTCTAACTCATCGCAGGTGACACACCATGAAAGCCATTGCCGACGAGTCACTTCTGGCTTGCCATAACCACATGTGTTCCAGAATAGAATTGCTCAATAGGGTTTCCTTAACTTCAGGGAGCTGAGGTTAAGAGCTTGCCTTTAACCAAAAGTTGGGCACTTGGAATCTACCAGTTCAAGCATCAAAATGTGTGGTAGAGAAAAAAACCATTCTTATGTAGAGAGAACTCTGGTGGCATAGGCCATAAAGAGTTTGCTGTTAGCCCAAAGGTTAAAACAGAGAGGTGAACCTCTCTGAAAGATCAAATTCCTCAGCAGTTGCTTGGGAGAAAGGTGAGCAGTCATCTCCCACACAATTTATAGTCTCCAGCAGCCCCCTAGGGGACCAGCTATAAGTCAGTTCCCACATGAAGGAAATGAATTTGAGCTTGATGTGAAGAATGGGGAAAAATGTGTTCAGTATTTTTACCTTAAATTCCATCAGGATCCATGTTGAAGAAAGGATTACAGATAATGAGTGTAAGAAAAACATTAATTGAAATTTAAGTCCTAAGAAAACAGAGGAAGGAACCCTGTTAGTGTTGAGCGTGTGGTAAGTACTTCAGTCAGGCTTCCGGTCTTAACACTGTCATGTCTGCACCAGAGGAAAAAAACATATAAATTATTGTTTGGTAAGATTTTAAGTCATTCTTGAGAATTTCTGTCTCAGAATTTAGACAGGGGTAAAAAAAAAAAAAAAGAACAACCCTTAAAAATACGAGATGTAGTTTGCAGCCCTGATTATGGTGATAGAAGTAAGTCGTCACAGAGTCCATGGTGGTGAAAAATTTTGTAAAAGTGTTGAGAGTAGCAGGAATGTTGGGAAGCCTCAGAATAAAGAGATAAGATGGTGTTCCATGAAAATTCATATGTAATCCAAATTCTTGTAACATTTAGATATCATTTAGTGCTGCTGTAACAGAAATACCACAAGTGGATGGCTTAACACAAAAATATTCCTTCATAGTTTAGGAGGCTGGGTGTCCTAAATCAGGATACCAGCATCATCTCAATTCTGTGGGCCCTGGATCCCTCAGAAATCTCCAGTCATCTCAACTTGAGCCTGGCTTTTATCTGTTGGTGGCAGCCAAGTGCCTCCTCTCTCTTCATTTTCCCCCCTTCAAGATAAAAGGTGTCACTTCCATGACATAACCTGATACTTAAGTCAGGCCTGCATCGTGAGTAAGGGTGTTGCCAGCTGATTGGCAGATCAGTCATGAGGGAAGATTACCTCATCACATAACTACCAAACCATTAGGATTCAGGGCCCAGCTAAGTTGACAAGTATCTTATTTGGGGTGTGAGGGGACACAGTACAGTTTACAAGAGCAGAAGGACATTCAAGTCAGTGTTTCAGCCATTGCTTAGTGGATGAGAGACCACATTCAGCAGACAACTCTTCTAAGTGTTGCTGTTAGGGTTTCCATCAGAACCTTCACCATTACCAGGTATCACTCAGATATGCCTTAGAAAACAGGAGTTTGTTGATGGTCACATCACAACTGGTGCTCACTAGAATGTAACGTCTATGAGGGCAAGGCCTTTGACACTGTCTCTACAACTTTAACACTATTTTTGGAATGCTCAGTAATTGGTTAGATGAATGACAAGAAGATGAAGTATTTGAACACTGTATACAGAAGAAGAAATCAGAAACGGAAATAAGCTCAGGTAAATGAACACAAATGTAGAGAAACCCTTGTCCAGCATCTCATAATATTATTTGGCTCTCACCCTAATGTAATTGCCCCTCTCAGCCTCTGTTACCAAGTTACGTTTTTAATTATTGTGTCTTAATGTTCTTTACATTTTAGCCAGCATGAAGTCTGCCTTTGACTTCTCCAGTATCAGAGATGGGATAATCATTGTTTCAATATTTCTTGTAACAGGGCAGATGCTGCATATTAAACATTGACATAATTCATCAACATTGTTGAGACAGGGCTGGACTATAACACTTGAAAGTACAAGAAGTTGATTGATCGCCTAAATTCTCTCCATTAATCTTAGATTGTGGATTTCTGAGTCTGCATTTCCATGACGGCTTTAATATGATTGGAATCTACTTCCATTGTGTAATGAAAATTTCAGGTAAGGTCTGTGCTGCAGTTGACCGTTCCATCTGCTGTAGTCATTGCCAGCACAGTTCTGTTGATGGTAGTAAACTCAGTGTTGTGTGGGAGCGAACCTCAGCGTGTGCCCTACGCAGGTCTGGCCTGGAGTTTAGAGGGATTTCAAAATCAGATCTTCAAAAACAAAAGTACCATATCAGTGATGTCCCTGGTTTGTTTTGTTTCGGGTTTTTTTTTAGTGGAAATAAAGCGTTCACTCAAGGAATTTTAATTTCAGTGTATTCTTGAAATGGTATGAGGCCATGAGAATGCTGGTAAGTTGTGAGTTGTCACGTGATTACAGGCAGTGCCAAGTGTGCAGAGTAGAACGGCTCCATGGGGTCCAGCAGCAGAATGTAAAGCCTTACGCCTTTATGTGAGTTTGAACTTCTAACCTTTTGATTCATATTTCAGTGCTTAACTGTTCACACACCAGCTAAAGGGCTAATATTTAAAGAAAGCTTGGAAATTGTTGGTGGAAAACTAATCCCCAAAAGAAGAGTAAGTCAGCAAGTTGTAGACAGTAGACAAAAAATACTAATAGACCTGGATAAAATGAAAGAAATGTTCCCCTTCACTTGAAATAAATGCAGATTAAAACTATACAAAACTGATACAACCAAAATGGAGGGGAATATAAAAAGATGCAAAAAAGACTTGCATATATACCATTTGATTGCAGTGCTAATTTTATTTACCTTAAGATGTCACTTCAGAGAGTAATTATAAATGTATAAAGTGGTTAATTGCAGGATTTTAATGAGAAAATACTGGAAATAACCAGAGATATGGGACACTCTTGAATAATGAAACCAGTGAGGGTTTATGCAGTATTAAAAGGAAGGTGTTTAAATGAAGTGAGCTCTAGTTGTATATATCAGAAGTGTAGTTACCATAAGTAACATACTTTTTGTAAACCGAATCTACATACATCTGATTCTTTTCTGAAGAAAACGGGATAAAGGAATTGGTGAGGGTCACAAGAGGAAGTACAGGAGGAGTGAGACGCCTGGGCGGGAATGGGAGGGGGTCCTTCTGAGTACAATTACATGTAAACTTTCAGATACATGTTTTAATATACATTTAAAAGCACACAAATCAGATATTTATATTGCCATTTTTTCTGGTTTCAGTAAAAACTTCACATACGGAAGGTCTGACTCATCTATATTATCCTTCAGAATGAGGGCAATGTTTCTAGTCAGAAAACTAGTCTATTCTGAATAAGCCTCTTCTACTCCCCCCCTATGTATTCTGTGTTAATATTTCACCACTTCCCATTCTACCTATTGATTTGAGTGGTAAAAATAATGTTCCTTAGTTAAATTTTATAGCAACTTGAATATACCATAAAATGAAGCTACCTAGGTATATGCACATATAGGCATGCTTTGGTCATTTTATATCTCAGAGCATGCAGAATCAAGGACAACACAGTAGCCATGATCATTTTTAGCACCCTGAGTTTTAACTACTTTTCCACCATGAAGAACCAGAACCTATAGAAGATATGACTGATCACAGAATTTGGGAAAGATAATACTCCACAGTCAACACTCTTGGTACCAGCAGCCAAGAAATCAAGAGACGAATTGCATTGGGGAAGTCAGCTATCAGGGACCTCTCAAGAGTTCTGAAGAGCAACGACGTCAGTCTGGAGACTAAGGTGTGCCTGATCCAGGCTGTAGTTTTTGCAGTTACATGCTATGCATCAGGGAGTTGGCCAGTGACTAGTGATGATAGAGAATTGATGCCTTTGAGCTGTGGTGCTGGAGAGGAGTGTCTAATAAACCATGGATGGCTAGGAGAACAAACAGGTTTGTCCTGGAGAAGCTGAAGCCAGAATGCTCCTTGGAGTCAAGGATTCTGAAGCTTCATCTGGCATATTTTGGGCATGTTGCAAGGAGAGACTGGTCCTTGGAGAAGGACATCATGTTTGGCAGAGGGGCGGCGCAGGAGAGGAAGACGTTGATGCGTTGGATCGATTCTGTGACTGGAATGGTGGGAATGAGTGGTTTGAGACGGCGAGGTTGGCACAGGATAGAACGACGATTAGGGCTCTTGTACAAAGGGTCGCTATGAGTCGCAAATGACTCGATGGCACATAACAACAATACAGTGTACAAAGATGTTAAAAAAATCACACTTTCAAAGAGCATGACGATCACATTTAGAAGCACTGAGAGGACAGATTGTAGGTGATTTTACTAAATCTGAAACAATGTGTGAAAAGAAATAATAGTTCTTGTGAATGCCATAAATAAGCATTCACAAATCCAAGCACATGTAACTCCAAACTCAGTTCAACTCATTGCTGTTAAGTTGGGATTGACTCCTAGCTGAATCCGCAGGTGGGTTTTCACAGGTTATAAATTGCACAGAAGGACATAGTTGGCCTTCTGCTGAGCAGCTGGTGGATTCAAGCCGCCAGGGGGCGCCGTCAGCTTTGGGTCAGCCGTGCAACTCCTGCACCATCAGACATCCCTGCTCTGTATCAGAGCAAACCAGAAAGTTAACTATGTACTGCAGTTGCAGAAGTGCACGGTTCAAATCCACCAGATGCTCTGCTGGAGACGGAGGAACAATCTCCTCCTATAACAATCAGATCTGATTTGATGGTACACACAAACACACAAAATAATAACATTTTTTTTAAAAAGTTAACTAGTAAACATGGAAGGAATGCATTCAAAAATTGGAATTTTTACAATTACAGTAATTCATTTAGGAAAGAATTATCAATAAATGTAAACTAAATTGTTATGTGCCATCAAGTCGCTTGCGACTCATAGCGACCCTATGTACAACATCCCTAAACTCTGCTCTGTCCTGTGCCAGTTGCACTGTCTCCGACACACCCATCCTGATTACCCCAGTCACTGAATCAATCCACCTCATAGGGGGCTTTCCCCTTCTGCTCTGTTCTCCACCCTACTAAGTATGATGTCTCTCTCCAAGGACCTGTCCCTCCTTGCAACATGTCCAAAGTATGTTAGACAGCCGTAGAATCCTTGCCTCCAAGGAGCAGCCCGGTTTGACCCTTTCTAGGAGGAATCTGTTTTCCTAGCAGTCCATGGTACCCTCAATACTCTTCTCCAGCACCACAGCTCAAAGGCATCAATTCTCCTATCCTCCTTAGTCATTGTCCAACTCTCTGATGCATAACAAGTGATAGCAAAGACTTCTTCAGACACACCTTTGTCTCCAAAGAGACACCATTCTTAAGTACTTTGGAGAGGTCCCTAACAGCAGACTGTCCCATGGCAATATGTCTTCTAATTTCCTGGCTGCTGGTGCCAAGAGTGTTGACTGTGGAGCCAAGCAAACTAAAGCTGTGAACAATCTCAATCTCCTCACCATCCATCCTGACGCTGCCAATTGGCCCAGTGGTGAGAATCTTTGTCTTCTTGACATTGAGCCTCAATCCATAATGGAGGCTGCAGTCCTTGACCCTCTGCAGTAAACTAAATAGGTGAAAATAAAATATTGATGTAATCTTAAGCCATCTCTCCACCAATTAAAGGAGTAACTTTTAGGTGGAGAATCCTGGAGGGCAATGTCAAACTTAAGCGGCACCCATGGTGTGGAAAAGGAAACAAAACCTTAACATCCTCTTAATCTATACTTATATCACATGCAAGCAAGATTCTGCTGAAGATTATCCAAAAACTACCAGAACACATCAGAGAACTGCCTGAAGTGCAGGCTAGATATAGAAGGGGCCATGGTACAAATCTAGCTAGAAGCAGGAGTACTAGAGGAATGTCTGTGTTTCATTAACTATACAAAGGCATTTGTGTGGATCACAACACACTGTGGCTGACTTTGAGAAGAATGGGAATCACAGATCACTTGATTGTGCTTATGCGAATCCTATGGAGGTAGTCGTCAGAACAAAACAAAGAAACACTGCATGGTTAAAAATTGGGAAAGGTGTGTGCCAGAAATGTGTCCTATCTCCATATCTTTTTAATCTATATGCAGAACAGATTATCCAGGAGGCTGGGCTCTATGAGGAGAAATGTAGCATCAACAATCCGCATTATGCAGATGACAATTCTGCTTGCTTAAGCTGAGGAGGACCTGAAGAGCTTGCTGCAAAAGGTCAAGGATTGCAGCCTTCTATATAGATTGAATCTCAACATCAAGATGAGGTTATTATTCGTTAGCTTGACTCCACAAGCAACAGCAGCCATGAAATGAAAAGACTAACTGCATTGGGGAAAGTCTGCTGTCAGACCTCTCCAAAGTTCTGAAGTGCTACGATGTCCCTCTAGAGACTAAGGTGCACCTGATACAGTCTTTGCAATTACTTGCTATGCATCAGAGAGCTGGATAATGACTAGGGATGCTAGAAGCAGGATTGATGCCTTTGAGCTGTGGTGCTAGAGAATAGTATTGAATATACCATGGACTGCAAGGAGAACAAGCAGGTTCATCCTAGAGAGGGTGAGACCAGGCTGCTTTTTGGAGGCCAGGATTCTGAAGCTGCTTTGTCTGACGTACTTTGGGTATGTTGCAAGGAGGGACCAGTCCTTGGAGAGCGCAAGAGAGGAAAACTCTCAATGAGATGGATCGATTCAGTGACTGGGATGGGGGTAGGTGTGTCACAGGCAATAAGGCTGGCTCAAGATAGAGTCAGGTTCAGAGCTACTGTACATAGGGTTACTTACTATGAGTTGCAAGCGACTCAACAGCACTTAACAACAACAACATTTTACCAAGCATAACACGTCCAAAATATATGAGAAAAAAAATTGTATCCTTCCTTCCAAGCAACACTCTGGCCACACTTCAAATACAGTCAAGAGCATCCAAAGATCTAAGGGGGACAGAGTACCATCCCACTGAACATAAAAGGTCCTCAGCCTTGCTCCCTCTCGGGCATTATGGGAACTGTAGTTCAGCAGTCAGTCTTATCGAGAAAGTCTCACGCTTTTGCGGAGTCTCGGGAACTTCCGTCCGGCCAGGTCTGTAGGATTCTGGGAATTGTAGTCCAGAAGGCCTGTTAGAGTAGCCATACTTCCGCCCCAGGAGTAGCTTTCCTGCCATGTTTTGCTACCTTGTAGCGATTCCGTTGCTTCTCGACCTTTCGATCGTTTCAGATCTGTGGTTGGCGTCTGCAACGCCCGGGATATCAGTTTTGGGGGGAGAAAAGGGGTCATGGCGGAAGCAAAGGTTCTTGGAGGGACGGCAAAACCACTTCCGTTTAGGGTGATTTGAGGGTCGCTGGGTTGGGGACCGCTGCCTGTCCTCCTTAGGCTGGGCTGAGGGTCTTCCACTCTCTTGGCTGCAGGAAGCACCGATGCCCCTCTTTCCCTGTCTTTGGCCAAATTACTAAACTCTCTGTGCCTCTCGATGCTCTTCTGCGCAGTGTCTTGATACTGAAGTATATGTATTTTTAAAAAATAATAAATTAGTAGGGCAACCAGCTTGAGGGTCCACCTTAACGTTAGTGGCACCTCGGAAGTTAGGTCTGGCGATCTACTTCGGAAAAATCAGCACTTAAGCACAGATCTACTTTAAACCCCTTAGAGTCGCAGTGAGTCCGGATAACCTGACTTATTGGCAACTGATGGTGCAAATCAAAGTCTCAATGTAGTTTCTGGCACGTGGTGAATGCTGGTATCACCTTGTTGGGAATATATAGTTTGCCAGGAAACTTTGAGCTCCCGTCAAACTATGAGCAAGGGGAGCTGTCAGTTCTATGTGCAGTGAATCGCTGTGGGAAGTGGGGCCTTTCTGACTGAGCCTTCCCTGCAGGAAGCTGGACCTTCTGAATCCCTTCTGGCTTCCTTTTTGGTGTAAAGGAGGATGCTGTTTTTAGTTGGTGTGAGGTGAAGAGAGAGAATGGGATTGTTGGGAAAAGGGAAGCAATCATTCCAATTGACCGTCTCCTTCCCTTCCTCAGCCTAATGTTTCAAAAAGAGCAGCCCTGAGGCCGAACACGGAGTCCTAGGTCTTGGCAGAACTCACGGTAAGTTGTCCTGCAAAGATACTCAATCTTCTTGAAAGATCTATGTGCTGTGGACAGAGGTAGCAGTGATGGTAATGCAACTTTGCCTGTAAGTTTCATTCTGAGTTTTATAGCCGGACTATTCCCTGAATATGAGCCCCCCAAACCAACAGTGCACTCCTTAAATTTGAGGCCTTCCTCCTATTAAGGACCTCCATGGGCTTAGTGGTAAAGAATTATGTCACTAGTGCAAAGGCTCACTTCTGCCAGCTGCTCAGAGGGAGAAAGATGGACAAACTCCTCTCATCTGCCAGGCAAAAAAGAAGAGAATTATTAGAGAAAATATTTTGCAGAGGGAAACGTAGAGGGACATGGGCAGCTAGCCCTCTACTCATGGGGTTAAGAATTAACCAATCAATAGAAAAAGTGCCTCAGGTTTATTGGGGCGGGGGCAGTTCTGCACAGGCGCTGTTGTTCCAAGATGTCTGTTACTGGAAATACTGGAAGTACTGGGTTCTTATAGGGAGCATGCCACATTATCAAGGTTGCTCGGTGTGTGGTGATTCAGAAAATAACAGAAATTTCATGCCTGTTGCTTTAAAGATGGCTGTCTCAGAGTCTTCACTGAACATGGCCTTTTCAGCTGGCTGCTCTCTTAGAGGTCATAATGAGCGAGTCACATGGCCTCTCATCCCAGCAACAAAAGTAAAGTTCAGCAGGGCAACAAACAGCAAATGCTAGTTAGATTGTGGAGAGATTGAAACTCCGATTCACTGCTGGTGGGAATGTAAAATGGTACAGCCACTATGGAAGGTGGTTTAGCACTTTCTTACAAAGTTGGAAATAGAAATACCATTTTGACCCTGCATTTCCACTACTGAAAATATACCCTAAAGAAACCAGAGCCATGACTCAAACAGATGTATGCACACCCATGTTTATTGCTATGGTTATACACAATAGCAAAGAGATGGAAGCAACCCAAGTGCCCATTAACAAACAAATAGAAAAACTATGGTACATTCACATAATAGAGTATTACACAGCACTGAAAAACAATGAGTTAGTAAAACATTACACAACATGTGAAGCCTGGGAGAGATGCTGAGTGAACTAGCTCAGTCACAAAAGGACAAATACTGAATAGCACCAGTGTTATAGGACTGACATGGGAGGTTAGAGGGAAATAGGAAAATAGTGAGCAGATAATGAACACTGCAGTGGCACAGATGAGGGCAAGAATTGTCTGAGAGGAAATGTTATTAGGCATTATATGTATGACAACAATCTGTAACGAGTTGCATTGCAAAGTGGCCTGGAGTAGGGAAGAGGGAGGAAAATGTGCATCAATGAATGAAAACCCAACCTTCTGCAAACTTTTGTTAATATCACAATTTAAAAAATAAAATTTATTTTCAGCTTTAAAGATATGTTCGTAGATCTTGAAATGCCCGCATTACCTGAGTGCTGTCTTTCCTGATCTGAATTATCTTAAGGGAAAATCCTCCAAGTGTCTGAGACTATAAATCTTAATGAGAAAAGGCTGCTGGACCTTTCTTCTGTGTAGTGACTAGCAGATTTGAACCATCAACCCCTGACCCTGTACTGGGAGGGCTTGGACATCTCGTGTCCATATCATGCTGTGCGTGTCAGGCCACATGCAGCAGTAGCCACCCTGATAAAAGGGCCCCTTGGCTAAGTAAGTGTCTGTGTAGGCGAAGATCACCCCTGGCCACCTTTAATGCCTGTCTTCTCTTTCTCCAATTCTGCCTTTTCAAGACTCAATACCTTTCCAGGAGCAGGAGGAAAAATGAGTGCATTCAAGGTGAGTAGGGCTTGCCTTTCTTGTTGAAATTCTTTCTCATCCTCTGACTGGACATATATTCTCTTTCCAGAGAACTCTCAAGAAAATAGCAGGTATTTAAGGATATTGTGCACCAGTATAACTTGATCTGTTTTGGATGGACTTTGAATTCTTTTTAAAAAGAAAGGCATTCTGGTAGCATAGTGTGTAATGTGTACATAGTTGGCATCTACCAGCTGCTCTTTGGGAGAAGGATGGGCAGTGACCTCCTGTAAAGATTTACAGCCTCGGACACCTGATGGAGAATGGACTCAGAGTCAGAATCAGCTCAATGGCAGCAGGGTTCTTCCCTTAAAAATAACATTAAAAGTAAGCACCTGTTCTTTAGTACTGCTCACCTTACAAAGAGTTTAGTTTTCTTATCGTTTCTTTGTTTGTATTATTTCTATCATAATTGCTTCACACTATACAACATGGGAAGCTTGGAAGATATGCTAAGTGAACTAGCATTAGTGTTAGTACTGTAAGTATAATATTAAATCATGCTTTTACATTCACTGCTATATAATGTTCCTCTTTTTATGATTATGTCATTTCCCATTGAGGTACCTTCAGGATTTCAGTTGCTTCCAACTCACAGTCATTTAGGTGATTTAGGGATTTTACTGTTTTAAAGAACACAATAAAACTAATATGTTGTTGTTGTTGTCATGTGCCGTCAAGTCGCCTGTGACTCATAGCGACCCTACGTACAGTAGCCCTAAACCCTGCTCTATCCTGTGCCAATCTCACTGTCTCTGACACACCCACCCCGATTACCCCAGTCACTGAATCAATCCACCTTATAGAGGGTCTTCCTCTCCTGCTCTGTCCCTCCTTGCAACATGTCCAAATTATGTCAGACGAAGCTTCAGAATCCTTGCATCTAAGGAGCAGCCTTGTTTAACCCTCTCCAGAATGGACCTGTTTGTTCTCTTAGCAGTCCATGGTATATTCAATACTCTTCTCCAGCACAACAACTCAAAGGTACCAATTCTCCCTCTATCCTCCTTAGTCATTGTCCAACTCTCTGACACATAGCAAGTGATTGCAAAGACCGTGGCCCTGTATCAGGTGCACCTTAATCTCCAGACTGACATCATTGCTCTTTAGTACTCTGGAGAGGTCTGACAGCAGACTTTCCCAACGCAATACATCTTTTAATTTCCTGGCTGCTGGTGCCCAGAGTGTTGACTGTGGAGCCAAGCAAACTAAAGCTGCTAACAGTTTCAATCATTATCATCCATCCTGATGCTGCCAGTTGGCCCAGTGGTGAGAATCTTTGTTTTCTTGATATTGAGCCTCCATCATATTAAAGGCTGCAGTCCTTGATCTTCTGCAGCAAGCGCTTCAGGTCCTCTTGAGTTTCAGCAAGCAGGGTTGTGTCATCTGTATAACGCAGATTGTTGATGAATCCTCCTCCAATCCTGATGCCACACTTCTCATACAGCCCAGCCTCCCAGATAATCTGTTCTGAATATAGGTTGAAAAGGTATGGAGATAGGGCACATCCCTAGTGTATACCTTTCCCAATTTTGAACCATGCAGTGTTTCCTTGCTCTGTTCTGATGACTGCCTTATGGTCCAACTAAAAAATAAACATTTTATTTAAAAAATAAAGAATACAGCAGTGATAGTTAAACCCTTTTGCTCCTACAGTCAGTTCTGAGAAATTACTGCCATTTTTTCCCAGTCCTCACTATATTGGGAGCTCTGATTAAAAAGTACCTTTGGTATGTGTCAGCCACACCACAGTGCCAGTTGCCCATGTGTCGGTTCTGACTCATGGTGACCTCTGTATTCTGTAGTGAAGCTGATCTCCCTTGGTTTTCTTGTCTGTGACTACCTCTAGGTGGATTTGAAACACAATCCTCACTTTTGACCAGCTGGCTACAATTTTGGGGGTTCTCATTACCCCATCAGGTTCAGCAATTTACTGAGACATCTCACAGAACTCAAGACTATGCTTACAGTAACACATCTACAATAACAGAGACACAGAACATAACCAGCTGAAGGGATAGATGGTAGAGGGAGGCTTGGGAGGCTCCCAGAGGCAACGCTGCCATTGTCTTCAAGGGTTCATCTACTTGCTAGCAGGTTGATGTGAAATGGAATGGGAGGGTAACTACTGGAACAATAAGGGTAACTATGTCCAGGTCCTCGGCTTGTGCTACACAGTGTTGAAAGGCTACACACAGGAAGTTCTTCACTTAACACCGGCTTCTGCTCTGACAACTCTTGTTTTAGATTAGTTCTGATGTAAATTGAATGCCCATTTTTTTCTTTTTCATTATGATTGCCTTTTTTTGGGTACTTTTGTAAATCTGGTCATTTGAAGTTAACATGAGAATGATGTCCATAAATACACCTGTACAACACTGTTTCTGGTATATATTACTGATGATAAGATTGGAAAAAGGGTGCGTGGGCACTCATAGGCCAGTTTGTTGTAACTTAAATACATCCTAAGTTAAAGGGATTGTTGTTGTTGACAGGTGCCCTTGAGTCAACTTAGACCCATAGTGACCCTGTGAACAACAGATCTGAACCCTGCACCATCCTGCGCCTTCCTCACACCTCCTGACACACTAGAGCCCATGTCAGCAGTCACTGTGTCAGTCCACCTGGTTGAGTGTCTTCCTCTCCTTTGCCAACCCTCTGCCTTTCCAAGCATAATGTCCCTCTCCAAGAAATAGCCTGTCCTACCAGCTTGCCCAAAGTATGTGAAGTGAAGTTTTATCATCTTTGCCTCCAAGGAACACTCTGGCTGCACCTTCTCTAAGACATATTTGTTTGTTCTTTTGGCAGTTCTCCAACATCACAACTCAAAGAAATTAACTCTTCTTCTGTCATCCTTATTCATTCATTGTCCAGCTCTCAGATGCATAGCAGGACAGGCCATCTACTTCTTAAATAGCAGGCCTTTGAAAACCACATGAATAGTCACGTGGATAGTCCTTTGTATATTGTCCTAGTACCTTGTTTACGTCTCAGAAGAACTTTCTAGTGCAATGGCCACCAAACACAGGATATTAAGGTGTGTGGAGGGAATTACTCTAGGTGACATGCTGATAATTTTTATTTATTATTATTCCCGGGCCCTGGGAGGCTTGCTCAGGCAAGGTGACTGTAAGACAGTAAACAGAGTGCTGCAGTTTATAGATGTGATGTTTGAATGGACAATACAAAGGACCGACAACGTGCCTCTAACTACCATGTCCGAGACATGTTACCAAAACCTTCATAGTTAGGCACATAATCAAGAAAACTCTTTATGGTTAGGGTATCAAATTCTATTAAAACTAAATTAGTAAACTTTTCTGGGAGATTAAAAAGTGTGTATTGTAAAGTAAAACTTGGGTCTCTCCCAGTATACAAATCTAGAGTATTAGGGGTTTTCTCTGGGGACCCTAAATAAAATGATGAGGGCTTTCATTGAATCTAAGGAAAATCAATGTATGGTGTGTGCCAAATAAAATAGAACTGATAAATTGACATACCCCAGAAAATCCAGAATGACTCCTTTACCCTCATCCCTCCAGCCTTTTTAACTAAGCAGTAGTTCTCTAAGACTGAGGCTGTGGTGTGTTTGATGTTGTAGGAGTCAGTGACGTTCAAGGATGTGGCCGTGGTCTTCACTGAGGAGGAGCTGGGGCTGCTGGACTCCGCCCAGAGGAAGCTGTACCAGGATGTGATGCTGGAGAACTTCAGGAACCTGGTCTCTCTGGGTGAGGACAGTGCCCCTTTAGGTGATCTCCTTTGGTGTTCAAGGCTTAGAGGTTTCTGGAATGGTCACCTGAATTTGGGAAACTCACTTTCATACCAATATTTCTTTACTACATAAAATCAGAGTAGAACGCATCAGCATTCATTGATTCTGGAAGAGCACACTCCAGCACAAACTCTGGCCAATGGCTTGAGTGTTGGGAAAGTCAGAAGGGAGAGATTTCATGACATGACATTTGCTGGAAGTTAAGTCAGTTTGTTTTAGTAAAATATATTTATGCAAATATGTCTTAAAATTATTGATATTTGTGGGTGGATCATGTTAGCACATTGGTTTTTATTGGTTTATGAATATTAGTAGGACCCAAATTTCCTATAAATTGTACCATTGGTGTTCACATTTGAACATGTTTATATGTAGTGGTTACTTTTTTTGTATTAACCTAGCTAGACTATAATTCCAAGTGTTTTGGCCAGGCACTACTCTATTTGACACCTTGGAGTAGTTATGTGTGATTTAACCTTGGATACCACCTTCTGTAATGTAAGCTAACATACAGTTGAAATGAGTTTAAACAGGTATTTTGGCAGAGTTCTCTTACATACACAGGGAAGTCAGATCTATATATGAATCTTTTATAAGCCAGGCACCCTTGAAATAATCAAGGAAGGCCCAGGGCTACTGACAAGAGAGGAGTCAACACCCGTATTTGGGATTGTGACCTCCAGAATTATGAAAAAATACATTTTTGTTCTGTAAGTCTCCCACTTGTAGGTGTTACGGTAGTACTAGGTAACTAAGGAAATATTTTTATTTTCTTTGGTTTCCTTAACACAATACCACAAACTAGGTAGTTTATAAAAGTGGATATTTGGTGTCTTACAGTTCTGGAGGCTAGAAATCCAAAGTAACGTGCTAGTGACTGTGCTTTCTTCAGAGGTCTCTCGGAGAGGACTGTCTTGTCTCTTTCACCCTCTGGTGGCCTCAGTTCTTTGTCTTTGACTACAGTGTCAGATAGTCACCTTCCATTCATCTCTTTTATAAAGACATCACTCGTTTAGTATATCAGGACTGACCTGATCACTATGTGATCACTTTCCTTACAGTTCCTGTTGACTTATATTTTATTTACATGATTTTCTAATCTTCATAATTTCTCCAAATAATCTTTCATTG
This sequence comes from Elephantulus edwardii, assembly GCF_000299155.1. Taxonomy (NCBI): domain Eukaryota; kingdom Metazoa; phylum Chordata; class Mammalia; order Macroscelidea; family Macroscelididae; genus Elephantulus; species Elephantulus edwardii. Next base: position 1,014,186 of record NW_006400058.1, read on the forward strand.
GTGTAAAATATATAAAATGAAACATTTTCCATTACAACAAATTTTTTTTATTTTATTATTTTTTTGTGTGTGTATGTACCATCAAATCAGATCTGACTGGTACAGGAGGAGATTGCCCCTCCTTCTCCGGCAGAGCATCTGGTGGATTTGAACTGCCTATCTCTGGGATTGCAGTGCAGCTTCTTGCCACTAGGCCACCAGAGCTCCCCATTACAACAGTTTTTATGCGTGTAATTCAGTGACATTAATTATGTCCACCAAGTATAACCCAATTTTTCATACATAGTTGCAAATTTTTTTAGTCACTCTTAACAGAAGGTCTGCAATAACTCTCACTTTGTTTTCCCATCTGTTCTTAGTAGCCACCAGTAAACTTTGATTTCTCTGTTGCAATGGAATGTGACACTGCCCAGTCCTTCCTGACTTTTAGTCTATTCTACAAACTTTATATTAATGGAATCCTGCACTATTTGCCTTTTTTGTAGCTAGCTTATTTTACTCACCATAATATTTTCAAGATTGAAGCATGGTCTAGGATATATCACGACTTCATTTCTCAATGCATTATAATAGTGCATCTTATGGCTACACCATGTTTTGTTTTATCCATTCATCTGTTGTGGATTCTTGGGTTGTTTGTACTGTTTGACTTTTGAACATGGTGCTGCAGTGAATATAGGTGTACAGTTATCAGAGACCCTGCTTTGATGTCTTCTGGTTATACATACGTTAGTGGAATTGCTGGGTCATAGAATAAATCAATGTTTTAACTTTTTGAGGAACCACTAAAATGTTTTGCACAGAGACGGCATCGTTTCACAATCCTCCAAGTGGTAAGTGTAGGTGTTAGTTTCTTCTCATCCTCACCAACATTTGTTACTTTCTACTTTTTTCATAGTTTTTACCTTAGGGTGAAGTGATTTTGATTTGCATTTTTCTACCAACTAAGGATATCACTGGACAGCTTTTCTTGTGCTTATGTGCCATTTGTGTATCTTCTTTGGTAAAATGTTTTTTGTCCTTTGCCCATCTTTGATTTTTAATTGTGTTGGTTTTATGTTGTTGAGTTCCATATAAACTTTAGTTATTAAACTCTTGTCAGATACGTGGTTCCCAGATCCTTCCTCCCCTTTTGTCGGTTGCCTGTTCACTTTGTTTACAAAGTCCTCTGATGCACTTTAGTTTTACGTTTTTGTGAGGTCCACCATATTTGTTTTTATCTTTCATGTTTGGTGTCATATCGTAAAAACCATTGTTAAAACTTATCCTCTGTTCTTTTTCCTAAGAGTTCTGTGGGTTTTGGTTTTGCATGTACGTCCGTGAACAATTTTCAGTTCATTTTTGTACATAATACAAAAGAAAGATATTGCTTGATTCTTTTACATCGAGTTGTCCTAGATCTATCATCATACTTTATTAGCCTAATAATTTATTGTGACGATTTATATACTGACTTTGAAATCCCAAAGAAATAGTATCAGGTATCATGTGTTAGGTTTTTTCATTTTATTGTTAAGTTTTTTCCTTCTTTTTTTTTTTCTATAATTATATTTTATT
>NW_006400058.1:1021591-1026326 GCF_000299155.1 Elephantulus edwardii
CCAAATTCCCCACCTGTGGGCGCACCCTTAGGTGCTCTCCCGGGTAATCAGCAATGCCCCAATAAACACAGATAAGATCCTACCGGCCTTTCTCCTGCCAGGTTAGTTCCTCAACCAAGTTTTTTCTTTCTAACTCTGTGTTGTGTAGAAGGCTTGATGTCTTCTAATGGAGCTGATTAATACTTAGTGAATAGGAAAAACTGGACCGCCTTTTCATTTCTTTCTTTTTCCCCAAGAACATTATTTTCAAAAGTCAACGTTATCACAAGACAAATATTTATGTGATTTCTGTAAAACAGCTTTATCTTGTTTGTGCCTCAGCTAAAATGCAAGCAAGTGGAAAGGAATGATTGTTTCATTGATCCAGGGGATAAAAAAATCACAAATATGGTTTGGAAAATAACATCATATTTTGACACTTCAGATTTACCTGAGATGTCCTGAGATGGGTTGATTTACAATTTTGTTGAAGGTAGATAGCTCTGAACAAAAACATGAGGAAATGAAATGTTTTCACTCTTTCTAGATGATCTGAGGCTGTTCATACTTTGCAGATTTTCAATGTTATACAAAGTTTTAGAATTCATTTGCTCAGCTACCTCACTTAACATACAAAGTAATTGAAATACAAACTTAAAGCAGTGTACCCCTTGACGACATGGTTATTGTGAGAGCTGGGCGGGCATGGCGTAGGCTTGTAAACGAGAAAACATTTTTCAAGGTGAAAGTGAATCATGTCTGGGTTAGAAAGTCTCAGCAAGCCCAATCCTAAGTGTGAAATGGTGAAAATTCTGCATGAAGTTTTACTTGCTCATTTCTCTCAATTTCTGTCATCGTAGGTGAAGCGGAGCCTGTTGCAGAAGCAGGACCTGCTGAGGAGCCTTCCTGCTGGCAGCCCTGGCAACCAGTAACTCGGGACTTAGCCGGGTGTCTGGGACCCACCATACCAGATTCTCAGCTCCGCAGACAGACTGATCTGGGCTGCCAGGCTGGGGCAGAACTATCTATTACTCACTCTGGAAAGAAACCATATAAGTATAATGAATGTACAAAAGCTCTCAGTGATGTGTCCAGCTTGAATCTGCACCAACAGTCAGGAGAGAAGTCTCACTCCCTGAGTGAGTGTGGGAAAAGCTTCCATTACAGCTCTTTTCTTCAACCTAAAGTTCACATGGGAGAGACGCTCTCTAAGGGTGGTGACTGTGGTAAGGAACTTCATCAGAGAGGGTGTGTGTTGCGTCATCAGAAAGGACACAGTGTAGATGGACCACACAAACCTGAGGCCTGTGGGAGAAGTTTTCGTTCTCGGTTTGCACTTGATGTCCATTATGAAATGCACACAGGACAAAAACCATATACCTGTGAAGAATGTGGGAGGACCTTCATTTATGCCTCGCATCTTCGAGAACATCAGAGAATCCACACTGGGGAGAAACCTTTCAAATGTGATAAATGTGGTGAGAACTTCCGTCGAAGGTCAACACTTAACATCCATTACTTGCTCCACACGGGGGAGAAGCCTTACAAGTGTGCCGAGTGTGGGAAGGACTTCCGGCAGTCCGCGGGTCTTCGGACCCATCAGAAAATCCACAGTGGTGAAAAGCCCTATGTTTGTGAAGTGTGTGGGAAAAACTTTATTCAGCGATCACACCTTCGATCCCATCTGGGAGTCCACATGACAGAGAAGCCATACAAGTGCATTCTGTGTGGAAAGAGCTTTATGATGAAATATAACTATGAATTTCACCTAGTAGTCCATACTGGAGATAGGCCCTATAAATGCGAAGTGTGTGGGAAGCGCTTTAGTCGTAGAGGAGACTATAATATTCATTGCAGAATCCACACAGGTGAGAAACCCTATAACTGCGAGGAGTGTGGGAAGGACTTCAGTCGGAGATCAGCACTGAAGGTTCACTATAGGGTGCACACGGGAGAGAAGCCTTACAATTGTGAAGAGTGTGGGAAGAGCTTCATTCGTCGATCAGAACTTAATGTTCATTACAAAGTCCATAAGGGCGAGAAACCTTATAATTGTGAGGTGTGTGGGAGGGCCTTCATTCAGGCTTCACGATTTCGGGAGCATCAGAGAATCCACACCGGGGAGAAACCATTCAAATGTGACACCTGCGGAAAGAACTTCCATTTAAAATCAACACTTTACAATCACTGCAAAACCCACACAGTAGAGCAGCCCTACAAATGTGAGGAGTGTGGGAGGGGTTTCAACTTCCCCTCAAAACTTTATGTTCACAAGAGCGTCCATACAGGAGAGAAACCATATAATTGTGCACAGTGTGGGAAGCACTTCAGTCGGGGTTCATACCTTCGGAAACATCAGCGAGTCCACAGCGGAGAAAAGACACTCCAGTATGAAGAGTGGAAAGAGCTTTGGCCAGAATTCACACCTCCATTCCCTTCAGAGGGTTCACCATGGAGGAAGGCTGTACAGGTATGAAAAGGTGCACAGGACCCCAGCTGAAACTTGAACCAATCTTTGTCAGAGGGTCCACGTGGGACAGGCCCCATACAAGTGTGGGGTGTGCCAAGTAATTGTGCCTCAAGTTGTCAGTGTTTTCATAGTGTCTGCACTGTGATATGTTTGCTCTAGTGTTCCATTTTGATAATTTCAGAGCATTCATTTTGGGCCCAAACCATCCAAGTGTGGTACAATTTTCCTTTGTTTCTCAGAACTTTAGAGAACTCACAATAGGGAGAAATGTTGGAAAGGTGAGACATTGGTATAACATTTCTGGAAGAAATTTTGTTTTCTTAGTCACTGAAGAGCACACCAGAATGAGAGTTATTGCTGTCACCTACGTTCTCACCCATGATGACCCGACGTGTTACTGAGTAGAATTACCCCACAGAGTTTTCCTGACTGTAGGAAACCCTAGTGGTCCAGTGGTTTGGTGCTCGGCTACTAAATAAAAGGCAGGCACTTCCATCAGCCATTAAATTAAAGAGAAGATCTGGTGGTCCGCAGACCACCCTGTGGGCCAGTTAAACTCTGTCATATGTGGTGGGAGTCACACTGAGTCTCAACTCACCCACATGTGACACTGACCTTTGTAGGAGGAGACCACCATAGGCTGTTCTTGTGCCGGGCGTCTGGATGGGTTCAACCTTTAGGTTACAAGAGTGCAGAGGTCCAACTTGGGACCTAAATTCCATGGTGAGGATAGATTTGAATATAGAGAGTGGTAAGAACATAGTCAAAGAATCAGTAGAGTATAGACATTCTAGAAAATTATTTTTTTAAAGCTGATGTGCGATTTGTCTTGTAGAAGGGAAAACATTTCTTAAAATCAGTGCATTAGCTATAAGCTCTCTGCATCCTAGTGAACAGAAGACCACCCCCAGGAGAGTCCCTATAGCTGACAGTGGAATGGTTTCTTTCAGAACCGTGACAGTTACCTCGTACAGGTAAAAGCAGTCCCCAGGTCACAATGTGTTCAGTACACACTTAATGGTTGCCTGTGCTTACTTTCTTTTTTTTGTACAAGAGAGGAGAATGAGCTGATTCATTAGTAAGGATCTTTGGTAGCATATTAGTGATGCAACCAGACATTTGACTGTTAACTGAAAGGTTGGCAGTTCAAACCCACCAACTGCTCCATGGGAGAATGCTGTGGCAGTCTGCTTCTAAAATGATTTACTTGGTGGCGGTTGTTGGTAGGAGCACTGAATCAGAAGTGACCCACAGCTCACCCTCCTGTGAGTTTTCAGAGGCAATATATCACTTAGGAGGATATTGTCAATCTTTCTCCCTCAGAGCAGCTGATGGATTCAAACAATGTACCTTTGGGTTGGCAGTGTGATTCCCTTATCCCTGAGCCACCAGAGCCTTGGAAACCCTGCCAGGCAATTTAGCACATTCTTCCAAGGCCACTGTAATCTGAGATAAATTTGACAGATGTGATGTTAAGGGTTTTTTTGGAGTCATTAGTAATATACTACGTACAGTGTTGTATTGTGTAGCTTGCTTATGGTACAGATTCGTCCACAAGTATTTAGAGACTATAAAGTTGTTGATGAGAAAGACAGTGATGAAGACTTTAAAAAAAAAGGGGACCAGAGACCACCTGTATCCCTTAGGAGAGAGCCCTTAGGAAGTTTAGGAGTTTGATTCTGCCCTTAAGACAGCGTAGTGATGGACATCAGCATCATTCTGCTAAAAGGGAGGTTTTGGAAGGCAAGCCCTTTCCTACTGAATCTACACAACGCTAATACTGACTAGCACTTTGTAAGTGGATTAGGGTCTCACTTGTTAAATGACTCAAAACTATAGTGTGCAGTATTTGAAAGCTGTACTCAGAAAGAAAGAAAACAGGACAAAATAAGATTGTTGTTGTTGTTATGTGCTATCGAGTCCCTTGCGACTCATAGCAACCCTATGTAAAACATCCCTAAGCTCTGCTCTGTCCTGTGCCAATTGCACCGTCTCCGGCATAGCCATCCCGATTACCCCAGTCACTGAATCAATCCACCTCATAGGGGGCCTTCCCCTTCTGCGCTGTCCCTCCACCCTACCAAGCATGATGTCCCTCTCAAAGGACCTGTCCCTCCTTGCAACATGTCCAAAGTATGTTAGACAGCCGTAGAATCCTTGCCTCCAAGGAGCAGCCCGGTTTAATCTGTTTATTTTCTTAGCAGTCCATGGTACCCTCAATACTCTTCTCCAGCACCACAGCTCAAAGGCATCAATTCTCCTTCTATCCTCCTTAGTCATTGTCCA
>NW_006400058.1:1027031-1041326 GCF_000299155.1 Elephantulus edwardii
ATCTAACATTAGCTACAATATCCCTAGTACCATGACCCCTTCTAAACCCAGCCTGGACTTCTGGCACTTCTCTGCTGATGTGTTGTTCCAGTCGTTTTTGGATAATCTTCAGTAGAATTTTGCTTGCATGTGAAATCAATGAGATTGTTCTATAGTTTCCACACTCTTGGGTCACCCTTCTTTGGGATGGGAACAAATACAGATCTCTTCCAGTCAGTTGGCCAGGTTGTTGTTCTCCAGATTTCTTGGCACAACTTAGTGAGCGCGTCCAGGGCAGCATCTGTTAGCTGAAATATGTCAATTGGTATACCATCTATTCCTGGGGCCTTATTTATTGCTATTTCCTTCAAAGCAGCTTGAACTTCTTCCCTTCATCACCATAGGCTCTTGCTCATGTGTTGTTTCATGAAATTCTTCTGTGTCTGCCAGTTCCTTTTGATACAGTGACTCAGTATATTCTTTCCATCTTCTTTTAATACTTCCTGGATCACTTAATATTCTGCCTAAGGCATAATTGAGGGAAGTAAACATTGAATTAGAGAAAACTACTTGCCACTACAATCCACAAGATTATTTTTATATTAAATGCATTTGATTCCTACTTTCAACTTGTGTTTTCAAGTTGGAAATCTTGTCATTTGGGACTGTGTCTAGTGTTCCTTGAATTGTATATAACATAAAGCCCCCTACACAAGATTTCATTACACTAGCTCTAGAGGGTTGCTGTTTTAAGAAGTTACTGTCAAGTCAATTCTGCTGTGTGAAGGCCCTGTGTGTGTGCACAGGAGAATTTCTTCTAAAGGCAACTAGATTATGTACTTTTTTTCTGATACCAGACTTTAAATCTTTTGTTAGTCTCTCAGTAGGAGGACACTGTATGTTGAACATTGGCATATTCCTTCATCTGTTAATAGCAGGTCTGTATATTTAACAGCTTGAAAGTGTACGAAGTAGTTACTAATGACAAAAATGTTAATTTTGTCTTGACCACTAATATTTTTGAGTCCTTTTATTTCCACTAAGGGTTTGATACAACTACATTTTAGTTATGGTATCATTCATTTTATGAAGATTTTCAAGTAGGGGCTAAACCAGATTTGACATTTCCTCAGATTTATTGTTGAGGCAGAACTGGCATTTACGTGCTTTCCCTGTTGGTGACAGACAATGAGACAACAAATAGAGGATATACGTTATTTTATTATTGTTGTTGTTACATGCCGTTGAGTCAGCTCAACTCATAGCGACCCTGTGTACAATAGCCCTAAACCCTGCCTGTCTGTTACTGAACGCAAGGGGTTCTTTCCGTAGACAGTCGCCAGTAAGACAAACGGAATGCAATATCCATAAACACACTTTATTACAGATCTGTGGAGGACAGTGGGTCCCTGCCTCAAAGACTGCCTCCCAGTCTGGGAGTGGTCATGGCCTTATATATAGTAGGGTGAAACTCCAGCTCATTTAACAATGCACTTTTGTTAGTAAAAAAGGTGATTTCTACATCCGAAAAGGACAGTTCCTATCTATGTATCAGTAATTCAGGAAGGCCCCAGTTCTCCTCCTGGTAAACAGGTGGCTTAAGACACAGTTTACATATGACTTGGAGAACCAGCTTCACCAGCATCTAGGATTGATGCACTTGCTTTTCTGGTAAACAAACATATCAAACTACTCTACATGACTAAAGACAGGAGACAGGCTAAGCAACTAGTTTTGCAGGCTGAAGAAAAAGAACCATAGTTTTATAACTAATACCTATAGAGAGAATTTTGAACTTATTAATACCACCCTATCATGTCCTGTGCCAATCTAATTGTCTCTGGCACACCCACCCATTACCCCAGTCACTGAATCAATCCATCTCATCAAGGGTCTTCCTCTCCTGTGCTGTCCCTCCATCCTCCCAAGCGTGACGTCCCTCTCCAAAGACTAGTCCTTCCTTGCAACTTGTCCAAAGTATGTTAGACAAAGCTTCAGAATCCTTGCCTCCAAGGAGCAGCCTTGTTTAACCCTCTCCAGGATGAACCTGTTCATTCTCTTAGCAGTCATGGTATATTCAGTACTCCTCTCCAACATCACAGCCCAAAGGCATCAATTCTCCTGTCATCCCGAGTCATTGTCCAGCTCTCTGATGCATAGCAAGTGATTGCAAAGACCATGGCCTGTATCAGGTGCACCTTAGTCTCCAGATGGACATCATTGTTTTTCAGTACTTTGGAGAGGTCTCTGACAGCAGACTTTCCCAATGCTATACATCTTTTAATTTCCTGGCTGCTGATGCCATGAGTTTTGATGGTGGAGCCAAGCCAACTAAAGCTGTTTACAGTCTCAGTCTCTTCACCATCCATCTGCCAATCGGCACAGTGGTGAGAATCTTTGTTTTCTTGATACTTAGCTTCAATCCGTATTGAAGCCTTCAGTCCTTGACCTTCTGCAGCAAGCACTTTAGGTCCTCTTCTCAGTTTCAGCAAGCAGGGTTGTGTCATCTGCATAATAAAGATTGTTAATGAGTCTTCCTCAGAATCCTTGCCTCCAAAGAGCCAGCTGGTTTAACCCTTTCCAGGATGGATCTGTTTGTTTTCATAGCAGTCCATGGTACTTTACCCTCTGTCTGCAACACAACTCTTTACCAACTAGAAAATTAGAGACTTCGTACATAATCTTACTCACATCAAGCTCTCTTTACTCCATTCTTTACCTCTCCTTCCCTATATCTTTGACATTTACCTCTACCTTACGAGGAATTTCCCCCACTATGTAGTTCAATAAATACTTGACTTTTCCACTGAGTGTCATTTTATCAAAGACAGAAATGGGAGAAGTGCTGATCATTAAGGTTCACTAACGAACTCCGTGGTGCACTGAGCTCCCTTTTGTCATAGTTATTTGAAGAACAGCATGGGAGACTTTCCTCTTAGAGTCTTGGTTCTTTGTAGAAATAACTTGAGGGTTACTTTTCTTCTACCTAAGTCTCTGCTGACAGAAAATGTTAACTTTTGTACAAAACCTAGGTGGATTGATTGAACTCTGGTCTAATGAGGATGAGGCTATGTAAATGGCTGAAACAGAAGATCTTGAAAATGTGGCTGAGACAACTCAACCACAATCATGTTACTGAACACAAGGGGTTCTATCCATAGTCAATCACCAATAAGACAAACAGATTGCAATATCCATAAGCACTTTTTTACACAGCTCCTGGAGACAGCAAGACTCTCTCCCCATCTGGGAGTGGTCATTGAGTTTTATACTAGGGTGAAACTCAAGCTCATTTAACAATGCACTTTTGTTGGTAAAAAAGGGTAATTTCTACATTTGAAAAGAACAGTTCACATTGAAGTGTCAGTAATTGAGGAAGGGCACAGTTCTCTTCCTGGTAAACAGGCAGGTTAAGATACAATTTACATATGACTAGAGAACCAGGCTCACCAGGATATAGAATAGATGCATTTCCTCTTCTGGTAAATAGATCAAACTACTTTACATGGCTAAAGACAGGAAACAGAGAATTCTGGAGGCTAAGCAACTAGTTTTGCAGGCTGAAGAAAAAGAACTATAGTTTTATAATTTATACATAATAGAGAATTCTGAACTTACTAATGTCACCCTATCAAAAACACTCCTTAAAAAGAGAAACAAGAAACTGCACTGCAATCCCAGGGGTGCACGGTTTGAATCCACTAGATGCTCTGCTGGAGAAGGAGGGACAATCTCCTCTTGTACCAATCAGATCAGAATAAAATTTTGGGGGTAAAAAGAGAAACAAGGTAAGAGGCATGTCACTCCCTGATTTCAAATCCTACTACATTGCCATGATACTGATACAATGACAAACACATAAATCAATGGAATAGAATTGAGAACCCGGAAATCATCCCATCTACTTATGGTCAACTGATTTTTAACAAGGAGATAAATCAATTAAGTGGGAAACAACATTTTTAACAAATGGTGCTGGCAAAATTGGAAATCTACAGAAAAGCAAGATCCACACCTCACTCCATACACAAAAACCAACCCAAGGTGGATCATGGACCTATGATTAAGTCCATGGACTAAACTTCACTAAAGAAAATCTTGGAAGAACTCTAGACATCCTAATCCACAACATCAACAGTCTTCTAAGCACCCTGAAAAATCTACAACCAGGAGAGTATAGAACAGATGAATGGGATATTCTAAGAATCAAATCCCTATGCACATCCAAAAACTTCTCCAACGGGGTAAAAAGGAAAGCCACAGACTGGGAAAAAGTATTTGGTAATGACATGTCAGATAAGGAACTTATATCTAGATTTTTTTTAAATACTCGAGCACCACAACAGGATAAAGGTAAACAACCCAATTGCAAAATGGGCACAGGATTTGAACAAAATATTTCACCAAAGAAGACATTCAGATGTCCAACAAGCACATGAAGGAATGTTCAAAATCCCTAGGTCTAAGAGATGCAAATCAAAACAACAATGAGATATCATCTCACCCCAGTCAGAATAGCAAAATTTAATAGAACAGCAAATAACAAATGCTGGAGAGATTGTGGAGAAACCAGAACTCTTATTCACTGTTGATGGGAGTGTTAAATGGTGCAACCACTATGGAAGGCAGTATAACACTTTCTCAAAAAGTTGCAAATAGAAATACTATTTGACCCAGGGATTCTACTATTTGGAATATACCCCAAAGGAACTATAACCGCCACCCAAGCAGATATATGCACACCCATGTTTATCGTGGCTTTTGTTCACAATAGCAAAGAGTTGGAAACAACCCAAACGAATGGATAGAGAAGCTGTGGTATATCCACACAATGGAATACTATGCTGCATTGAAAAACAAGGAACTCATGCAGTATTATTCAAAATGAATGACCCTGGAGGACATTATTCTGAGTGAAGTATTTCAGTCACAAAAGGACAAATACTGCATGGTGCCATTGTTGTAAAACAGGACTGACATTGGAGTTGGGGGAAGACTGAGAAAGATGGGTTCAATAATGTATACTGCATTGAAACAGAGGAGGAAGAAAACTGTTTAAAAGGGATATATGATGAGGTATTTTTGTCATGACAGGAGTCCAGAGTGAAGGCTGCATAGTGGAGTGGACCTAGGGGGAGGGATTGTAAAACAATGAAAGAATTTTTCTTTTACTTTTCCAAGAGAGTGTACTAGGGGGAAGGGTTGGGAGAGGAGAAAAGTACAACAATGAATGAATGGAAATCAAAATCTCTGTAAATTTTCATTGAAATTAATAATAAATTTTAAAAAGAAAAAAAAAACCCTAAACAAACAACCAAACAAAAATATGTCACTTATAAGGCCAATAAGCCACAGTGCTTAAACTTCAAGTGTACCAATTTCAATAATAAAAAAAAAATTGTCTTTTTCGGAGTTCACACAGCCCTAGACTCAGAACGCCGCTCGGAAGCAGGAGCTGCCGTGTTCCCCTTTTCTGTCTGTAGCCAATAAAGACTGTTGGTGCCACTAGTCAAAAAAAAAAAATTGTCTACGTATATGCTAAAATAATTTAAATTTACATTGAATGAAAATATTTGAGTATAAATAAATACCAATTTTATGACTATAAAAAGAAAACTGAGGAGGTTGGGGGGAGACTAGGAAGAGTGATGAAAAGTAATGAACAGGTGAAGGGAAGAACTGTCTGAGAGCAATACGTCGTGAGTAGGTACTTTTTTGTATGACGACAATCTGGAAGGAGAGCTGTATTGCCAAGTGGACAGGAAGGGGGTAGGGAGGGAAAGAGAGGAAAGTGCAACAATGTGGGAAGCCGAATATAGAATTTAATATTAATAAGAAACCAAATGCTATATCAGGATATGAGGGAGGCTTACTACAAGCTAGAATTCACCCTGTGGCACTAAGGCATTCCCTAAGAGTCAACATTGTCCTCAGTTTGTATTTACTGAATCCCTCCCTCCTGAGATACATATAAAGTAAACAATAGAGAGGAACTTGGCCTTATCTGCAAAAGACTTCTCCATGATCCCTTGCTTTTGTTTTCTACTCCCTTATGATTTTCCTTTGTTTACCTTCTTTATGATTCTTAATAAATACTCAGAGAGGCATGGCTTGAGGCCTTAAGTCATGGGAACTGCTGGCCCCCTGTTTTTTATGCTCTCTGTTCTATCTCATTCTTGGTTGTCTGTCTCATTACTAATAATTATAAAAATACTTTACCCTCGGTCTGCAACACAACAAAAATGAATAAAACCTTTTCTTAAATTCAACGTAATGTGGAAATTACTGGCTGTCATTAGTATCACACACATCACACTTAGAAAAGTAGAACATCAGCAAAAGAGGAAGGAAAGCCTCAGGTAGATGGATCAACACGGTGACGGCACACGGGGCTTGAGCATGATGGAGAACGAGGGTGGCACAGGACCAGGCAAGATCTCAGTCTACGGTTCTTGGAGTTGCTGGGAGCGGAAATGGATGTGATGGCTCCGAACATCAACAACAAGACGACCGGAGAGATTGTGAGGATGGCTGAAGACTGGGCGATGCTCTGTTGTATAACAGGTTGCTGCGAGTTGGAGTTGACTGAAATTACTTGTTATGCTTCAGAGAGTTGGACAATATCTAAGGAGGACAGAAGAATAGATGCCTTTGACTTGTGGTGCTGGAGAAGAGTCTTGAGCATACCATGTGTGGTAAGCCAAATATCAAATATTAATCTAAGTGTTAAACCGAATGCTTTACCCAGGATGTGAGGGAGGCACAAATACAAGCTGGAATTCCTCCTGAGACAGAACACAGGGGTCAAGTACTAAGGCAGACCTAAAGACGTCTTCACAATTCTTGGATTGTATTTACAAACCCCTCCCTCCGGAGTCAAGCTTAAGGTTGTCTATACAAAGAGCCTACCTTCATTTGTATGGAATACTCTTTGTGATTTGTTCCATGGCAATTTTCAATAAAGTTGCAGGTAAGCTAGGTTTGGGGCTTCCATCTTCCATCTGTTTGCCCTCTGCCTTTATGCTCTCTGTTTCTTCTCCATCATTGGTGTCCCCATCTCCTTTATCCTCAGCCAAGGTTGGCAACAACCATGGACAATCAAGGAAACAAATATGTCTGTCTTGGAGAGGGTGAAACCAAGTTTCTCCTTGGAAGCAAAGGTTTTGAAGCCCATCTCACATACTTTGGGCACATGGCCAGGTGAGACCAGGAGAAGGACATCATGCTTGGAAGGGTGGAGGGACAGTGCAGGAGAGGAAGACCCTAGATGAGATGGATTGATACAGTGACTGGGACAAATAGGGACTGGTGTGTCGGAATTAGACTGGCTCAGGATAGGACAGGGTTCAGAGCTGCTGAACATACGGTCTCTATGGGTCACAGGCGACTTGACAGCACATAACAACAACAACATGCCACCTAACATATTGTTATATTAAAATGTGCTTGTCAGATATAAAAGCAAGAAATTTCACGGAAAAAAAAGTAGTGGAGATCCAGTGTCAGAGTGACCTCATGCTAGAAAGCTGCCTACAGAGCTGAGTAAGCTGCTGCCACCTGAGAGCTGGGCCTCTTAGTGGCCTGGCTACAAAAAAAAGAAACTTTGAGAGGTGAGCAAACTGCTTGCTGTTTTGGCTGTGAACTGGGCCAGCTGGAGAGTCTGCAGGCAGATCACCTAATGGCAGAGTGTCTAATAGAGTGGTCGGCGGCCAAGTGCTGTTAGTGCAGCAGCATCTGAGAACTGTGTGTGCTCCATTAGACACAGTCTGGGCGACCTAGTGCCAGAGGTCGAATGGTGGAGGGGGCTGTGTTAGAAGTAGCCACCCTGCACTGAAGCAGGGAAAAATGTGCTGCTTATTTTGAATGCCTTTCCTCAACTCCCTGATGCTTCTCCTAACTTGTTCCTGTTGTTTCCAAGTTATTCCTGATTCCAAATTGTAGCCTGTTATTCCTTCCTAAACCACATAAATTAATCTAGTCAGTGTGACTATCAAAGTAGCAATCCCCACAAAGTGGAAAGTACTGTGGGAGAATGGCAGTGGTCGGCAATGGTCAGCAATGGTGATGAAGTTACCAGGAATACCTGACTTCCACCTCTTGTTGTTGTTGTTCAGGGCCACAGAATCAACTTCTTGTCACAGCAACCACTGTTCTGACCCTTGCCCTGGCCTGCCCCAGCCTCAGAATCTCTCATATACTCAAGTCATTGTTGCAGTCACTGTGTCAGTCATCCTGTTGAGGGTCTCCTCACTGACCCTCCACCTTTCCTGGTATGAAGTCTCTTTCCAAGGACCCTCCTGACAACAAATTGAGAGAGACACAGTTTCACCATCCTTGCCTCCAAGGAGCACCCTGTTGCACTTCCTCCATGACAGATTGATTCCTTTGACAGTCCGTGCAATACTCAGTAATCGTAACTGACATTATAGCTTTCTTTAAGCACTTTGGAGAGGTCCATGAAGGCAGATTTCCCCAGTATAACACATCTTTTCATTTCTTGATTATTACTACCATGGGTGTTGATTTTGACTGCAAATAAAATTAAATCACTGAAAGTTTCACTTTGCACAAGGTCACAAACTGTAGCCTTCAATATGGTTTAAAGCTCAACATGAAGAAAACAAAGACTCTCACCACTGGGCCAATTGGAGGCATCATGACAGATGAAGAAGAGATTGATATTGTTAACAATTTCAGCTTGCTAGGTTCCACAGTCATCACTCTTGGCACCAGCAATCAGGAAATCAAAACAAAATTGCGTTAGGAAAATCTGCGGTCTGTGACCTCAACAGAGTGCTGAAGGACAACGATATCAGGCCATGGTCTTTGTAAGTACTTGCTAGGCATCACAGAGCTGGACAATGACCAGGTAACAGAAGAGTTGATGTCCTTGAGTTGTGGTGCTGGAGAACAGTATTGAACATAGACTGCCAAGAGAGCTAACAGATATGTCTTGGAGAGGGTGAAACCAAGCTACTCTTTTTTTTTTTTTTCAAGCTACTCTTTGGAAGCAAAAATTTTGAGGCTCAGTCTGATGTACTTTAGGCGTGTTCCCAGGAGGGACCAGTCCTGGAAGAAGGACATCATGATTAGAAGTGTGGAGGGACAGCACAGGAAAGAAAGCCCTCAGATGAGTTGTATTGAGACAGTAACCAGGGTAGTAAGGGTAGGTGTAAAATTGGCTCAATAGAGAGCAGGATTCAGATCTATTGTGCATAGATAGGGTCATTATGTGTCATCGTCAACTCAATGGCATATAACAACAACAATCATAATGTTGTCTATTGATCCAGTGGTGAGAAATGCTGTATATAGTCATTGATCTTCTGCAGTAAGTGCTTCAATTCTTCCTTTTCTATAAGCAAGGTTGTGTCATTTGCATAATGTAGGTTTTTCATGAGTCTTCCCCCAACCCTGGTTTCACATTCTTCTTCATACAGTCCAGCTTCTCAAATTACTTGCTCAGCATACGGATTAAAAAAGGAGAAAGGATACACCCCTGACATACCTTCGCTGATTTTAAACCAGACACTTTTCCCTTGTTCTGTGTGACTGACTGCTTCTTGATCTAGAAATAGTTTTCACTTGGGGAGATTTTCATTCAGGAAATCATGCAAAGAGAAAACAGAATTCTCTTGCATTACAACATAGACTTCTGGGTTCAAGACTTGAACAAGGCTTGAGTTTATTTCTGCTTGCAGATGTTGAATAGTGTATTAATCTTTCTGCAGTTTGGCCTTTTCCCTCAAAAAAATGGCCCTCTCACACAGAGGTGGTTTTTCCCACCACACAAGTAAGTGTCAAAATAGTGCCTTCCTTTTGTGTCTCATGCAGTCAAATGATATTAACCATTGTGGTAGTGTTCCATCCAGTCCATTTTCCACTCCTTATGACATCAAGGGAGTGCTGGTGGCCTAGAGAGTACAGTGTTAAGCTGCCATCCAAAAGGCAGGGGGTTCAAGTCCTCTAGTTTCTCCAAGAGAGACAGTTGGGCAAGCTCCTTTCCTTAGATTTATATTCTTTGAAAACCCATTAGAGAGAGACTCAGCTATGAGTTCACTCTAACTGGACAACAATGAGTTGAGATTTTATTATTTTTTCTCTCATGACCCTGTGTCAGAGAGTACATCTGCCCTATAATTTCGGAAGTTGTGACCTTTGTGAGCACATCACAGATCCTTAGGAATAAAGGGGAAGGGCTGTCCGGATTTGAAGCACTAATCTGCACTAGCATGTGAGTGCGTAACCATTCACTGCAGCCCAGGGCTCCTTACACTAACCACTGTCCTTTCAGTCACGTAGAGTTTGGGTCGGTGGGGCTGACCCCATTACCACAGTCACTGTGGCCGTGAACCTGGCCCGCCCCTTGGTTCCCAGCACTTCCGCTCAGGCGTGCGCGCGCGCGCGCGCACGTTTGCTTCTGGGAAATGTAGTCCGTGGCCTTTGTGGGATGACGGGTTCTTCCGCTGCAGGAGTGGGAGGTTCCTGCCATTTTTTTCCCCCTCGAAGGATGGTCGTACCTCCTGTATCTCGACCCCTTTGCAAACTTTTTGGATTTGCGCGTGGGACGTGTGACGACCGGGCCACCTGGTGAGTGGAAAGAAGTCGCGGTGCACATGGAGGTCTGAGAGGTGAGCCTGGTGGTTGGCGTTCCCCTCGCGGAGACTTATAAATTTTGGGGGCGATGTGCAGATTGTCAGTTTGGGGGACTGTTTCAGGTCGTGCCTGATTTTATTCGAGCATTTCCCGGGCTGGCAGCTACTCCATCCGCTTCCCATTGCTCCTCGATTCCGATTTTTTTCCTGCATCGTGCGCCTCTGTGAAAAGGAGATGTTAGTAGTTTCATGCCGAGTCAAATGCGTGGCTTCCAACCGGGACCTCAGCAGGTCAGCTCGAGAAAAGAGACCAGGATCTGTCTGCTCTAGGAAAGTTTGCATTCTAGAAAACCCATCGGGCCACTTGTATCCAGCCCTAAAGGGGCGCTCTGGGTCAGAATCGATCCCACCGCAAACAAATATTCCATCGGAGAGCTGCCCTGGCAATTCAAGGCAGAAGACCTCGAGGGAGTCTTGTCTCCCAGGGAGCTGTCGGGTGGCCGATTACAACCGACCTTTGGTTGATAGCACAGTTCCCGTCTACTCGGCCAACAGAGCTCCCTAGAGAAATGGAAAAGGTTTTATACATTTTAAAAGTCTTAAAACCACTCCTGACACAGTGGATCTCATTGTTCCACGTCAAAATCCGATGGCTGAGGAGTTCATTCGGACTCCGTGCGACGTAGTGGTTGTGCTGATGTTATGCGTTGCCCAGTGGGAACCCACTCAAGGTGATCTGCCCATCGCCTGGGTTTGCAGCGGTACTTCCTTACCACGGAACTGCCAAAGCTCCTTTCCAGAGAGGCGACGGGTGCCCTGATAAAGCAGATTAGGTCTTTTTTCAGGCTCTTTGGTGTAAGACGTATATTAAGCTAAATAAAGTTGAGCACAGATTTTAAGCGTGCTCAGATGTAAGTTATCTTTGTCCTTTTTCCTTGGAAAGACAATTCCTGGCAGTTGACCTTTCCTGAGCAGTTAAGGTTTTTTGTTGTTGTGGTTTGTTGTTTTTTTGTGCTTTTTTTTTTTTAACCATCAACAGTACCTGCAGAACTGTGCAAATAAAGGTGTTGACCAGACTAAGGACCATACTAGCAAATCTCAGAACAGAACTAATCTTTAGGTAGGAAGTTGCACTGCCACCTCACAGGTAGGTGGTTTGAATCCACCAGCTGCTCTGGGGCAGAAAAATGGGCATTCTCTTCTAATGGGATTTGCAGCCTCTGAAAACACACTGAAGAGTGCTGAGCGGCTTCCAATTCAATGACGAGAGAATCTTGAGATTCAAATAATAACCATAAAAAAACCTCCACCTCATTGCTGTTTGTTGTGTCACTGTAAAATGTTTTGTGTGGACACCTTAACCACGACTAAAAGAAATGACCCTCTCACCCTTCTGGTTTGCTTAAACCTTCCTGGTTTGCCTAAACTGAAGGAATTTCCAGTGTGCATGTAGATGAATTGCAGATAGGAACCCAGAAGCTTTTCATTTCTTTATGTATTTTTTTGGCTCAGAATTGGGGTCGTAATAACCAGAGCTCCAACTGCAGTAGTTCTGGGGTTGTGTGGGAAGCTGGGTGCTCATGGATACCATCTGACCTCTTAGGGAAAAGTGTATTATTTCTTCTAGTGGTTAGAGTTGGGGAATGAACTGTGGTTTAGAGGAAGTCATGTGATGCAGGGATTGTAATGACTGGCCTTTTTTCTCCCCTCAGCCCCCACTTCTCCCGGACAGCATGGAGATAACTCCAGGGCTGCTGGCAGAAGAGCGCCAGGTGAGTAGACCGGCTTTCTTCTTTTACAGAGATTTCCATGTATATTACAGAGTGTCACACATGTACTCTGGCCTGAGTTAAGACTTAGTATCTAAGTACCCTTCTAAGAGTGTTCTACAAATTAATTCTGTCAAAGAGAATAATTAATAACCGACTCTTAATTTGATTGTAAGGTTTTCTTCCTCACAAAATCAAACATTCGTTGTAAAGAAATTCCTTACCAAATTTAATTCTGCCCATGACTTTTCTTTTGGCCATGATTGCTAATCTTTCCTGTTGTGAATGAAGCCTGTTGTGGAATTTTGGAAGGTGGGGAAGGTGGGTGGAAGGTCTGAAACCACTGTAACACTTTGTCATATGATCTCAGCTTTGTTCTCTTGGTTAAGGTGCAGTTTTTCCACTGGAAGGTAATTGTTTTCCCTTTTATAGAGAATACCTTTTGGGAGATGTATATTTGGGCATTCTGCTTTAAAGAGCAGTCCCTGAAGAAAGACATCGTGCTTGGTTAAGGAAAAGGTTGTCAGAAAAGAGAAAGACTCAGCAAGATGGGATTCAAACAGTAACAGCAACAGTGAATGGACTTAAGCACAGCAGAATTTGTGAGATTGACACAGGATCAAGCAGTGTTTCCTGCTGCAACTTGGAGCTGACAGTGGCACCTTACAACAACTCTAAAGATCAGCTTCTCCTCTCTTTATTTATTCAGATATAAATTTTATATCTGAATTTTATAGCACAGAGTTCACTCTGAGTCGTAATCGACTCTGGTATATAATCACAATGGACTTAGAGCCTGTTCTTGTTTTCCATTTGGAGCCTTTATAATGAATGCTGCTACAAACATATTCATGTTGTTGTTATGTGCTGTCGAGTCAGACCCACAAGAGTATATATCATACAGGAGGAGATTCTCCTGCAGAGCTGCTAGTGGAGTCAAGCCTCAAGTCTCCTTTCAGTTAGTAGCGTGGTTCTGCACGGCTCCAGCAGGTGGTCAGGATCTACACGCTGATGCACGGCAGAAGCTGAGGCAGTCAGCTACTGTGAAGAATCACAGGTGTGGTCCTGAGCTCCCTTCTTCTCTGCCCAGTTGAGTTGGTATGAACCAGAATCAACTGGATGGCAGTGAATTGGTTTGGTTGTTGGTGTGTTTTTATATATTGACCCTAGAACTGTATCTTATTCCATATATCATATTTTCTCAACTTCTGATGTAATAGAATCACAGTTGCTTCCTTGAAGGCCACAAGGCAACACTGATGACAGGGTGGTAACTGTATGTGGCCGTGCAGTGTGTGTTCACAGAGCCTGGGCTCAGAGAGGACAAGGACATCTGGTTTCTTTGTCATTGAACCCCATGCAGCTTCAGCCAGCCTGGTAACAGACCTGGTGGCTAACTCCTGACATGCATCCATGACAGGGAGCACCATCCTTGGCAACTTTTTTAATCTGCGTCTTGTCTTTTCTAGTTCGGCCTCCCCAGAATTATACACATCTCAGCACAGAAGGCGGGAAGAAAACTGAGCTTGGTGAGTGGAGCTCCCCCATATGCTCTTAAAATTCCTTCTTACCAGTCAGATTGGTGACATCCTGCTGGGAAAGGTAGAGAAAGGGTCAGTATACAAAAGGAAGACCCTCAAGGAGATAGATTGGCACAGTGAGGACAATGGGCTTGAGCATAAGAGAGAAGATGATGAGGCTGGAGGGTCAGGGCAGGGTTCAGGCCTGGGTTCATAGGGTCACTGTGAGTCATAGTTGACTTGGTGTTACCTAACAGCAACAATCAGACTACACACTGAATTTTCTTTTATTAGTGGGGTCTTAAGGAGAACAGCAGGCACTGTGTACCTGTTGTTTGCCAGGTGCTTGCTTTGTGTAATTTTAGATATACAAATAAGTTTTCTATGTTGGCTTGTGTTTTTGCTATATTTTTAGATTTATATTATTATTTT
>NW_006400058.1:1042345-1056857 GCF_000299155.1 Elephantulus edwardii
TTTTATTTTATTATTTTTTTGTGCATGTACCGTCAAATCAGATCTGACTGGTACAGGAGGAAATTGTCCCTCCTTCTCCGGCAGAGCATCTGGTGAATTCAAACCGTGTACCTTTGGGATTGCAGTACAGCTTCTTGCCACTAAGCCACCAAAGCTCCCCTCATTCTCCTTTCTTACCCATTCATTAATAATGAGACAGACCAAGAATGAGATAAAACAGAGAGCATGAAAAACAGGGGGCCAGCAGTTCTGGACTTAAGACTCCCATTCCAGCTTCCCTGTATCTTTATTGAAAATTATCAGGAAGTAAATCACAAAGAGAATTCAATGCAAACAAAGCCAAGCTCTATCTGTTGAAAACCTTCTGCTTGACTCAAGAGGGAGGGGTCAGCAAATGCAAGAATCTGATAAACCCTTAAGAATTGCCTCAGTGCCTCAGGATGAATTCCATCCTGAACCTCCCCCACATCCTGAAATAGCTTTCAGTTTACTACCTGTATTTAGTATTGGCTTCCCATACCTCTCTGTGTATTTATTGATAATCAGGGGAAACAAATCATAAAAAGAATTCCCTTGTAAATGAAGCAGAATTTTTCTCTATTGTCAACTTAATGCTTTAGCTCAGGAAGTATTTCACACGTATTAACATTCCCTCTGTAGGGGGGCCCTAGCTCTCTCTTGTCTGTCAGAAACAGCTCATTTTCTGTGATCTGTCACAAGAGAAATTCTAACTCATAAATATGTCATTCCTTCAATTCCTGAACAAGCATATAGTTTTTCATATAATATTTGGTATGAAATTTGGCTTCCCATAGCTCATCTTCATTTGTCAGTATGGGAAGAGGAGCAGAGCAGTCTGTAGGGAGTTGTTGCTACCCTGAAGACAGCATATCCATAGCTCAAATCCACCAGCTGTTGGTGGGAGAAAGAAGAGTGATCTCCCCCAGTACAATCTACAGCCTCCTGCGAACACACTGGAGGGTCAGCTGTGAGTCGATTTTGACTGCACAGTAATGAATCTGAGTTTTATCAAGTGCCTTAAAGTTGAGCCACAGGCATGAGCTCAGTTCTAGGTTTAAAGGTTTAAAGTCTACCTAAGGGAATTCAGCAGCCTCTGTCAAAGTAGGGTACCTGGATTTTGAAAATTTTGAGTTTTATACTACATTTCCCCTCCCCTTTATTCAGGACTTCTTGCCATTAGTTTGGAAAAGTTGGATATTTGGGATATTTTTTAACATCTACCTTATAGGAACCAGCTTTGTTATGATCCTTCTAAGAGAACTGTTCACACAGGTTTGATGGTTGGGGGGAAGAAAAGAAACAATTTTTTTCAAAGTTGAATTTTACAAGTAGTTTGTACACACCATCTACCGTCTAGTGCTGGTCTCAGGGCTTGAAGGCCAGGGTCCACCACTCAGTCCTTTGCACTAATTGTGTCTCTGATTGTCTTCACTCTTTGCTCCTGATAAAGAGAAATTAATATTCACTCCTTAGATAGCCTCTCACGAGCTTTTAAGACTCCGGGTGCTACTCACCAAACCCAGTGTGGAACATTGTTTCTATGAACTGTGTAAAGCCAGTTGAGCTTGATGTCTCTCAGACTGTCCTCTGAGCCCCTGTGCCAGCCCTTCATTTTCTCAAGGGTAAAAATGTTCTGTCAAATCTATACATATTTGTGGCTGTAATCCTGTTCACCTTCCTACCTCTGTGCAAGCTTGAGGTTTATTTATGGATCCACTTGTGGTTTATTCTTTACTGTTATTGTAGGACATATATGTCATAGGGAGCTCTGGTGGCTTAGTGGTAAGGAATTGTGCTGCCAATGCAAAGGTATATGGTTTGAATCTGCTAGCTGTTCAGTGAGGGGGAAATGGGAGGTCTCATGTGTGATTTATTGCCCTTGAAAACCCACCGGAGGATCAACTGTGGGTCAGTTCCAACTCAACGGTATACAACAACAACAATGTATGTCGTAGTTGTTAGGTGCCGTTGAGTTGGAACTTGCTCGTAGCTGACTCTTCAGTAGGATTTCAGAGACTATAAATTAGTGAGATGGATTAACACAGTGACTAGGACAGTGGGGGTAAGTGTGTCGGAGTCAGACTGGCTCAGGACAGGGCAGGCTTCAGAGCTGCTATACCTAGGGGTGCTATGAGTTGCAGGCACATAACAACAACAAATTGCACAGGAGGAGATTGCCCATCTTTCTCCCTTGGAGCAGCTATTGAATTTGAACTGTGAACCTTTGGGTTGATAGCACAACTCCTTGCCCACTAGGCCACCAGAGCTTCTGCAAGTATAGTATTTACTTTCCTTGCTTTTAACTGTATTCCTTGAAAGAGGTATATCTTTTTCTGTCTAGATAATTTTGTGATAACCTCCACTTTAACTACATGCCTTTTCCTTCACACAATTTAATATGTATCTCTCCTGTAGTTAGTGATTATACATCAGATATTAGTGGTCCTTTCTCTTATTTCTGTAAAACCATTTCTTGTTTTGGTTATATCGTTCCCCAACTGAACTGTAATTTTAACTACTTCTCAGATGTTTAAGTGATGGGAATTTTATGTTTTTAAGTATGTTTGGTTATATTTTCATTGACATTTTATATAATAATTTCAGTTCCTGCTGAGTAATTTCTATGCAGATTTTTCTCTAAGATGGGTTACTTCTCTGTGAGAGAATGAACATTCTCAGTGTTCAATGAACATTCTATGTGTTCCATTTGCATTACCTAATTTCTTGCCCCCTTAAATTTTCCTTTTGTTTTAACGTGATTATTCATCATTCGATATTATAGGGTACACTGTACTCAGGGATGCTGGTTGATGTGTGTATGTGTAAGCTAATCTGCTATTATTTCAGTGAAAAGTATATCTAAGATTTCAGTGCAAGCTTTACAGATCACATCACCAATAGTCTCATGTAGATCTGTAGTCCCAGCTTGCCTAGTAAGACTCATTTTTCTGTTTTGGTTTTGGGAATTTGAAGTGATTTTTCCACAATTTTCTCCCATTCTATTAGTCTGTGTATTCTGATTGGGCACCATCCAGTTAGTCTAGTCTTAGAGTAGGTGATGTGGACTGTAGTACCATAGTGTGCTCATAGTTCTGTAGACTACTGTCTTTGAATTTTTGGTTGCCTTTCTTTTTTGCTGTGTGAACCAGTAATTGTATCTTAGACGGCCAAGAAAAATCATATCATAACAAGAAGTACGTCTGTGACCTCTGATCACCAAGAATTTAATCCAGTGTGGAAAGAGAAATTATTAATACCAGTAGCTTTACTCTGGCAATTTATAAATGGTATCATCTGTTACTAGGAATGGTTTGTAAAAGCAACTAATTCAAAGGCTGTGTCTTTAATTTTAAATGCATTGATGATTATGTTTGATACAAGACGCACAGCTCACTTGACACAATCACAAATGATGTTACAAAATTCAGCAAGTTAGCTCAGAGAGGACAGCCAGCCATATGGGCTGGATGAAATTTGCAGTGAGATTTGTTTGCTTTTAAAAGGGGAAGTTGTCCCTGTGCCCTCCAACTGGAACCTTGAAACTGATGTGGGTCAGAGTAGGAACTTCTGGACACCCAGCTTGAGAAAGCTGAATACCTTTGGCTAGAAGACCTGCTGGTAGAATGTGGTGTGCCCCCATTGAGCTGTTTGCCCTGGAGGACCTTTATTAAATTTTCCTGAGCAGGGCCTAGGCCAAGGGGCCACGGGTCTGAGAAAATAGAGGCATGTTTGTGGGCAGGGATTTGAGGCTGAAAGGATTACATTCTGAATAGTTTCGGATTCTGAATCGGAACCTGTTACTTCAGTCGTATACCCCATAGTATGTTGTTTGTGATGAACTGACCCACAATCTGCTCTCCAGTGATTTCTTCCACAAATGTCTGATTCCTATGCAGCCCGTCAGGTGAAATCCACGTGTAAAGTCATTTTTTGGTGTCTTTTAGAAAAAGTATTTGCAGTGAGTAAATCATTGTAAATAACAAAATTCAGTCATTCTATTTCCAGCCTCATTTCTTATCACCACGATTTTCCAACTAGTGTTCCTTCTTCACTGTTTCCTAATTTTGCATTCCAGTCACCAGTTATCATTAACACACCCTGACTGCATGTTTGGTCAATCTCAGACTGCAAAATTTGGTACAAATTCCCAGTTTCTTCGTCATTGACACCAGATGTCGGAGCACATATTTGAATAATAGTCATGTTATCAGGTCTTCCTTCTTTGGAAATGGATATTATCCTGTAACTTACAACATTGTATTTCAGGATAGAACTTGTAATTGACTTTTTGACTGTGAATGCAATACCATTCTTCTGTTTTTCATTCCCTGCATAATATATCATATGATTATCTGATTCAAAGTGGGCATAGCTGGTCCATTGCATCTCACTAATGCCTAGTATGTCAATATTTATGTCTTCCATTCCATTTTTAACAATTTCCAGTTTTCCAACACTCAAGAGATGTCCATTCCATGTATCAATTGTTAAATGATGTTTGTTACATTTCAGCTGACTTCCAATCTGGGCTATACTACTATAACTATCCTGTTTGTTTAGTGTTCATAGGGTTTGCAAAAGCCTTTTATTTAGGAAGTGGATGGCCCATCCTGCTTCCTAGTCTGTCTTAACCAGGGAGTTCCACCAAAACTCATCCATGATGGGAAACCCTTTTGAAATTTGACACACAAGTGGCAAAGATTTCATCACAGCAACCCCAAGTAATCTCAGTACAGCAAACTGACAGACAAGTGCTGCACCACTTAGAACAACATTCTCTTCAACACAGTAAGTTACTTATATGCAAGTTCAAACTGAGGCTGAAGAAAATGAAAATAAGTCCACAGGAACCAAGATATGATCTTGAATCAATTTCATCTGAATTTCTTGATCATCTTAATAGTAGGTTTTAGGCATTGAACAGCAATGATGGAAAACCAGAGGAGTTGTAGGATGATATCAAGGATATCATCCATGAAGAAAGCAAAAGGTCATTACTAAAACAGAGGAGAAAGAAAAAAATCAAAATGGATGTCAGGAGAGACTAAAGATTTCATTGGAGCGTCAAGAAGCCAAAACAAAAGGAAAACATGTTGAAGTGAAAGAGGTGAACAGACAGTTTCAAAGGGCAGCTCAGGAGGACAAAGTAAAGTATTACAATGGAATGTGCAGAGAACTGGAATTGTAGAATAAAAAGAGAAGAACTGCCTTTGCATTTTTCAAGTTGAATGAACTAAAAAAACAAATTTAAGCCTCATGTCGCAGTATTGGAAGATACTATGGTCAATATATTGAATGACCCAAAAAAGGATCAGAAGAAGATGGAGGGAATACATGGAGTCACTGTACCAGGAAGAA
Source organism: Elephantulus edwardii (assembly GCF_000299155.1). Lineage (NCBI taxonomy): Eukaryota > Metazoa > Chordata > Mammalia > Macroscelidea > Macroscelididae > Elephantulus > Elephantulus edwardii. The sequence continues at coordinate 1,047,725 of NW_006400058.1, forward strand.
TTGATTGACACTGAAAAATTACAGGAAGTACCATATGAACAGGAGCCAATGGCAGTGGAAGAGGAAGTGGAAGCTGCAATGAAGTCATTGGCAAAAAATAAGGCCCCAGGAATAGATGAGATACCAATTGACTGGTTTCATTTTACAGATGCAGCCTTGGATGCACTCAGCAGTCTATGCCAGGAAATTTGGAGGACAACTGTCTGACTAACAGATTGGAAGAGGTCCATGTTTGTTCCAGTTCCCAAGAAGGGTGATCCAACTGAATGTGGAAATTATTGAACAATATCATTGATATCATATACAAGCAAAATATTGCTGAAAATCATTCAAAACTGACTGGAAACAGCACATAGACAGGGAATTGCCAGAAGTTCAAGCAGGATTTAAAAGAGGCCGTGACACCAGGAATATCATTACTGATATCAGATTAATCCTGGCTGAAAATAAGGAATACCAGAAGAATGTCTATTTGTGCTTTATTGACTATATAGAGGTATTTGACTGTGTGGATCATTACAAGTTGTGGCTGACAGAAGAGTGGGAATCCCAGAGCAATTGTTTATGCTCATGAGGAACCTATACCTGGATTAGGAGGCTTTTGTGCAAATGGAACAGGGAGCACTGCATAGTTTGGATTTGGGAAGGGAGCATATCAGGGTTATATTCTATCTCCATACCTGTTCAGTCTATATGCTGAGCAAATTATCCAAGAGATTCTATGAAGAGGAATGTGGCATCTGGATTGGAGGGAGACTCATAACCTGCATTATGCAGATGACACAACCTTTCTTACTGAAAATGAGGAAGACTTGAAGCGCTTGTTGCAGAAGAGCAAGGAATGCAGCCTTTGGTATGGATTGTGTCTCAATATCAAGAAAACAAAGTTTCTTACCACTGGACCAAATGGCAGTGCCATGATGGATGGAGAGGAGATTGAAACTGTCAACAGCTTCATCTTGCTTGGGTTTGCAATTAATACCCTTGTTACTAGCAGTCAGGAAATAAGGAGACATTGCACTGGGAAAGTCTGCAGTTAGGGACCTTTTCAAATTATTGAGGAGTAGCGATGTCAACTTGAGGACTAAGATGTGTCTGATTGAGGCTATAGTCTTTACAGTTATTAGCTATGCATCTGGGACCTGGACAATGAATAAGGTTGACAGAAAAAGAATTGACAACTTTGAGCTGTGGTTTTGGAGAAGAACACTGAACATCCCATGGACGGCCAAGATAACAAATTATGTCTTTTAAAACTAATAAAATTTAATAATAATTTTAAAAATTATGTCTTGAAGAGGGTGTATGTAGCCAGAGAGCTCTTTGGAGGCAAGAACGATGAGACTTCGCCTCATATACTTTGGACATATTGCTGGACAGTGCTGTTCCTTGGTATATGGTGTATGATGTTGGGAAGGATGTGTCAGGAAGTGTGAGGATGGTGCAGGACAGGACTGAGTTCAGATCTTTTGTTCATAGGGTTGCTGTGAGTTGTACTTGACTCGACAGCCCCTAACAACAACATACTGTTTGTGAGTCCTGTGTGGCTATTGCAAAGAATTCTGAAGCTCTGTAGAGCAATGGCACATTCCATGGATGGGACAGTTGGTATCAGAATTGATTGGAAAGTGGAGTCTGTGTGACTTTCCCTAATGGGAATAATCCTTGAGCTGTTGATCTTGATTCTCCTTATTCTTTATTGAGTTATAGGAGGTCAGATCACATGTCCTTTTGCCATCTCTTAAAATCAGAAGTAGCAATGTCAATTCAAGAGTTGAGGAAATTCCAAGAGTTTATAAGCTAGTACTTACTGCCCAGGAACCAGGGACAAAATCTGACCAGATTTTAGTACCATATCTAGAAAACTATGCAGCCATGAATTGAGTTAAGTTGCATAACTATTATGATACTAATGAACTTTAATAGAAATAAATAATCTATTAGGTTTTTTTTTTTCCTTGTGTACCATTGAGTCAGATCCAAATGGCACAGGAGATTGTCCATCCTTCTCCAGTAGAGCATCTGGTGGTTTTGAGCCATGTGCTTTCGGGTTTGCAGCACTTCTTGCCACTAGGCCACCAGAGTGCCCTTCTGTTAATCTTTCAAGTACTTGTTCATTGTCACACAATGTTACAAGTGTCTGTGTGCACAAATGTGCATGTATTTGTTTCCTTGTTTATCCTTGGGATACTTGTATTGCCCACATCACTGAACCATGTACAGATAAGACCCAAGACATGTAGGGAAACTTAGGTGCACTGAATGAAATATGTTCTCATCACAGTTGCCAAAATTCAACACACTGAATGCTGGAGTGTTGAATGTGATCTGTGCCTTGATAGGTGAGAACATAATACATGCCTATCCAAGCTTTACTAAAAGCTTATTAGTTTGGCAAGCATTAAAGAAAAGTTATATGAGGGTATAGTTTTATTTATTCCATTCTCAGGTGTGAGAATGGTGAGTGCTGTCAACTTCTATTGAGAGTAAATTGTCCATCTTTTCTAAGGCAGTTGGTAGTACAAATCAAAACATAAGATATATACATCTTAGTATACAACGTTTATAAGAGTTTACCATGTAAGGACAACACTAAAAACATAAACTTTCCTTTGTTACTGAGCGCTAGGTGAAGCTGAGGAGATGGTATTGGCAAGATAAGAACATAAGGACAGGGAAATCTACAAATTACTCGTGTCCCCCTAAATCTGGAACAACTTCTCAATTTTCCAAGTGGATAGTGGTTGTAAGATTAAATATATATGTGCTTCATTTTGTAGAACTCAGTGGCATTCAAGGATGTGGCCGTGGTCTTCACTGAGGAGGAGCTGGGGCAGTTGGACCCCACCCAGAGGAAGCTGTACCAGGATGTGATGCTGGAGAACTTCAGGAACCTGGAGTCACTGGGTGAGGAGTGTCTCTGGCTTGTCTTTATCTCTTCAAACTTTAAAGGTCCTACAGTAGCCAGGAAATTAAAAGACATTGCGATGGGAAAGTCTGCTGTTAGGGACTTCTCCAAAGTACTGAAGAGCAGTGGTGTCTCTCTGGAGACTAAGGTGCATCTGATAAAGGCCATGGTCTTTGCAATCACTTGTTATGCATCAGAGAGCTGGACAATGACTAAGGAGGATAGAAGGAGAATTGATGCCTTTGAGCTGTGGTGCTGGAGAAGAGTACTAAGGGTACCATGCACTGCTAGGAAAATAAACGGATTCATCCTGGAAAGAGTCAAACTGGGCGGCTCCTTGGAGGCAAGGATTCTGAGGCTCCGTCTAACATACTTTGGACATGTTGTAAGGAGGGACCGGTCCTTGGAGAAGGACATCATGCTTGGGAGGGTGGAGGGACAGCATAGGAGGGGAAGGCCCTCTATGAGGTGGATTGATTCAGTGACGGGGCATTTGGGATGGGTGTATCGAAGATGGTGCGATTGGTACAGGACAGCGCGGAGTTTAGGGGTGTTGTACACAGGGTCGCTATGAGTCACAAGCAACTCGATGGCACATAACAACAACAACAACATAGTTACCTATATCGTATCAACTGTTCCTCCTGCCAACAGTTTTTGTGAAATAAAACAGAGTAGAAAATACCTGAATTCACTACAAAGGAAGGAACTTACTACAATACAAACTGGTGATTACATGCAGGGTGTGAGAGTCAGTGGGAGGAGATTTGATGTAAAGAGACTTTGGTTTAAAAGTAGGTCAGCCTATGTTTGCAAGTGTCTGGGTCTTTAAGTAAAGGACATTTCTTCAAGTGCATCATCAGAGATCAGAAGGTTGGAAAGCACTGCTTCTGGTTACTTTTGGAATATGCAGTTGTTGATGGTGGTGTTAGCTGCTGTCGAGTTGAGTATGACTCCTGGCCACCCTGGGAACAACAGATCTGAACCCTGTCCTATTCTGTGCCATCCTCATCTTCTCTGACATTCTTGACCACATTGCTGCAGTCATTGTGTCAACCCATCCCATCGAGGGTCTTCCCCTCCTGCACTGTCCCTCCACCCTCCCAAGATGACATCCCTCTCCAAAGACTGGTCCCTCCTTGTAACATGCCCAGTGTATGTCAGATGAAGCTTCAGAATCCTCGTCTTAAAGGAGCATCCTGGTTTCACCCTGTCCTGTTTGTTCTCTTAGCTGTCCATGGTATGTTTAATACTCTTCTCCGCAGCAATAAACATGCAAACATCTGTTTAGATGGCAGCTCTGGTTTCTTTTGGCTCTCTCATGGGTTTTGTTAAAGGGCTGGTGGTCTTCTTTGGGTTTTGTTAATGTTTAGTAGGTTAGAGCCAGGAGACCTGCTCTTGGTTTCGATGACATCTAAATTGGAGAACATGATATGCAGTATAAGAGGCCATTTGAACTTCTCTGGGCTCAGTGATGTCTCATTCGCTATCCAAGTGTGAAATCTTAGCAGTACTCAACAAATTCTTCACTTCTTGTATTTCGATTTCTCGATCCTTCTAGGAGACGAGAGTTCACAGCAGATGACGACTATTCCACAGCCAGGACCACACGAGGATCTTTCCACTGTGCAGATCTGGCAGCAAACTGCAGATGACTTTACCAGGTGGCAAGACCCTCTGATGAGTTCTTCTCAGTCCTACAGACAAGTTGCCTCACCCTCTCCCATTGCCAGAGACCCACCTGTTACCCACACAGGAGAGAAAGCTCAGCAGGGTCATGAGTTTGCAGCGTTGGCCTGTGAGCACTCCAGTGGGGCTCTTCTCCAGCGTTCACACTCGAGAGAGACAACTCACACGTGTAGTGAATGTGGAAGGAGCTATCGCTTTATCACTGTCCTTAGTAATCATCAGAGCATGTGCATGGGCAAGCACTTTTATACACGTGCTGAAACTGGGAAGGAGCTCAGGCAGAGTTCACGTGTGAATGTCCACCCTGTTGAGAAACCGCACCAGTGTGAGCAGGGTGGTAAACGCTTCCATCGAGTAACCCCCAGTGCTCATCACACAAGCCTTAGAGGAGACAGAGAAGCAAAACCTTATCATTGTGAGGAGTGTGAGGAGCTTTTCCTTTATCTTTCTCATTTTCAGGAACATCAGAGAATCCACACAGGGGAGACATTATTTAAATGTGATATTTGTGGCAAGAGCTTTCCTCAGAGAGCAACATTTAATCCTCACCACACAGCCCACACAGGAGAGAAACCTTACAAATATGAGGAGTGTGGGGTAGGTTTTGCTCACAACACAGATCTTTATATCCATCAGAATGTTCATGCAGGAGAAAAATCTTACACATTTGAGAAATGTGGTGAGGCATTCCTTCAGTCTTTGCAATTTAAGGTCTATGAAAGAGGCCCTGAAGAGAAACCATATATATGTAGTATGTGTGGGAAAAGTTTCATTTACAGGTCAAATCTCCATTCCCATCAGAGAGTGCACACTGCAGCGAGGTCATATAAATGTGATGTGTGTGGGAAAGGATTCACTCGGAATTCCTATCTCAAAAATCATCAGATGATCCACAATGCAGAGAAACCCTTTAAGTGTGAGGAGTGTGGGCAAGGCTTCAGTTGGAGTTCAAGACTTCAGCTGCACCGTTTGGTGCACAGCACCGAGAAACCATACAAATGTGACCAGTGTGGGAAGGGCTTCAACAGCAGAGCAGATCTTAAAATTCATTACAGAATCCACACAGGAGAGAAACCCTACAACTGCGAGGAGTGTGGGAAGGCCTTCCGGGCTGCTTCACAGCTCCTGGCTCACCACAATGTCCACAGTGGAGAAAAACCGTTCAAGTGTGACACATGTGGGAAACGCTTCAGTAGTCGGTCAAACCTCCATGTTCATTGTAAGATCCACACAGGAGAGAAACCCTATAACTGCGAGGCGTGTGGGACGGGCTTTAGGCAGGCGGCCCATCTTTTGACCCACCAGAGAGTCCACAGTGGAGAAAAACCCTTCCAGTGTGAAGAGTGTGGGAAATACTTCAGCACACGGCAGTACCTGCAGATCCACCGGCGAATCCACACAGGAGAGAAACCCTATAACTGTGAGGTGTGCGGGAAGGGCTTCAGGCAGGCTGCACATGTCCTCATCCACCGGCGGGTCCACAGTGGAGAGAAGACCTTCCGGTGCGAAAAGTGCGGCAAGGGCTTCTATCAGAAGTCCAACCTGCAAGCCCATCAGCGGGTCCACAACGAGGACAGGCCGTACAAATGCGAGGAGTGTGGAAGCCGCTTCAAGTCGAGTGAGAACCTTCACACACATCAGAGGGTCCACACGAAGGAGAAGCCGTTTAAGTGTGGGGAGTGTGGGAAGTACTTCAGCCACGCTGCCAGTCTTCACTACCACGAGCCTGTCCACTCCGGGGAGAAGCCGTTTGGGTGTGATGTGTGCGGGAAAGTCTTCCGGCGCTCTTCTCATCTCCATTCTCACCAGAGAGTCCACACTGAGGACAGGCTTTGGTAGGATGGAATTAGTGGTTCAGAGCTCCAGTTGGAGATCACATCTTAGAGATCACAAAATCTGGGCTCATGATGCAGGAACATCAGAGAATCCTGACAGGAAAGGATTCTGCAAGATGGAGACTTTAAAAACTTGTAGTCTTGGAGAAGAGACAACCTTGGTTTTAGTTAAGTTTGTTTTCTCTCAGCAAAGCACACATTTGAGTATCTTTACAGCAAGAGCATTAGTTAGAACTGAGATTGCCAGAGTGCACCTCAGAGGCAAGGGTGGCAAAGCCTCACCTCATGTATGCTGAGCATGTTGTCAGGAGAGGCCGTTGCTTGGAAAAGTGAAGAGGTCAGCAAAAGAGAGGAAGATCCTCCAAAAGATGGATGGATACAGTGACGGCACCAGTGGGCCCAACGTGGCAGAGATATGAGGCTGCACAAGGTAGGACAGAGTTTAGGTCTGGTTCATATGAGGCCCACGTGACAACACCAAACAACAACTTCACTAGAGAGCAGACTTTGGAAAAGAGTTTGATCTGTCTAACAAAAACATGATGATGGGCATACCAAAAATTGCTATCCATTAGAATGTCAACTCCCTAAGGGCAGGCACTTTGCTGCCCTGTGTTTGTAGACATGTCCAGTGTTTTATTAAATGAATAAAAAAAGAGACTGTTTACAATACAAGTATGTGTCACTTAATGTCTTTTCAGGTAATGCCCAATTGCGTTTGTCTGTGATTTCATAAAGTTATGATTGAGTTTAGGAATTCCAGTGGGAGAACAGAATGGTGGGGAAGTCCTGGCTAACTATGGAGCTCTGATCCATCTCTGATCCTTCGCTGTAGTTTTCTAGGTCCTGAGGATGCAGGGGGAGGGGTGTTACTGCTCGCCTTAGGCAGTGGTTGCTCAGACTGCTAGAACTGTTTGACTGGCTATGCTGCAGAGGCTAGCAAACTATCTGCCTGCATGGGCAGAGCAGACTCCTGGGCTGAGTGTCACAGTTGTGGTAGAAGGAGAGAGAGGAACAGGGTCAAAGGGGAGGGCTGAGCAGGGCTGGAAGAATTTAAAACTCACAGTTGTTAGGTATTGACAAGTCAACAACTACTCACAGCGACCCTACGAACCGCACATCAGAACCGTGCCCTGTCTTGTGCCATCCTCACCCTCTCTCTCATGCCCAAGCCCATGACTACTACATGAGAGGTCGTTCCTTGGAAAGGTTAAGAGGTCAGCAAAAAAGAGGAAGATCCATCTGGAGGACCTTCGGTTTCCCAGCAGCATGTCCTGTCCAGGGACAGGTCCCTCTGACAACATACCCAAAGTATATGAGGCAGAATCTCACCGTCTTTGCTTCTAAGGACCCTGCTGGCTGCACTTCCTCCAAGACAGATGTACTTGTTCTGGCAGCCCGTGGGATCTTCAATACCACAATTCAAAAGACCAGTTCTTCAGTCTTTCTTATTGGTTGCATAAGAAGCAACTGAAAATCCCATGGATCTGATCAGGCACACTTTACTTTTCAAACTGACATCCTTGCTCTTTTATCATTTTAAAGAGGTCTAACTAAAATTCACTAGGTCTCTTGGAGAAGAGTATTGGACTCCCAAAAGCACAGAAATGTTTTTCCTGGAGGAAGAAGTGCAACCATGGTGCTTGTTAGAGGCAAGGATGGTGCAACTTCATCTCACAGGCTTTGAGCGAGAGGGGCCAGTTGTGGGTAAGGGACATCACGCTGGGAAAGGAGGAGGGTCAGTGAAGACGATGACCTTCACTAAGATGGATTGTGACTGTTACTTGGGCTCAAGGATATCAGGTGGTAAGAATAGTGCAGAATATGGCAAGGTTCAGAGCTCTTGTTCCTAGGGTCACTATGAGTCGTAGTCAACTCAGTGGACCTGTCAACAAAAAAAGCTTACTAGAGGGAACTAAAGGAGCCCTGGTAGCCTAGCGATTGAAAGGTCAGCAGTTCACATCCACCAACCACTCCTTGGGAGAAAGATGAGAAGACTTCTGTAAGGATTTACAGCCTCAGAAACTCAATGGAGGTCCACTTGGAGTTGGAACCTACTCCACAGCAGTAGTGGACGGGAGGAGCCAGGAGAGCAGGCAGAGTGGATCGGATGGTGAGGTCGTTTCAGGAAGCCAGGGAGGGAAGCAACCGCTGGCCTCAAGGCCCTTGTAAACCAGGCTGGGCTAGCAGTGGCAGAACCACAGTTTTTACTCAATGTGGCTGCTATGGCATGGGTTTGAGGCCTGCCTCATGAGCTGCTTCTCCTGTGTAGTACATGGTGTTGAGGTAACATCCTGTTTTACAGAATATAATATGGATATTAACATAACACCACAGGCTGAAAATGATTTCCAGAAAGGATGGCAGGAAAAATGAATATTCAAGGCAACATGTTGTTGTTAAGTGCACTTGAGTCACAGGCAACTCACAGCGACCCTATGAACAACAGTCCTGGACACTTCCTGTATAACTTCCATCCTTTCTCCAGGTTCATAGGGTTTCCAGAGGCAAGATATTGTGGAAGTAGATGCCACCCCTGCTTCCAAGCTTGTTTTAATTGGGGAGCTCCACCAAACACTGTCCACCATGCGTAACCATCCTCACATTTTTTTCTATAATTATATTTTATTAATTTTCATAAACATTTACAGAGATTTTGGGTTTCCATTCATTCATTGTTGCACTATTCTCTCTACCCTCC
>NW_006400058.1:1063256-1065056 GCF_000299155.1 Elephantulus edwardii
GCGTTGTTCCCCGGTCTGGTGGACGGCGGCATGCGATCCCCCCAGCGGGCGGCGGGGTGCGTTCTCCCGGTGTTCCCCGGGCTGGCGGCGGCGTTCCCCAGGCTGGCGGCCTCGCCCTCGCGCTGCGTCGTCCTCGCGCTGCGTCCCCATCCTCACATTTGATATGTCAGTGTCCCAGTGTTCAGCTTCACGGCAACTACTTGTTACCTCTCTGTGTAGCAAGTGGACACATCAGGGTTACACGACCTAGAAGAATGTTTCACCAATAACAAAGGCAGGCCTGAGGGCAACATACATGAGTTAAATTGTGGGGAACAGATCAGTACGGTAACTATGATATTAATAGGATAACAGCATAGTTAAGCTGTTGGCTGCTAAACTAAAGTTTGATAGACAAGTTATTGTTACATATGTTGTTGTTGTCATGTGCCTTTGAGTTGCTTGTGACTCATAATGACTTCATGGACAATAGTTTTGAACTCTGTCCTATTCTGAGCCAACCTCACTATCTCTGACATACCTACCCCCATTGCTCCAGTTACTGTGTTAATCTCTTCCAGGGTCTTCCTCTCCTGTGCTGTCCCTCCCTCCTTCCAAGCATGATGTCCTCCAAGGACTGGTTGGTCCCTCCCCACAATATGCACGAAGTATGTTCAGACAGAGCTTGAAAATCCTTGGCTCCAAGGGACAACTTGGTTTGACCCTCTCCAGGACAAATCTGTGTTCTCTTGGCTGTCCAAGGTATGTTCAAGACTCTTCTGCAGCACCACAGCTTAAAGGCATCAATTCTTCTATCATCCTTAGTCATTGTCCAGATCTCTGATTCATAGCAACTAATTGAGAAGACATATGTCATTATATACATATATATGCAATGTACATATATATGTTGTTCATAGTGTCTCCATGAGTCATATATGAACAGAATATACATATGTATATATTATTCTTGGAAGCAGGAGTGGCATCCACCTCGTAAACAATATGCCTCCAGAAACTCTACAAACTTTGATAAATGTCAATAGTTGTAGAGGGGCTTCAGGCCTTTTGTTCATAGGGTCATTATGAGTCATGCTTGACTTGAAGGCAATCCACAACAACAACAACATATGAATAACATTCATATAAGCAGTATGAACAATATTATTCATATGAATAACATCATTCATATGTTGTTGTTAGGGTCCGTTGAGTAGACTATGACTCATAGAGAATTTGTGAATAGACATTTCACAAAAAAAGACATTCAAATGGCAAACATGTTAAGAAATGCTCATGATCATTAATCATTGTTGTATGTGTCATTGAGTCAGAACTGACTCATAGTTGACCCTCTAAGCAGATTGTCAGAGGCTTTAAATCACATGAGAGGAGACTACTCATCTTTCTCCCATAGAGAAGCTACTGGATTTTAATCAAATGTGTTTGGGTTACCAACCCAAGTCCCTAACACAAACCCATTAGTGCTTCTTCCCTTAAAAGACTCATTGTTCGGTGCCATCAAGTTGACTGCCACCCCTAACGATCTATGAACAGCGGGTCTGAATCTTGCCCTATCCTGTGCTGTTGCAGACCAAGGGTAAAGTATTTTTATAATTATTAATAATGAGACTACTCATATGCAAGTTCAAGCTGAAGTTGAGGAAAATTAAATCAAGTCCACTGGAACCAAAATTTGATCTTAAGTCTATCCCACTCGAATTTCAAAACCACCTCAGGAACAGGTTTGAGGCCTTGAGCACCAATGAGCATAGACCAAATGAGCTCTGGGAGGATATCAAGAAAATTGTACATGAAGAA
>NW_006400058.1:1066147-1113437 GCF_000299155.1 Elephantulus edwardii
CTGAAACTGAGGAGGACCTGAGACGCTTGCTGCAGAAGATCAAGGACTTACAACCTTCTATATGGACTGAAGCTCAACGTCAAGAAAACAGCCAGGAAATCAGGAGACAAATTGCATTGGGAAAGTTGGCTGTGAGGGACCTCTCAAGAGTACTGAAGAGCAACGATGTCAGGCTGGAGACTAAGGTGCGCCTGATCTTTGCAATTATGTGCTATGAGAGTTGGACAGTGAATAGGGTTGATAGAAAGAGGATTAATGCCTTTGAACTGTGGTGCTGGAGACGAGTGTTGAATATACCATCGATGGCTAGGAGAACAAACAGGTTTGTCCTGGAGAGGGTGTTCCCTGGAGTTCATAGGGTTTTCTAGGCTCAAAGCCACAATAAACATGGGTGTGCATATATCTGCTTGAGTGGCATTTATGGTGTCTTTGGGGTATATTCCCAGTAGTGAAATTTCTGGGTCAAATGGTATCTCTATTTGCAACTTTTTGAGAAAGCGCCACACCACCTTCCACAGTGGTTGCACCTTTTCCCCTTGTGGTTTGAATCTACCCGTGACTCCTCAGAAGAAGGTGGGCAGTCTTCTGCCTAGCAATTTACAGCCTTGGAAATCCAAAGGAGGCTCAGCTATGAGTTTGAGTTTTTATTTTTAATATTTCAGTGACCTCTGGTGGATTGGTCAGCAGTGAGTTTCCCTACTAAACCAAAGGCTTTAAATTTCCAGGGGTTTGAACCCACAGGAGAAGATGGACAGCCTTCTCCCTTTGTGATGTACAGCCTCACACACCAGATGACCCTTGCTCTGGGTCAGAACCTCCTTGATGGTAGTGAATGTGGGGTGTTTAGTGCTTTCTTTTAATCTTTATGGGAGGTCAGGATGTTTCTACTGCAGAGCCACTTCCGGATTCAAGATGCCGAAATTTTGCCATTCTCATTAGTGCAGTTGGTGTATATATCTATATCTATCTATCTGTCTATCTATCTGTCTATCTATCTATCTATCTATCTATCTATCTATCTATCTATCTATCTATCTATCTAAGCTTCATTGGTTTTTCATCTCTAGAAAATCCAACCTAAGACGTTTTGTACCAAGAATGGTTCTAGAGAAACAAAAGATTTCTAAATGGTTTCTCAAGGTTGATAGTCCTAAAATTGTTGATAGCTCTCCCTCCAGTAATAAAGAGGGCTCTGTTAATCCAAGTTGTAAAATGGTGATATGAATACCCAACTTATCACTACAGTAGAGCAAGTGGTAACAATAAGTGCAGCTCTGGTGACTGTGAGTTCACAATTTTTCAATTTTGTCAAAGTGAGGAATTTAGGGAACCCTGTTGGTTAATCCTACTCACACTGGACAAAATGTGGAGAGATGAACTCAGGGTGCATAACCATTGCATCAGTATTAATTTATTGATAATGGCAAAAGAACAAACTAGGATGTCTTGGAGAATGTGTGACCAAGGTACACTGTGTGAAGCTTCATTTCATATTCTTTGGACATGTTGTTAAGGTGGGTCAGTCCTTGGAGAAGGACATCGTTCTTGGAAAGGTGGAGGGTCAGTGCAGGAGATAGAGACCCTCACAAATGGATTGTCATGGTGACTGTAAGAGTGGACTCAAGGATTATGGAAGATGGTGAGGAAGGCACAGGAGGGGCCGGGCTTGGGTCTGTACAGAGCTGCTGTGAGTAGCAGGTGACTTGATGATGTCTAACAAGAAGTGTAGATTCTTCAATCAACATTTTCACTCATGAGGTTGAGAAATCGTCTATTTGCTTGGTTCACTGGAATTTGGAATATGCCACCTACTATATAGTAAGTCAAACTGGAGAGCCCGATACGCCTTACAATACTACAGAGGAAGGCTTCCAAAGGTCTAGAGACAGAAATTTCCAACATTTTAATTTTTCATTTATATTAAACAATCAGGCACAAGAATGAGATCTACAGAAAATTATATGATACATTTAAAAAATGATGTTATTTTGGGTGAAAATATGCACTGCAAATCTCGTTCCCATTTAACAGGGTCTAGAGATAATTATTTTTTTACAGCAGTTACATTTTACAAAGTGAGTCAATTTCCCCTTGTTTCTTTTCTGTCTCACTCCTTGCCCTCCAACCTTCTGTCTCATTAATGATAAGGAGTCGTGCTGCTAACACAAAGGCAGGAGGTTCAAATCCTGCTGTGAAGGAGAAAGACAATCTACTTTCTTTTTTTAAAATTTATTTTATTCTTTTGTGCGTGGACCGTCAAATCAGATCTGACTGGTACAGGTGGAGATTGCCCCTCCTTCTCCAGCAGGGCATCTGGTGGATTTGAACTGCATACCTCTGGGATTGCAGTACAACCTCTTGCCACTAGTCCACCAGAGCTCCCTTGACAATCTACTTTCATGCAATTTACAGCCTCTGAAAACCTGGAGGGCCAGCTGTGAGTCAGCTCCAGCTCAAAAGCACATCGCTATAACAATAGCCAGAATTCAAAATATTTTTAAAAAATTGTATTTTAACAAATATTTTCAGAAAAAGCTGTATTTTCATTCATTCATTATTGTACATTTTCCTCCCTTCCCTCCCCAATTCACTTTCTTTTTTTAAAAAAGAAAATTCATTCACTGTTGCACAATTTCCTCCTTCTCTCTTCTCTTCCTCTCCCCCAGTCCACTTTGCAATGCACCTCTTATTGTGGACTGTTGTCGTACATATAATGCCTAGTCATATATTCCTTTTAAACAATTCTTTTCTTCATCTGTTCCAATATAGTATTCATTATCTTGTTGTTGTTGTTGTTAAGTGCCATCAAGTCAAGTATAACTCATAGTGACCCCATGAATAAAAGATCTGAACCTAGTCCTTTCTTGCACCATCCTCACATTTCCTGACACACTGGAGCCCATTGCAGCAGTCACCATATCAATCTACCTGGTTGAGGGTCTTCCTTTCCTTCGCTGACCCTCCACCCTTCCCAACATCCTAGCCCTCTCCAAGGAATAGCACCTCCTAGCAACATGCCCAAAGTACGTGAGGTGAAGCCTCATCATTCTCCCCTCCAAAGAGCCCTCTGGGCACACCCTATCCAAGACATATCTGTTTGTTCTCTTGGCTGTCCACGGAATGTTCAGTGTTCTTCTCCAACACCACAGCTCAAAGGTGTAAATTCTTTTTCTGTCATCCTTATTCGTTGCCCAGATCTCGGATGCACAGTTTGTAATCAGAAAGACTATGGCCTCAATCAGACACATCTTAGTCTTCAAGCTGACATCACTACTCCTCAATAATTTGGAAAGATCCCTAAATGCAGATTTTCCCACTGCAATGCATCTCCTTATTTCCTGACTGTTAGTAACAAGGGTATTAATTGCAAATCCAAACAAGATGAAGCTGTTGACAGTTTCGATCTCCTCTCCATCCATCATGGCACTGCCATTTGGTCCAGTGGCAAGAAAGTTTGTTTTCTTGGTATTGAGACACAGTACATACCATAGGCTGCATTCCTTGATCTTCTGCAACAAGTGCTTCAACTCTTCACTCTCAGCAAGTAAACTTGTGTCATCTGCAAAATGCACGTTATTGGTGAGTCTCCCTTCGATCTGGATGCCACATTCCTCTTATACTTGATCCAGGAGGCAGAGGTCAGAACAGCAAGGAGGCACTGAATGGTTCAAAATTGGGAAGGCACACCCTTCTGTCTCCATATCTTTTCAATCTATATGTAGAACAGATCATATGGGATGCTGGGATGTACAAAGAGGAATGTGGCATTAGGATTGGAGGAAGATCCATCAACAACCTGTGTTATGCAGATGACACAACCCTACTTGCTGAAACTGAGGAGGACCTGAAGCACTTGCTGCAGAAGATCAAGGACTGCAGCCTTCAATATGGATTGAAGCTCAATATCAAGAAGACAAAGATTCTTATCACTGGGCCAATTGGCAGCATCATTATGGACAGTGAAGAGATTGAGATTGTTAACAGCTTTAGTTTGCTTGGCTCCACAATCAACACTCTTGGTAGCAGCAGCCAGGAAATTAAGAGATGAATTGCGTTGGCAAAGTCGGCTGTCAGGGACCTCTCTAAAGTACTGAAAAGCAATGACATCAGTCTGGAGACTAAGGTGCACCTGGCCAGTCTTTGCAATTACATGCTATGCATCAGAGAGCTGGACAATGACTAAGGATGATAGAAAGAGAATTAATGCCTTTGAGCTGTGGTGCTGCACTGCCAGGAAAACAAACAGGTTCATCCTAGAGAGAGTGAAGTCAGCCTGCTCCTTGGAGGCAAGAATTCTAAGGTTTCCTCTGACATTGGGTATGTTGCAAGGAGGGACCAGTCCTTGGAGAGGGACATTATTCTTGGAGGAGTGGAGGGACGGAGAAAGATAGGGAGACCATCAATGAGTGAATTGATACAGTGGCTGAGGTAATGAGTGTAGGTGTGTCGGAGACAGTAAAGTTGGCACAGGATAGAGCAGGTTTAAGGGCTGATGTACATAGAGTCGCTCTCAGTCGCAAGCAACTCGACACATAAGAAAAACAACAATATAGATTGAACAAGTCTGGAGATAGAATACATCCCTGATTCACTCCCTTTTCAATTCCAAACCATGCAGTGCTCCCCTGCTCCATTCACACTACAGCCTACTGCTCCAGGTATAGGTTCCTCATGAGCACAATCAAGTGCTCTGGGATTCTCTTTCTTCTCACTGTCAGCCACAACTTGTCATGATCCACATAGTCAAATGCTTTTGCATAGTCAATAAAGCACAAATATACATTCTTCTAGTATTCCTTACTTTCAGCTAGGATCCATCTGATATCAACAATGATATCCCTTGTGCCATGTTGTTATTGTTATGGGCCATTGAGTTGCTTGCAACTCATAGCGACACTATGTACAACAGCCCTAAACTCTGCTCTGTCCTGTGCCAATTGCACTGTGTCCAACACACCCATCCCGATTACCCCAGTCACTGAATCAATCTACCTCATAGAGGGCCTTCCCCTCCTGCGCTGTCCCCCCACCCTCCCAAGCATGATGTCCTCCAAGGACCGGTCTCTCCTCACAACATGTCCAAAGTATATTAGACGGAGCCTCAGAATCCTTGCCTCCAAGGAGCTGCCTGGTTTAACCCTTTCCAGGATGAATCTGTTTGTTTTCCTAGTAGTCCATGGTACTCTCAATATTCTTCTCCAGCAACACAGCTCAAAGGCATCAATTCTCCTTCTATCCTCCTTGGTCATTGTCCAACTCTCTGATGCATAACAAATGATTGCAAAGACCATGGCCTGTATCAGACGCACCTTAGTCTCCAGAGAGACACCATTGCTCTTCAGTACTTTGGAGAGGTCCCTAACAGCAGACTTTCCCATGGCAATGTGCCTGTTAATTTCCTGGCTACTGGTGCCAAGAGTGTTGACTGTGGAGCCAAGCAAACTAAAGCTGTGAACAATCTCAATCTGTCCGCCATCCATCCTGATGCTACCAATTGGTGAGAATCTTTGTCTTCTTGACATTGAGCTTCAATCCATATTGAAAGCTACAATTCTTGACCCTCTGCAGCAGGTGCTTCAGGTCCTCCTCAGTTTCAGCAAGCAGGGTTGTGTCATCTGCATAACACAGATTGTTGATAGATTGTCCACAAATCTTGACCCCACATTTCTGCTCATAGAGCCCAGCCTCCTGGATAATCTGTTCTGCATACAGTTTGAAAAGGTATGGAGATAAGACACATCCCTGGCACACACCTCTCCCAGTTTTGAACCATGCAGGGTTCCCTTGCTCTGTTCTGATGACTGCCTCCTGGTCCAATGCAAAAATCATTACGAGGACTGAGGAGGAAGAAAAAACCAAGATTGATGTCAGAAGAGTCTCTGAATATTGCACTAGAGCACCAAGAAGCCAAGGAAAAGGGAATAATTCCAGAAGTTAAGGAGCTGAATAGCAGATTTCAAGGAGCAGCTCAGCAAGACATAGCGAAAGTATTATAATGAAATGTGCAAGGAGCTAAAGTCAGAAAATCAAAAGGGATGAATTCACTCGATATCTTAAGCTGAAGGAACTGAAGAACAAATTCAAACCTCGAGTTGGGATACTTAAGGACGCTGAGGGCAGAATGCTGAATGACCCAGGAAACAACAAAAGAAGATGGAAGGAATACACAGAGTCACTATACCAAAAAGAATTGGCTGACACAGAATAATTAAATAACATACGATCAAGAGGCAGTGGTGATGAAGGAGCAAGTTCAAGATGCTCTGAAGGAATTGGCAAAAAAACAAGGCCTCAGGAATTGGAAGAATACCAATTGACATATTTCAACAAAGAAATGCTGCCCTGGATGCACTCACCAGGTTGTGTCAAGAAATCTGGAGGACAATTACCTGGACAACTGACTGGAAGAGATCTGTATTTATTCTCATTTAAAAAAAGGTGACCTGACAGCACAGAAATTATGAAACAATATCACTAATATCACACACAGCAAGATCCTGCTGAAGATTATTTAAAAATGTACTGTATGAACTGTACTTTTTTAAAGTAAAGATTATTTAAAAAATAACGGTACGGTTTTTTAAAACATGCTGTATAAATAGTACGTCAGCAGAGAAGTGCCAGATGTACAAGCTGGGTTTCAAAAAGGCTGTGGCATTAAGGATACCATAGCCAGCATTAGCTGGATCTTGGCCGAAAGGAGAGAATACTGTGGAGGATATTAGACATTTGCTTCAGAAGGTCAAGGAATGTAGTCTTCACTATGGATTGAAACTCAACATCAAGAAAAGAAAGATTCTCACCATTGGGCCACTTGGCAGTGTCATGATGGATGTTGAAAAGATTGAGATTGTTGACAGCCTCAGCTTGCTTGGTCCACAAACACTCTTGGCATCAGCAGTCAGGAAATCAAAAGACAATTTGCATTTGGAAAATCTGCTGTCCAGGGACCTGTCTAGAGTACTGAAGAGCAACGATGTCAGTCTGGAGACAAAGGTGTGTGTGATACAGGCCTTTGCAATTCCTTGTGATGTGTCAGAGAACTGGACAATGACTAAGGATGATAGAAGAAGAATCAGTGCCTTTGAGTTGTGGTACTGGAGATGAGTATTGAACATACCGTGGACTGCCAAGGAGAACAATGTAGTCTATCCTAGAGAGGGTGAAATCAAGACGGTCCCTGGAGGCAAGGATTTTGAAACTCCATCTTGCATACTTTGGCCATAATGCCAAGAGGGACCAGTCCTTGGAGAAAGACATTATGCTTGGTAGGGAGAAGGGACAGTGCAGGAGAGAAAGAACCAGGATGAGATAGTTCAACTCAGTAACTAGAGAAATGGGATTGGATCTGTCTGTCAGTGATGATGAGGTTGGCTCAGTATAGGACAGGGTTCAGAGCTATTGCACATAGGGTAACTGTGAGTCACAGACAACTTGACGGCACAACACAACAACAACAACACAGCTTATTGACATCATTTACATTAGTAAACCTATGCTGTGTTCACCAACATTTAGTTCCAACCTTCTTATCAATTAACTAGAGAAAATGTAACTACAACTTAGTGAAGACTGTTCTATGTATCATAGAACCGAGCTATTACTTCTGATGTCGGATGGATCCTGGCTGAAATAAAAAAATACCAGAAGAATGTCTATTTGTGATTTATTGACTTTGCAAAGGTATTTGACTGTGTGGATCATAACATATTATGGCTAACCCCAGGAAGAATGGGAATCCCAGAACACTTCATTATGCTCATTCAAAACCTGTATAGGTATAGATCAATGAAGAAAGGTATGCATCAGTGTTTATTCTCCCTCTAGACCTACTCAATCTATGCTGAGCAAATTATTCAAGCAGCTCAACTCTACAAAGAAGAATATAGTATCAAGATTGGAGGAAGATTCATCAATAACCTACCTACATTATGCAGGTGACACAACCTAACTTACTGAAAGTGAGAAGGACTTGAAGGAGATGATCAAAGAGTACAAACAGCCTTCAATATGGATTGCATCTCAACATTAAGAAAAATTCTCCACTTCACCAAAGACATTCAGATGGCCAACAAGCCCATGAGGAAATGTTCAAAATCCTTAGCTCTAAGAGAGATGCAAATCAGAACAACTATGAGATATCATCTCACCCCAGTAAGAACAGCAAAATTTAGCAGAACAGCAAACATCAAATGCTGGTGAGGTTGCAGAAAAAATGGAACCCTCATTTACTGTTGGTGGGAGTGTAAAATGGTGCAACCACTATGGAAAGCAGTATGGCATTTTCTCAAAAAGTTGCAAATAGAAACACCATTTGACCCAGCAATTCCACTGCTGGGAATTTATCCCAAAGAAACCATAACTGCCACCCAAGCACATATATGCATACCCATGTTTACTGTGGCTTTGTTCGCAATAGCAAAGAGCTGGAAACAACCCAAGTGCCCATCAACAAACGGATTGATAGAGAAGCTCTGGTATATTCACAAAATGGAATATTATGCAGCATTGAAAAACAAGGAACTCATGAAATATACAAAATGGGTGACCCTGGAGGACATTATGCTGAATAAAATATCTGTCACAAAAGGACAAATATTGCATAGGGCCACTGTTGTGAAACAGGACTGACACTGAGGTTGAGGGAAGACAGAGAAGGAGGGGATGAATCATGTATACTGCATTGAAACAGATGAAGGAGAAAACTGTTTAAAAGGCATATATGAATGGGTAGTATTGTCATGACAGGAGTCCAGAATGAAGGCTGCACAGTGGAGTAGACTTAGGGGGAGGGACTGAAATGAAATTAACAATGAAAAAGTTTTTCTTTTACTTTTCAAAGAGAATAGTGAATTGGGGCTAGAGGGTAGGCAGGGAGAAAAGTGCAACAATGAATGACTGGAAACCCTAAGTCTCTGTAAACTTTCGTTGTTGTTGTTATGTGCCGTCGTCGAGTCGTTTGCGACTCATAGCGACCCTATGCACAACAGCCCTAAACCCTGCTCTATCCTGCGCCAACCGCACTGCCTCTGACACACCCATCCTGATTACCCCAGTCACCGAATCAATCCATCTCATAGAGGGTCTTCCCCTCCTGTGCTGTCCCTCCACCCTCCCAAGCATGATGTCCCTCTCCAAGGACCCGTCCCTCCTGGCAACATGTCCAAAGTATGTCAAACGAAGCCCCAGAATCCTTGCCTCCAAGAAGTAGCTTGATTTAATCCTCTCCAAGATGAATCTGTTTGTTTTCCTGGCAGTCCATGGTGCATTCAGTACTCTTCAGCACCACAGCTCAAAAGCATCCACTCTCCTTCTGTCCTCCCTAGTCATTGTCCAACTCTCTGATGCATAACAAGCGATTGCAAAGACGATGGCCTGTATCAGGCGCACCTTAGTCTCCAGAGAAACACTGTTGATCCTGAGTACTTTAGAGAGGTCCCTAACAGCAGACTTTCCCATCACAATATGCTTTTTTATTTCCTGACTGCTGGTGCCAAGAGTGTTGAGCCACAAGCTGAGCAAACTGAAGCTGTGAACAATCTCAATCTCTTCGTCATCCATCCTGATGCTGCCAATTGGTCCAGTGGTGAGAATCTTTGTCTTCTTGACATTGAGCCTCAGTCCATACTGAAGGCTGCAGTCCTTGACCCTTCGCAGCAAGTGCATGAGGTCCTCCTCAGTTTCAGCAAGCAGGTAGAAACTGTCAATTACATCATCTTACTTGGATCTACTATCAACCTGTTAACATCCTTGAAACCAGGAGATCAGGAGACATTGCACTAGAAAAGTCTGCAGTCAGAGATCTCTCCAAATTACTGAGGAGCAATGATATTAGTTTGAGGACTAAGATACACCTGATTCAGACCATGGTCTTTTCAATAATTGTCATCCATCTGAGGGCTGGATGATGAATACGAATGATAGAAGAATTGAGTCCTTTGACCTGTGGAGTTGGAGAAGAGGACTGAGTGTCTCATAGACTACCAAAAGAGCAAACAGCTAGGTCTTAAAGAAGGTGCAGCCAGGGTGCTTCTTGGAGACAAATAAGATAAAGGTTCATCTCACAGTCATAGCATGTTGCTAGGAGATACTATTCCTTGGAAAAGGGTATCATAGTGGAAAGGTGGAGGGACTGCAAAGGAGAGGAAGACCCTCAACCAGCTGCACTGACACAGTGAATACAGCAATGGGCTCAAATATGTTAAGAGATTGTGATGACAGGGCTCTGACCTGTTGTCCATAGCGTCGCTATGAGTTATACTTGATTCAATGACACTTTAACAATTTAGGGAATGCTTCTCCACCTCTTTCACCCTGAAGAAAACCAATGAGCAAGAATTAAGTGTATTTACTATTTTTTTGCCATCTCATGAAAGTGAAAACTTAGACTCTCTCTATGTTATCTTTTACCATAATGTCCTACAGTATTTTCGGCATTGCACATGATATTTTAGAACCTCGTTTTAGTTTGTGGTTGAGTAGTATTTCATTGTATTTATGTACCATATTTATCTTCTCCGTTCATATACTTGAGGTAGTTGTTGCCTATTGGTAAGGATAAGGAATTGTGTTGCTCCAACAGAAAGGCTAAAGGTTTGAACCCAACCGCTGCTCTGTAGGAGAAAGAGAACAGTGGCCTCTCATTCCATTTATAGCCTCTCAAAACCCGCTGGAGTGTCAGCTATGTTTTTGTTGTTGTTGTGTGGCATCGAGTAACTTGCGACTCACTTAGTGACCCTATGTACAACAGCCCTAAACTCTGCTCTGTCCTGTGCCAATGGCACTGTCTCTGACACACTCATCCCAACTACCCCAGTCACTGAATCAGTTTACCTCATAGAGGGCCTTCCCCTCCTGTGCTGTCCCTCCACCCTCCCAAGCATGATGTCCCTCTCAAAGGACCAGTCCCTCCTTACAACATTTCCACAGTATGTCAGACGAAGCCTCAAAATCCTTGCCTCCAAGGAGCAGCCCGGTTTAATCTGTTTATTTTCTTAGCAGCCCATCGTACCCTCAATACTCTTCTCCAGCACCACAGCTCAAAGGCATCAATTCTCCTTCTATCCTCCCTAGTCATTGTCTGACTCTCTGATGCATAACAAGTGATTGCAAAGACCATGGCCTTTATCAGATGCACCTTAGTCTCCAGAGAGACACCATTGCTCTTCAGTATACTTTGGAGAGGTACCTAACAGCAGACTTTACCATCGTAATATGTCTTTTAATTTCCTGGCTGCTGGTGCCAAGAGTGTTGACTGTGGAGCCAAGCAATCTCTTCACCATCCATCCTGATGCTGCCAATTGGTCCAGTGGTGAGAATCTTTGTCTTCTTGATATTGAGCCTCAATCCATATTGAAGGCTGCAATCCTTGACCCTCTGCAGCAAGCACTTCAGGTCCTCCTCAGTTTCAACAAGCAGGGTTGTATCATCTGCATAACGCAGATTGTTGATAGATCTCCCACCAATCTTGATCCTACGTTTCTCCTCATAGAGCCCAGCCTCCCGGATGATCTGTTCTGCATACAGTTTGAAAAGATATGGAGATAGAACACATCCCTGGCATACGCCTTTCCCAAATTTGAACCATGCAGTGTTTCCTTGCTCTGTTCTGATGACTGCCTCTTGTTCCAAGTATAGGTTTCGCATTAGCACAATCAAGTGTTCTGGTATTCCCATTCTCAGAGTCAGCCACAGTTTGTTATGATCTACACAATCAAACGCCTTTGCATAATCAATGAAACACAGACAGACATGCCTCTGGTACTCCTGATTTCGGCTAAGATCCATCTAACATTAGCTACAATATCCCTAGTACCACGACTCCTTCTAAACCCAGGCTGCACTTCTGAGAGTTCTCTGCTGAAGTGCTGTTCAGTCATTTTTTGGTAATCTTCAATAGAATTTTGCTTGCATGATACATACATATATATGTATGTCAGCTATGAGGCAGTTCTAATTTGATGGAAAAATAAAAACAGCAGTTTGTACATGGTGAGGTCATGTACGTTTTCACCTCTTTTTTTTGTCATTGTGAACAGTGGATATTCTCCATTTTTTTAAGAAGTGAAATGGTCTTCAGTTCTATGGTGCAAATGACTTCTGACATCGACTACCTCTCTACCCGTCAAAACAAAGTCATTGCCATATAGCAGGAACCCACTCAGAGCTGACCCTCCAAGCAGGCTTTTGAGAGGCGCTATATGATACAAGAAGTGGTAAATCACAGGGAGGCCAAACATTCCAAGGGAAGCGATTGCCCATCATTCTCCTGAGAAGCCACTGGTGGATTAGAACTGCTGGAGAGGTGCAACTCTCTGTGAACACCATGCTCCAGAGCGCCCTGACACCAAATACCAGGGAGGAAATTGAATTAGGGCACAATCTCCACAATCCTATTTTTATTTCACAAGGCTATACTGTAATTTGGCCCCACCCTGATTTTGCTTAGATAACTAGCAACTCCGCGGGAGAAGGTGGGCAATCTCCTCCTGTGCCTCTGAAAACCCGAGGGAGGGTCTACTATTGGGCGGTTTCTATGTGACAGTACACAACAATTATAAATTTGGGCATTCTCAAGATTGTTTCAATGATTCCTTAAATTTTTCTTAGAAAAGCCTCAGTTAAGAAAGACTAAAAAAAAAAGAAAGACTACATGTTTGTGAGGATGGTGCAAAACGGCTGTATACATTTTAATTACTAACTCAAAGATTAGCAGGTTAAGACGGAGCTGCTGATTCACCCACAGAGCTATTTTCATTCACTGTCCCTTTGTACTTTAGGCATCTCCGGAATTTCCGCGCACTTCCGCGCAGACCGGAAGTTGCTTGGCATTCTGGGAAGTGTAGTCCGGAAGCGGTGTGCGACCAGGTCGCTTCCGCTCCAGCTGTGCGAGGTTCTCAGCTAGGTTTTCAAGCGGCGGTGCTTCCTTGGTGTGCCGAAACCCTTCGCAACTTCATGAAACTGCGTTTGGGACCCTCAACGACCGCGGCGTCTATTTAGTGGAAAGGCATCGGAACGTAAACAGGTTTGTAAAATGAGGGTGTCATTTTACTCTGCGCTCACAGAAATATTTTCCGTTTGGAGCGTGTGCCCCCGGGTCAGGGACGGGCTGGGGTGTTGCCTTTATTTTGCTTTCCTCGGTCCCCACCTCCCGGGATCACTTCTCTCTTGAACGCACTATGCCAGTTCCTCTTGGCACATCATTGGGGAAGTTATTTCAGCTTTCTGTGTTTCCGGTGCAAGTTGCAAAAAGGGGATTCGTATTAGTTTCGTGAAAATGTCCACGATAATAAATCCTTAGCTACTTTTCAAATAGCAACGAGAGCCAACCCACTGCACATAGTCAGTTCCAACTCCTGATGACCCTTCGTCGGTTTTCCCTGGGCAGCGTAGGGTGAGTGTTGCGATGCTAAACAAAACGCCACGCTCCTTGATTGGGAGAAGTTAGGCAGCCTTCGCGTCCGGATCTGCGTCTTCGGGGGGGGGAAGGTCTGACTCGAGGGCAGTGAGGAAAGATAACCTGAGGACTCGGCCTCGCCTTTCTCCTGCAGAGTGTCTGGTGGGTTCCAACTGGCGGCTTAACTGTTAGCAGTGCTTAACTGCTACACCACCAAAGTCAGTTCAACCCGCCAGGCAGGGCGCAGAAGAAAAATCTGTTCATATATCATAGAGATGCAGCCTGGAAACCCCTCGGGGCAGTCGTGAGTGTTTCCGACTGCCCTTGCCAGAGTTGGACTCCTCGAAGCCCCCTCCCCGGGTTTTCAGAGGATGTCAAGCCCGCGGGAGGCGATTGCCGGGCTTTCTCCCTCTCCCAGCGCTGCTGGTGGATTCGAACCACCTGAGAGGTGCCGCTTTTGTATCGGGAGCTAACTCGAAGCATGGCATCTCCCGGAAAAGGAAACTTTATCAACTAGTCTCTGGCTGACTGTTAGTACTTACATGATAGAATTGTTATGAGAATGAAAACGAAGTACGATGAGAAATGGGAGCTTTGGTGACCCAGAGGGTAAGAAATTGTTCCAGCAACCCGAAGGCCGGCGGTTGGAATCCACCAGCTGCTCCGAGGGAGAAAGGTAGACAAATGCTCTTAAACCAGAGGGTTAGCGATGCGGCAGCTCCCAACTCCATGGCAATGAATTGAGTATTTTTTAAAAGTAGTTTTAAAAGAAATTTAAACTATTTATACTGGCATGTCAAAGAGGGAGCACTGGTGGTCGAGTGGCAGAAGCTGTGTTGCAATAAGGCGCATGGTTGGTCCACCAGCTGCTCCTCAGGCGAGGCGCAGTCTCCTCCTGTATGATTAACTACCTCTGAAAACCTGCAGGGTCACATGGTGGGTACGCGGCAACAAAAAGAGATGATGTTATTTTTATTTCATTGTTACCCATTTGAGGATGAACTGACTTGACTCTTGCCGACCTTCTGGTGGTTAGTATTCTCATTGCTGTAGGGTGGGAACAACTCATAGCTGATGCTTGAGCAGGTTTTCAGAGGCTGTCTGTTGCCTGGGAGGAGACGCCCATCTTTCTCGGCAGAGCTACTACTGGTGGATTTGAACCACACATGGCTTTGGATTGGCCGCAGAATCCCATACCTAACTCATAGGCCTAACCCAGGTGGTTAGTACTGGTTTTGATCTGCTAAGATGGCTTTAACCCCTGTTGATAATTAGGAAACTGAGACTACCTGGTTCCATTGGTTCCTAGGTCACTTAAGTCCTTCAGTGATAAGACATGTTCTTCAAAACCTCTGTTTAAAAGTTAAACGCACATTCCTTTTAAGTTTGCTTAAGACCCATTGATCAAGTTTTCCATCAGTAATAAGATAAGCTTTTAAAAGTTTGTGGAAAGAACTTTAGTTAACCAAAATGAAAATGAGCCTTGTTCTCTTTTCCTTTGAAAAATTACAGGGTTAGAGCATTTATGGCATTTTATTATTTTAAAATCTCCAACCTTTGTTGAGGAATTGTGCAAATGAAGGAGAGGTTGGGCAGAGCCGGGATCACCGAGGATCTTGACGCTGGTCTGGGAAGGAGTGGGAGGCAAGGGTCAAAGAATCAAAGGAAGATTGTTAAGTACTGTGAGTTGGAACCATCTCATAGCTGATGCTCTAGGATTTTCAGAGACTTGCCCATTTCCTCCCTTAACAGTTGGTGGATAGAACTTCTTACATATGCTTTTGGATCGTGAGGACAATTTACCACTCAACCACCAAAGCTCCCTAAAGGAGGATTAGCCAAAGAATAATTTCTGTGTCCCTCCTCTTCTTCTTAAAAACCTCCTGAATAAAAACCATAATCAATAACTGAGTTGTAAATGTGGAGTTTGATTTCCTGTCAAATTTTCATGTGTGCATTTTATTTCTTCTTTCCCTCTTAAGAAAAATAAAATAACCTCATTATATGTAAATCCCTCACATTGGGTGGTCCTCCCCTTTCTGTGTGCGTACAGCTTAACTGCTGAAATGGCCCTCTAGGTTTTTATTTCTTTGTTCTTTATTTTTTTCCTCTTTGAGCTAGGAGCACTGTCTCTCTGCATCAGTCATGAAGGAATTTGAATGACCACCAATCCCTATTGACCTGTTTTCTTAGGAGGGGCTGCTTCCAGCCAGCTAGAATGAGAAGAATAAACTGGCTTGGAGGGGACTGCGATGCAGTGACTAATGTTCCGCCTCTGGTGTTGATGCCAGGCCCTGCTTATCAAGCATCAGGCAACCCCCCCCCCCCAACAGACCTCTTGGCTTCATTCACAGTAAGCATCCGTGAAGGAGGGACATCCCTGGCTGCCTTTATTTATGCCTGTCTTCTCTTTCCCCCCAGCTCTGCCCTTCTGGTGCCCTCAGAACTCAGGACATCACAAGGAGCAGGAAGGAAAATGAGTGTGTTTACGGTGAGTGAGACCCACCTTTTTTACGTTTTGAAGAGCTTCACATTTCTCAGGTTGGACATTCGTTTCCATTGTAAAACCTCAAGGAGAATAATAGACTTTGATAAGACCTTTTTATTTGCCAGATGCTTGGCTCTGTGAAGTTACAGGTTTCTGTGAATATTTTAGTTTTTCTTTTCTTTTTTTATTCATAAAAATGGCTGTAAAAAGAAGTTGTTGTTGTTGTTGTAGTTGTTGCTGTTAGGTGCTGTCGAGTCATGCACGACTCATAGTGACCCTATGAATGTTCTGAACCCTGCCCTGTTCTATGCTAGCCTCACACTTCCTGACACACAGGAGCCCATTGCAGCAGTCACCGCGTCAGTCCACCTGGTTGAGGGTCTTCCTTCGCCGACCCTCCACCCTTCCTAGTCCCTCCTAGCAACGTGCCCAAAGTATGTGAGGAAGAGCCTCACCATTCCTGCCTCCAAAGAGCGCTCCGGCTGCACCCTCTCCAGGACAGATCATTTGTTCTCCTGGCTGTCATTGGGATGTTCAGCTCTCTTGTCCAACACCACAGCTCAAAGGCGTCAGTTCTGCCTGCTGCTCTGTGGAAGAACGATGGACCTCCTGTTCAGTTAACAGTCTCTGAAAACCTGTTGAGGATCAGCAATGAATTGGTTCTCACTCGACAGCCTATAACAACAGCAGCAACAACAACTATGAAACAGGTTTTTTGAGGTGTGTTTTCATAATTTTCCAGTTGAATTGTTGCATCTTTGTATTTTTAACTACTCCCTAATCTTAGATATTTGTTGATTTAAAATAATATTTTACTGTGTTTTTGGTGATGGTTTGCAGGATAGTTGAGACTCCATTCAGGAATTTCTATCCGAATTATTGAATAGGCTGGATACATTCTTCTCTGTTCAGAAACATTCTCAAGTTTTCTGCTTAAGTTGTTCCATTTCTGTGAATCTGGTTCCCCTGCCTTCTTGTATGCTTATTTTTGTTTGAAAGTAATTGTTGCATTTTGAGTCTCATGTACATGATGTTTTTTAAAAGAAGGCCGTATTCACAGGAAATACTTACTATTTTGTGAGCCCATCTGTTGTTTAGCTAAGAGGTGACCTCCATGCCTGGTTTTGGCTTGAGGGCAGCAGTGATCTTGGGGAATCCTTCTGTCTTAGTCTAAGAAATCTGCTTTTGGTTTTTAAAAATTATTTTTAAGGAATTTGAGCTTGTGTTCTACATTATTCATTATTCTCCCCCCTCATTATTCTGCCACTAACAGAAAAGTTAGCGTCTTACCAGCTCCCATGCCTAACGGTGGATGAGTCTGGTTCATGTGGATGGTTAGTGCTGAGGTGATTTCATTTGGTTGAGTTTTTGGTTTCCTCCTTTCTCTTTTGTGTCACATAAGGAGAGGCCCATCATTTTAACATAGATGGATAGGAACTATATTATTTTAAGTAAGATTACAGTGGGATTGTTAAGTAAAATATTTTCCCCTCAAATGTAATTCTGATTAATTTTTATTTCAGTCACATGTCAAAAGTTGTTTTTCATATGGTCCATTGTTGTTTGGTATGGCTGATTCTGTATGGAGTTGAGCCAGATCACAGATGAAGGCCCCGTCCCCCACACGTCCTTTGTTAACCTGGCACCCCCCCACCCTTATTTTGATCAAGTAACTATAAATCCTGGGGTTCTCGTTACTCTTACCAGATTTGAGAATTTGTTACAAAATCTCACAGGACGCAAATACTATATTTGCAAGCGCAGTTACGTTACATCAAGAAGTTACCAATCAAGCCAAGCCAAAGGGACAGGATTAGGGTGAGGTCAGGACATGGACGTGTTCTAGTCAGGATGCTTCCTTTTTCCTCAGGGCTCTTTCATACCCTCGGCACATCAGTGTGCACCAATAAGAAGAAGACTGTCCATGAGGGAGGTTTAGTTGTGTTTGATGTCCAGAATGTTTGTTGGAATTTTATTACAAAGACCTGTGATTGAACTAAAAATCAAACCACCACTGCCGTTTTCTGAACATAGATTGGTATCATGTAAGTCAAAGTTCCAAACCTCTGATCATGTGATTAGTCTTTCTTGTGTGGCCAGCGCCTACCACATGTAACAGGGGCTTAAGGGGGACAATAGGATTAACAGACACTTGTAACTGAGGAACCTCCAAGGGTTTTGAGTCCCCTTCCAGGAACCAGGGACAAAGGCCAACTAAGTCCTTTGTTTTATAGTTTTAAAAACTGTGTAACCTTGAAATACATAATTATAATGATTCTATTAAATTAGTATGTCAGAGTTGAAGATGGGACAGGATGGGATACGGTTCAAGTCTGTTCATAGGGTTGCTGTGAGTTGTACTTGATTCAGTGGCATCTAATAACAACAACAGCAGTTGTGCCACGTGGTGATTGGTAAGTGCTTCTTCAGTGTAGTGTGAACTGCTTCAGTGTTAACTGTTAAGCTGCTCACTGTCACTCTTACCGTCTTTCAACTGTTTTTTCACTTTTAAGAGTGAAAATGATGTATAATTATATTTGTCTCTCTGTTTCCTTATTTATCATTGGATGCAACTTTTATTACACAAATCATTGAACCATTGTACAAAGAGGAAACTGAGGAATGCGGGAATTTGCCCTCTGGCTGGTAAGGGGGCCAGGACCTTGGCATATACATTCCGGCATAGCAGTTACACCACCATTCACTGAGTGTTGGGATTCGTAGGCTTGGCATGTGCATTGAAAGTTGATAGAGTAAATTACATATCTGGACAAGATAGGATTTAAAATTTAGAAAGGTGATAAGGAATTACAGTTTCTCTTTTTTTTGCAAATAAATATTTTCCCATTTATTATTATTAATTTTGTGTGTGTGTGTGTGCGTGCGCGCGTACTGTCAAATCGGATCTGACTGGTACAGGAGGAGATTGTCCCTCCTTCCCCGGCAGAGCATCTGGTGGATTTGAACCGTGCACCTCTGTATTATTATTAATTTTAATGAAAATTTACAGAGACTTTGGATTTCCATTCATTGATACAACTTTCTCCCTGCCTGCCCCCTCCCCTCCCCCATCCCAGTTCTGGAATTACAGTTTTAATCCACTAACTGCTCTGCTGGAGAAAGATGGGTGATCACCTCCTCCCTTGGGATTTGCAGGCCTCTGGAAACCTGTAGGAAGGTCAGTTGTGTGTCGGAACATACTGAATACTGGGCTGTTAATGTTGGTACCTTAACAACTACAACTAACACTACAGTCGGTGTAGTAGAAGGCAAGGAGTGCTGTCAGGTGTATTAAAAATAAATTGACAGGCAATTGGTGATAAAAGGTCAATGAAGGAAGGGAAGACCCTCAACGAGACAGATTGACCCAGTGACTCTAAAGGAGAGCCCAGTTATGTCAGAGATGGTCAGGATGGCACAGGATAGGACAGGGCTCAGTTTCATTGTCACTATGAGTCTTAGTCCGCTTGAAGGCACTTTACAAAACAAATGAAGAAATGGAGTAAAAATACAAGAGCTTTCATTGAGTGCTGAACTCTGGGTGAATCTGTAGAAGGTGAGTGTATGGCAGTGGGAGGATACAGGAGGAAGGGCTGAGACATCTACACAGTGACTCATGTTCCTCATCACCTAGGCCACCTTCCCCCACCAAGTCTTCACGGCCTCTTGAGGTGGACAGTGGTTCTGAGACAGGATGAACTTGTGCTTGGTGTTGCAGAAATCAATGACGTTCAAGGACGTGGCCGTGGTCTTCACTGAAGAGGAGCTGGAGCTGCTGGACCCTGCTCAGAAGAAGCTCTACCAGGATGTGATGCTGGAGAACTTCCGGAACCTGGAGTCAGTGGGTGAGGACAGCCTCCCTCTAACGTGTGTTTATCTCTTTTTTGAATTTTTTTTTTTCTAGTCACCTGAGTTCTGGGAACTGACTCTCCTATGAATGAATTTTTTATGAAATAAGAGTAGAAAATATCCAGGATTCTTAGGAAGAAAGGAAGGAACATACTTAACACAGTCTTTGGCCATGACTGTAGTGTGGGATTCAGGGAGCAAAGAGAGCTACTGAAGACACTGGTTTAGAAGTGGGTGGACCTGTACATTAGTAATGTAGTTATTGTTTGGGTCTTGAAATTATTCCAAATGCTTCATCTTGGAAAAATGTTTTGAAAAACACTATTTTTTATTAGTTAATGAATATGCAGTAGGACCTAAAATTTCTAGTAAATTGTACCTGTCGTGTTTATTTCTAGTCTGTGACTTATCATGTTCATTGCACTCCAAGTCTTTAAACTTGATATATATATCACTTACAAAGAGGAAGAAGGCTTTAGGTGAAAAGAGCAATTCAGCCGTAGGAAATTTCGAACACCTCGGAAGCCTCATAGATACTCATCCATCTATTTTACTCTCTGCCTCCTTAACGCCTTCCCTTGATCCAAGCTAACAGACATGTCTAGTGGCCCTCGCCTTTGTGTGGAATTCCCTATGTGAACCCTCTTCTTCCTAAATTTGTCTCTAGAAACCTCCAGAGTATTCCGTGGGAAATGCAAGTCCACTTAGCTCATTACTCAAACTTCTTAAAGTAGCTTGGAGCATCCTGTGTCCTCTGGACTTGAGGCCCTGCCTCCTCTCTGAATACATGGTCTTTTTGTTATTGCTTGTTGTGTCCCTACCATATTGTCTATTTTTTTTTCTCAGATGTAACAGATATGCTCTATTAGTCTCTAGCTGCTGCTATTAAAAAATAAGTACTATAGCTTGAGGGTTTAAAGCAACGCAGATTCAATTCCTTATAATTGTGTAGGTCAGAAAGTAAACATCTGTTTCACTGGGCTAAAGCAAAGTTATGGGCTGTGCTCCTTTCACTTCTGGAGTTTGTAAGGGAAATTGATTTCCTTGCTTCATTTTCTCTAGTTTCTGGAGGTCTCTAAAGTCATTGGACTATGCAGACAGCAAGTACTGGGTGTATGTGTGTGTATATATATATATATATATATAAAAAACACACACACACACACACACACACACACACACACACACACACACACACACACACACACTTCTTCCTGCCAACAGTTCAATTCAAAGGCATGGATTCTTATTCACTCTTCCTTATTCATTGTCCCACTTCCAGTTGCATAGGAAGCAACTTAAAAAACCATGACTGGGGTCAGGTGCACTTTAAACTTCTCTCCTTGCTCTTTAGCACTTTAAAGAAGTCCTTGACAGATTTCCCCCCATGCACCATGTCTTTTTTAATTTTTTTGACTGCTGCTACCATGGGTGTTATTTCAGATCCAAGTAAAATTAAATCCTTGGCAACTTCAATCTTTTCACCATCCATCACGATGTTGCCTGTTAATCCAGTGGTGAGGACTTTTGTTTTCTTGATGTTGAGATGTAATCCAAATTGAAGGATGTAGGCTTTGATCGGTAAGTGCTTCAAGTCATCTTCTCTTTTAGCAGCCAAGCAGAATTTTGTCTTCTGTTTGTAGGGAGTGACACAGTGGAAGTGTGTTGTGCCCGTAACACAGAGATGGGTGGATTGAAACCCTCCTCTGCTAATAGTCTGGGTATTAGGGTTTGGAAATCTTTGTAGGGTTGTTATCCTGCCTAGTATATGATCTGTCTCAGAGCCTTTTACTTGCCCTCCCTGCCTGGAATTCTTCTGCCTCCACGTCATCCCAGCCCCCTTCTATTCAGGTCTCTGCACGCTTTTAATATTGGGAAAGAAGCCTTATCCGCACACCCTGCTTATTCTCTCTCCTCTCTACTTCCTGTCGTCATTACATGTATGCTTGGCTTTCTGTTTATCACCTTTCTCTCCCTCCTGAAATGTGACCTCCAGGTGAAAGAATTCTACATCTTGTTTCTCAGCGTCTCTTTCAGGCTTTGAGTGTTTCTCATACATGGCAGGCATCTCTCCAGATCTGTAGACCTACGGATCTTGTTAACTAAGGTTACTGTATAGAGGGGCTTTTCTGTCTTCCTGAGCCGTGGAGATGCCAAAGCAGAGTGAACAAGGCTGTGGCACAACACTGGTTCTTGTAAGGAATACCTGGTTCTCCCTGTGGTGCCCTGAGTGCATGCACGTGTGCGTGCACGTGCACTTGATCCTAGGACAACATGTGTGTGTGGTTGCAGCTCTGCTGAGTAATGTGCCCCCTGGGCCACACTGACTTTCCTGGAGGAGCACATGCATTTCTGGAGTGCAAAACTTTTTTTTTTTTACACGAGACTTCTGGTGCCCTCTCCTGAGACACTGAGTTGACTAATTGCTGTTGAGTCAGACCAAGTCAGAACTCCACAGGGTTTTCAGAAGCTGTAAATACCACAGGAGGAGACCACCCATCTTTCTCTGGAGGAGCTGCTGGTGGATACCTGCCTTTAGGTTGGCAGCACAACCCCTTACCACAGACTTTAGGAAAAGGGAAAAAAACCAAAACACAACACTCCAGAGTGTTGTAGACCAAGGGAAAGTATATTTATAATTATTAATAATGAGACAGACAACCAGGAATGAGATAAAACAGCAAGCATAAAAGACAGGGGCCAGCAGTTCCATGAACTGAAGTGCTCAAGCCACGCCTCTCTGTATTTATGGAGAAACATCAGGAAGGTAAACAAAGGAAAAAGACAAGGGAGTAGGAAACAAAAACATAGGATCATGGGGAAGTCTTTGGCAAATAGAGTTCTTCTCTATTGTTTACCTTTTGCTTATCTCAGGAGGGAGGGATTCAGTAAATACAAACTAAGAAGCTCTTAAGGAATGCCTTAGTGCCTCAAGGTGAACTCCAGCTTGTATTACGCCTCCCTCATATCCTGATAGAGCATTTGGTTTATTAATATTAAATTTGATATTCAGCTTCCCACACCAGAGGTCTTACAGAGTAATCAGTAAACACTTAACTGCTGTCACTGACTCATAGCTGACTGTCCATTGAGTTTTCAGAGGCTGTAAATCACATGAGAGGAGCTTGCCTGTCTTTCTCCTGCAGAGCAGCTGATGAATTTGAACACCTGTCCCTGGGTCTTCCTCACTTTCTCTGACCTTCCACCTTTTCCAGGGTGATTTCTTCTTCCAAGGATGGGTCTCTCCTGATAATATGCCTAAAGTATGGAAGGTCAACCTTTACCATCCCTGCCTCTCAGAAGCATCTTGGTTCCACTACCTCTAAGACAGACTTGTTTGCTCTTTTGAGAGTCCATGATATTTAGTGATTTCACTCCAGTGCCATAACTCAAAGATATCTAGTTCATCTTCTGTCATCCTTATTCACTGTCCAACTTCAGATGCACAGGAAGTAATGAAATGGCTTGGATCAGGCGCATTTTAGTCTTTAAATGGACATTGTTGCTCTTGAGCATTTTGGGAGTGTCCTTGACAACAATTGACCATAGATAGGGCTTATATTTTTGTTGAACTCCTTGATGGACTGACTGGCTCTTAAGAGCAGACCTTAACAAAGTAAAGGACTGTCTAGAGTAGTAAGGTTAGGCTAATGTAAAGTTAGGTTAGGTTGGTTAATGTCCATACTGACATTTCACAAGTGCAGTGTATAACTCTGCGTGAATCTGGTATCATTGGTCCAGCTTTTTGTATGGTCCTCCAGACCTCCATCTGTGTGGTCTTCAGTCCACATGGGTGCTTTCTCCCAGTCTGATGCAGGCCCCTCCCACAGCCTCTAGACTTGTACCTTTCTGTGGAGTAATCCTTTAACAGCTTAGAGAATTTGTTCTTTGTGTCTGAGGATCATGGTGATTATTGAATATAACACGGCTAAATTGTGGATGGTCACCCTCACCAATATTTCCCCCCTGTGATGTTTAATACCTTTTGTTTCACTCCCAAATCGATCTCTCTCTGCCTTTTGCTGCTGTTTGCCCTCACACTGGGTTGGCTGCATTCAGGCACCATGGTAGTATTTCTGAAAGAAAATTAAATGACAGAGATTGCCACGGGCTGCTCCAGTCGGGAGGGGCTTGTAAGCCTGAGGTCTAGGGTCTCGAAGAGGGAACATGAAGGTGGGTAGAAGTTCGGCAAAGGGACGATGAAAGAACACAAGACAAACAGTCAAGTGATCTTGATGATTTTAATTCTAAGTCATTCTAATTCTCCTTCTTCTTTCTTCCTTCTTTCCTTCCTATTGCATTTAGCATGATACATTTATATCCCATTTTTACAATTAGGGGCTTAACAATAGCCAAAAAGACAACAAAAGTAAGAATAAAGTTTACATTATTTTCTTGCACATAGCTATTCTTTATGGTCATGGTTTCTTGGAATTGGAGAGCATGGACAGCTATTCTTTATGGTCACGGTTCCTTGGTAGTTGGAGAGCTTGGTAGACAATGGCTTTTTGCTTAAACATTTTCTTAAACCTGTTCTTCAACCTGTTTTCCAACTTGTTTGGGTTACGAAGTTACAAAGTAAAAAAGTTACATTTTAAATTTAAGCTGATACATTTTACATTTTTAGCTGAATTTACAATATTTATTTCCATTCAAGAGACAACACTTTTTACACTTTCCATTATTTCAGGGGTGATTACTATTTCAATAAGGGGGGTTAGGTTCATACAAAGGATGTTTTGGGTCATAATATCGCCAAAATTCATCATCCCAATCTCATGTTTCATGACTTATTTTACCACTTATACCTCGCATAACATCTTCCCTCTGGTCACTTTCAAACCTTTTGAAAAATATATCCCAAGACACAAAACCATCAGGGTGTTTTGCATTAAAATTCATAATGTTCTCCAGTATATGGAAGAGGTTTATCTGTATGTAGGCTTTGGAATTCTGTAAGGGCCTCTCCCAATAGAGGGCTGCCACAAACAACCATTACCTAATAGATAAACAATTCTTCCACCTGTTGTTCTCGTGGTGGGGAGCAAGGGTTTTTCCTTTGAAGGAGTTCTTATAAACCCTAGAAATCTAGGAATCTCTGGGGTGGTCGTCTTTGGGATTTCCACCACTAATTCTTTTTGTTATAATGCATCCATGGATTCCCCTAAAATCATATTATTCTTGAAAAGTTTTAGTAATGCTAAAAGAACTGGAGGTAATGTTTGCATATTAAAGTCGTCACCTCCATTTAGTTCTTTTTGGGAACATCTAACAAACTTTTAGTAGGAACACTTTGTGTAAAGAACACAGCCTTCTCCCCCTGTCCCACATAAAAAACACAAAGAGGCAATAGAAGAGAAATTACAGAAAGGCCAAGAACAATCATGGAGAAAGCACACATTCCGAGAGGCTGACTTCCTTGAAGTTTTTTCACCTCAATCCGGTGATTTTGTCACGCAGACTCCCTTGGAGTTGGTGTGGCAAGAGATAACG
Organism: Elephantulus edwardii; assembly: GCF_000299155.1. NCBI lineage: Eukaryota > Metazoa > Chordata > Mammalia > Macroscelidea > Macroscelididae > Elephantulus > Elephantulus edwardii. The sequence continues at coordinate 1,091,375 of NW_006400058.1, forward strand.
ATACAGTATCCAATAGAATGCAAGGGAGAAACTGGATACTGCTGCCTGCAAGTCAAAGTATATACTGTTACATGGTGTGCCTTTTAGATAGGAAGTGCAATACAGTACAATACAGAGCCACTGATGTAACTGGTTCTTGTGACTGCCAAGAAAGACATGCTCATGGTACGCTATTTATACTGTGCTGTTATCTATGACTGGGATGGCTGTCACTGTGTATATAAGAGACATGAGATACACACTGCGTGTGGGACTCTGCTTCATCCATGGCCTCCCATTCTCTGATTGGGATTTCTGAACTCTCTCAGCCATGGACATCCACGTGGTTGGATGTTGCCTGAACGGCTGTAATTAAGTCATGTCTGAGTGGCTATAATTAGGTCATGTCTGGGCAGAGTTCAAGCAAAGCATTTCTCCCTTTAATAAGGTTTGCTCTCTCACAGTCCCACTATGTATTGTTCCTTTCCTTCTACTCAGAACTCTCTGTACTTCTAAAATTCAGCTTCTTCTGTTGCCCTGGAGATTATGAAGGTCTGAATTACTACCTAGTTTCAGAAGAGCGTATGTTATCACTTCAGCTTTTTACCGTTCTGTTATCATGGGAAAAATTTCTTGGCAGGCCCTGAAAAAGGGCCTACCTTTTTTTTTTTTCTCGGATAAACCTCACTGGCTACGATATTGCCACTGCGCAAAGCTAGGGCCTACCTTTTTATATGCCTCATTTCTGTCCAGTATTCAACCAAGACAGTTCTACACTAATTAATGTGTGTTCAGACATATGCCTCTGACCCATATTGATTCTGACCACAACGCACCACTGGCTCCTCCTCCACTGGCCCCACACTTGCCCCTTGGCCTGAGCCCATTATTATAGCCACTGCATCAGTCCATCATTTTTTACTTTTTTTCATTGTTTTGGTACCAAGCATGATGTTCTTCTCCAGGGACTAGTTCCTCTTGATCGTTGTTGTTATGTGCTGTCAAGTCACCTGCAACCCGTAGTGACCGTATGTACAGCAGCTCTGAACCCTGCCCTGCCCTGTCCTGATCCAGTCTCACTAATTATGACACACCTACCCTCATTGACCCAGTTACTATTGCTATCCATCTCATCTGGGGTCTTTATCTTCTGTGCCATCCCTCCACCCTTCCAAGCATGATGTCCTTCTCCAAGGACCAGTCTCTCTGGCCACATGCCCAAAGTATTTGAGACGGAGCTTCAAAATCCTAGCCTCTGAGGAGAAACTTGGTTTCACCCTCTCCAAGACAGACCTATTTGTTTTCTTGGTGGTCTATGATATATTCAAGACTCTTCTCCAGTACCACAATTCAAAGGCATCAATTCTTCTGTCATTTTTAGTCTTTGTCCAGCTCTCTGATGCATAGCAAGTAATTACGAAGACCATGTCCTGGATTAAGCGCACCTTAGTCTCTACACTGATATCTTTGCTTCTCAGTACTCTGGAGAGGTCCCTGACAGCAGATTTTTCCAGTGCAATTCATCTTTTGATTTCCTAACTGTTGGTTCTAGAGAGTGTTGATTGTGGAGCCGAGCAAGCTGTACTTATTACAACCTCAATCTCTTCTCCATCTATCATCGTGCTGCCAATTGACCCAGTGGTGAGAATCTTTGTCTTCTTGATGTTGAACTTCAATCCATATTGAAGACTAGAGTCCTTGACCTTCTGCAGCCAGTGTTTCAGGTCCTCTTCAAACATGGGTTGTTGATGAATCTTCCTCCAATCCTGACGCCATATTCTTCCTCATAAAGCCCAGCCTCCCAAATGATCTATTCTGTATATAGATTGAAAAGTTATGGAGGCAGGATGCATCCCTGTTGCACTCCTTTCCTGATTTTGAACCATTCAGTGTTTCGCTGCTCTGTTCTGAGGTCTGCTTCCTGGTCCAAGTATATATTTCACATAAGCACATTCATTGTACTGGAATTCCCATTTTCCTCAGTGTTAGCCACAGTTTGTTGTGATCCACACAGTCAAATGCCTTTGCATAGTCAATGAAACACAGATAGACATTCCTCTGGTACTTTTTTTTTTTAAGTATTTTTTTAAATCAGATCTGACTGGTACAGGAGGAAATCGTCCCTCCTTCTCCGGCAGAGCATCTTGTGGATTTGAACCGTGGATTTGATCCTCTGGTACTTTTTGCATTCTGCCAAGAGCCATCTAATTTTGGCTATGATGTACCTTGTGCCACAGCCTCTTCTAAACCCAGTTTGCACATCTGGCAGTTTTCTGTTGTTCCAGTCGTTTTTAGATAATCTTCAGCAGGATCTTGCTTGTGTGTGATATTAGTGGTATTGTTTGATAATTCTACACTCTTGTTGGGTCATATTTTTTTGGAATTGGAATAAATACAGATCTCTTCCAGTCAGCTGGCCATGTAGTCATCCTCCAGGTTTCTTGGCACATATAGTGAGCACGTCCAAGGCAGCATCTGTTTGTTGAAATACATCAGTTGGTATTCCATCAATTCCTGGGGCTTTATTTTTTGCCAACTCCTTCAGAGCAGTCTGAACTTTGTCCTTCATCACCATTACCCCTTAATCAAATGTTCTTTCTTGAAATTTGTCATCCAATTCTTTTTGATACAATGACTCTGTATATTCCTTCATCTTCTTGTAATGCTTCCTGAATCATTTAACATTCTGCCCATAGCACCCTTAAGCATTGCAACCTGTGACTTGAACTTGTTCCTTTGTTCTTGAATTCCATCAGCTTAAGATATGCCAAGCGAAAAAAAACCCAACAAATAAAAAACAACACAAGATATGCCAAGCGAGTGCAGCTCTTTTGATTTTCCGACTCCAGCTCCTTTTTCACATTTCATTATAATATTTTGCCCTCTATTCCTGAGCTGCTCTTTGAAATCTTCTGTTCAGCTTCTTAACTTTTAGATTTTTTCCCTTTGCTTCAGCTTCTCAGCACTCCAGGGCAATATTCAGTCTATTCTGATGTCCATTTTGGTCTTTTCTTCCTCCTCTGTCTGTGTAATGACCTTTTGCATTCTTCACGAATTATTTTTTGAATTATTTTTTTAATTGATATTTTATTGTAAGTTTATAAAGAACTTGGATTTCCTTATGAATTTTCTTGATAACTTCCCACAGCTCATCTGGTCTTCGTTTGTTAGTATTCAAGGCCTCAAACCTCTTTCTGAGTTGGTTTTTAAATTCAGGGGAGATAGACTCAAGATCAACTTTTGAGTCTTATGGATATGATTTAACTTTTTTCTTTTCTTAAAGTATTTTGTGTGTCTGTGTGTACTGTCAAATCAGATCTGACTGGGACAGGAGGAGATTGTTCCTCCTCCTTCAGCAGAGCATCTGGTGGATTCGAACTGCACTCCTCTGGGATTGAAGTGCAGCTTCTTGCCACTGGGCCATCAGAGCCTGCCATGATTTAACTTTTTTAACTTGAATTTGAACTTGCATCTGAGTAGTTGATGGTCTGTTCCATAATCAGCACCTGTCCTACTTTTCATTGCTGATATTGAACTTCTCCAATGATTCCTTCAACAGATGTAATCAATCTGATTCCTGTGTGTACCATCTGGTGAAATCCATGTGTATAGCCTGTGTTTATATTTCTAAGGTATTGCTGTGAATAAATCACGTTCCTCCTGATAACATGCCTGAATTATGTGTGAGCCCACCTCACTGTCTTTATTTCTGAGGTGCATTCTAAAATGACTGTCACTTCTTTTAAGATTTCTTAGTGTGTGCTTGTCATCACCTTCATTTAGAAGTTCTTTGGAGGAAAAAATATCCCAAACCTAATGATATGCAAACTTTGTGTTACTGCTTTTCATGAAAATTTCTTTAAAAAAATTTTAATTTCATGAAAAGAAATACAACAAAGCATATTATTTTGATGATTTCTTTTCCACTTGATTTTTCTACCTCATCTACCTTGCAGTCCACTTAACTCCTAAGTGTGAGTCAGTCCCTGTGTACTCATAGGTAGTCATAACGACTGGCTGACCTCTACAGAGGTCACAGTGAGTGGAGTTCTGTGGAAATAACATAAAGTTAGCAATTCTTGTCACGTCCTCCATTTTTTGTATTAGTGGTTTGATTTTTAAATTGTACATCACAGTGTTGCTTGGGTTTTAGCTGTTGGATCTTATAAGGAACTCTGGTGGCCTAGTTGGTAGGGAATTCTGCTGCCAACCTAAAGGCTGACTGTTCAAATCCACCAGCTGCTCTGCAGGATAAAGAGTCTCCAAAAACCTGCTGGAGGCCCAGCTGTGAGTTGTTTCTGACTTGAAGGCGCTTAAGACCAGCACTGGATCTTGTTAATGGGTTGGAGGCAGGTAGAGAGCATGGTACGCAGTTAACATTCTCTTGATTCGGTAATGCCTCATTGATTATCAGAGTGGGAGATATTGAAAGTACTGAACAATCCTCCACCAGTCAACATCTCTTAATTTCCTATTCTTACAGGAGGCAAGATCCCCAGGCCACTGGAGACCACACATCAGGATCTTTCCAGCTCACATATCTGGAAACAGATCACAAGCTATTTCACGAGAGATGACAATTTCGTGATAAGTGAACCTCAATTCTGTAAGCAAGGCGATTCTCCCTCTCTGGTTGCAGGAAGACCACTGTCTGTTATTCACATTGACGAGAACTCTTGCCCTTGGAAGGAGAGTGAAAAAAGTGTTGGGTGTGGCTCTGCTCTTGTCAGTCATCAGCGAGTCATTGTGAGGAGGGTCCGCTGTAAGCGTGAGGAGTGGGGGAAGGAGTTTGGTCAGAGTGCACATCTGCAGAGACGTCCGAATGTCCACCTTGGAGAGAAACCCTACAAGTGTGAGGAATGTGGCAAGCGCTTCAAGCACAGAGCAACTCTTAATGTTCACTGCAAAGGCCACCAAGGAGCGAAGCCTTATCATTGCGAGGAGTGTGGGAGAACTTTTATTTACCTCTCCTGGTTTCAGGAACATCAGAGAATCCACACTGGAGAGAAACCGTTCAGGTGTGATGCGTGTGGTAAGAGCTTCCACCACAGAGCAGCTCTCACAAATCACCGCCTGATGCACACGGGAGGGAAACCTTACAGATGTGAGGAGTGTGGGAAGGGCTTCAGTAACAGGGCAGACCTTCAAGTTCACTACAGAATGCATGTCGAAGAGAAACCGTATGATCATGACAAGGGTTTCAGCATCACCCCACAACTTCTTTCGCCTTATTTGGAGAAGCCATTCAAATGCGAAGAGTGCATGAAGTACTTTAGCACCAGATCGAAGCTGACGGTCCATCTTCGGATCCACACGGGGGAGAAACCCTATGAATGCGAGGCCTGTGGCATGGGATTCCGGCAGGTGGCCCACCTCCTGACCCATCAGCGAGTCCACAGCGACGAAAAGCCATTCAAGTGCGAAGAGTGTGGGAAGTACTTCCGCACCAGACAGATCCTCCAAGTACACTATCGGATCCACACAGGAGAGAAGCCCTATAAATGTGAGCGCTGTGGGATAGACTTCCGGCAGGCGTCCCATCTTTTTTCCCACCAGAGGGTCCACAATGGAGAAAGACCATTCCAGTGTGAGCAGTGCGGAAAGTACTTCAGCAGTAGATCCAATCTTCAGACTCATCACAGAACCCACACGGGAGAGAAGCCTTTTCACTGTGAACAGTGCGGGAAGGGCTTCAAGGTCTCCTCACAGCTGGTGACCCACCGCAGGGTCCACAGTGGAGAAAAGCCCTTCCGGTGTGGAGACTGTGGGAAATATTTCCGAACGAAAGAATACCTTCAGATGCACGGCAGAGTCCACTCCGGGGAGAAGCCCTTCACCTGTGAGGACTGCGGCAAGGCCTTCAAGCAGGCCGCCCACCTCCTGACCCATCAGCGAGTCCACAGTGGAGAGAAGCCCTTCAAATGCGAGGAGTGTGGGAAGGGCTTCACCCAGATTTCACACCGCCAAGCCCACCGCAGAGTCCACAAGGAAGAAAAGCCCTACAAATGCCAGCAGTGCGGGAAGGGCTTCAAGTGGAGCCTGAACCGGGACATGCACCAGAGGGTCCACACGGGAGAGAAATCGTATGCCTGTAGGGAATGTGGGAAGCACTTCCGCTACGCCTCGGGCCTTCAGCATCACAAGTACGTGCACACCGGGGTGAAGCCCTGCAGATGTGACATATGTGGCAAAGGCTTCACCCGACCCCCACAACTGCGATCTCACCAGCAAAGGGTTCACAGAGCAGAAGAGGTGCCCGCAGGAGACTCCTGACGAGATCACCTCTTTAAAAAAACCTCACATGTTTTCTGAAAACAAGAGGGATTTCTTCTCAGAATCCTTGCAGAAAAGACTTGTTCAAAAATAAAGTTGTTTGGTTTTTTTAAAAAAAAAACCAACCCAAACTTACATGCAAACTGAGTTTTTGTAATTTCCAAGTCTCTGAAGAGAAAACATTTGCTTTTGCTAGTCTTGAACTTTCAGCCATGCACACATTCGAGCACCTTTGTAAGTAATGCAATCAATCAGTGTTTCTCACAGGACTTAAGCATTTGTAAGACAATGAGTGAGAGATACGCCTTGGGAAGAGTAAGGGTTTGACCTGTAATAACTTGTCATGTGCTGTCAAGTTGAAACTGACCTATAGTGGACTCTCCACTGGGTTTTCAGAGGCAGTAAATTACAAGGGAGGAGCTAGCCCATTCTTCTCTCATGGAGTAGCTGGTAGATCTGCACAGTCTCTTCCTGTGTCATTTACTGCCTCTGAAAACCTGCGGGAAGGTCAGCTAATAGTCAGTTCCAACTCCAGGGCACATAACAGCAGCAATATCAGTTCCCTGAGAGTTGGAACTTTGGTGCGTTATCATTCTAGGTGTGCTTGGTACTGATTTGTTATATCAGAGGGAGGTCTTGAACAATTAAATGTGAACATTTTTATCCAGAAAGTATACCAGTAAAAATTAATATGCTTGGAAACAAACATCAGCGAAAATGCAGAAATCCACTCCATACTGTGATCTGCACTATAAATACAGCGGTAACTGTATAGGGAGCTCTGCTGTCTAACAGTCAGAAACTGTGCTGTAATCCCAAAGGCATGCAGTTCAAATCCACCAGCTGCTCTGTGGGAGAAAGATGGGCAGTCTCCTCCTATGCAATTGACAGCCTCTGAAAACACTCTGGAGAGTCAGCTAGTGTCTGGTTCTGCCTCAGTGGTAAACAGTAAGCACCATTGTTGCCTGGGGGTGCAGTGGTTAGGCATTTGGTTGCTAAAGGAAAGGTTAGAGGTTTGAATCTACCTCTGGCTTTGATAAAGTTCATAACAGTCTGTTAGTAATGCAGTCTTAGTGATAAAGATTACTAACAGCCAGGTAAGCCTGGTGGTGGCTCTGCTCCGCCCTATAGGTTTCCAGTGAGTCCAAACACAGTCATTGGAATTAGTTCCTGTCTGCTCTGTACGCAGTGGTTTTTGTTGTGTTGTGCTGTCGAATTGGAACCAAGTCCTTTGTTCCTCCGATAAGTTTTCTTCTTACTTGAAGCACTTGCATAAAGCATACATCAAATTATATTTTGTGATTTTTCTGCCAATATAAACTAAAGCTAGTTAACTTTACAAATCATTCATATTGAAAGACTGAGTAAACATTTAGTGTGCCAAGCCGGGGCTTTTCCAGTACATTTTAAAAATGGCAGAAGGCGGCAAGGCATCAGATTTAACTAGGAGGAGAATCCCCATCACCAGACAAGTTGATTGATACTGAGGTGAAGGTCAGACATATCTTTATACCTATTTTGGCACCAGCCATCCTTCTGTGACACTCTGCAAACCTGTGGTTGATAACTTCCTGCAATAAGCACAGACATCTTTCAGACTGTACCCAAGATTAGAGGGCTTATTAAAGTCACGGGTTGCAGTCAATCAGGTTAATCTTGGAAATAACAGGTACAAGTCAGGATACAGTTCTTTGATTAGGACAGGTGCTCACCTGGACCCCCTCTTGGCCTTACACCTGTTCTCAGGAAGTGTTAAAAAGCACTTTAACTCCCACCATGTGGAGTGCTTGTGAGGAAAGCAACTATTCCACCCCAGCAGGACTGCCTAATAAAGCTATCTCCTCTGAGATGGGAACCTACCAAACATGCTGACTTGGTTCTCCTGCCAGTCCTCTGGGCTGAACTTTGATCATTGTGGCCACTGCTTTCTGCCATTTGGAGTCAGTTCTAGTCTCTGTCTCCTGGTCTATAACCTCAGTGCAGTAATCCTGGGTCCACAGATCCTCTGGCTTCTGTTGATGGTAGACAAACATCCACTTGGCCTTGGGGACTGGCTTCTTTTAAACATGGTGGCATAATAGATCTGACCAGTGCCCTGCAATGGTCTGTGCACCTCATTATCATTAGCAAATTTATCTCGTCTCCTTGGTGTGCCACAAAACACAGTCTCACCCGATCATTTGGGTAAGTTACCAGATCATGGCTAGGAGGCATATAGAAAGTAACACACCACAGGGCAATACCAAGGCCAAATGTTTTTTTCTCCAATTTTTTTTTTGTTGTGATTTGGGTGGATGTCAGCCTTTCATTGACCATTGATAAATCATTGTCAGCATTTTTATTTGGGTTTATTATAAGATTTGAACTCAGGAACTATGACATATTTTAAGGACATTAATATGTCATGCACCTATCCCATATTCCTGCATGCCATAAAAAGAAAAAAATGTGATTTTTTTTTTTGCAGTACACACTAAACCCTGTTAATTTTTTAAGTTATTTCATATTATAAACGACTGAGTGAGTATTTAATGGTGTTAAGCCAGGGCTTTTCCAGGACACTTCTAAAATGCCAGAAGTAAAAATAGCATGTCATCATACATTTCCTATATTTGAACTCATTGCCATTGAATCGGAACCTTCTCATATTTGACTCTCCAAAGGATTTTCAGGAGGCTCTAAATCAGAATAGAGGAGATTGGTTGCCCATTTTTCTGTGGAGGACCTGGTGGATTTGAACCACTTGCCTTAGGCTTGGCAGTGCAACTCTAAGGAGACTTGCCATCATCAGCCGAAGATTTACTCATAAATGGTGGAGGTCAGACACCTTTTTACTAAGTTTGTGAGAGATAAGTAATAATAAATATGTTCATTATTGACACAAGATTGGTATACTTCTTTCTACTGGAAATAAGACTAGTGTTGGGAAAGGAATAGTTAATGAGTCTGAAGAAAACAAAAACAAGGCTACAAGAATCAAAATAAGACCTTGAATTTAAACATTTTAATAGCTTTGAAGCCCTGAACATTAATGATTAAAGACCAGGTACGTTGTGGAAGAGTAACTAACAAAGATACCATCCACAAAGAAAGCAAAAGGGAGAAAGAAAAGACCAAAGCAGATGTCAGAAGAAACTGAAAATTGCATTAGAACAACAAGATGCCAAACAAAGGGAGTAAGTGTCAAAAGAGTTGAATAGAAGATTTCAAAGGGCAGCCCAAGAAGACAAATCAGAGTTTTTAAAACAAAATGTGCCAAGAGGTGGAGTCAGAAAATTAAAAGAGAATTCACTCAGCATTTCTCAAGCTGAAAGAATTGAACAAATTCTCACCTTGAGTTGCAATACTAAAGGATGCTATGGGCTAAATCTTGAAGGATCTAGAAAGCATCAGAAGAAGATGGAAGGAACACACAGAGTGTATCAAAAGAATTGGCTGACCTGCAATCATTTCAGGAAATAGCATATGACCAAAAAACCAGTGGTAATCAAGGAAGAAGTTCAAGCTGCACTGAAGACACTGGCAAAAAATAAAGCTCTAGGAATTGATGGAATATGAACTGACTTGTTCCAACAAAGAGAAGCAGCCCTGCATGTGTTCACCAGGCAGTGCCAGAAAATCTGGAAGACAGCTACTTGGCTAGATGAATGGAAAAGATCCATATTTGTTCCCATCACCTTTTTTATTCCATTTATTCCCATCCCCAAATGGTAACCCAACAGAACGTAGAAACTATAGAAGAATATCATTCATGTCATATGCAAGCAAAATCTTGCTGAAGATTATTTTTAAATAGCTAGAACATTACATCAACAGAGAACTGCTAGAAATCCAAGCTTGATTTAGAAGAAACCATGACACCGGGAATAACATTGCTATTGTCGGATGTTGGCAGAAAGCAGGTTGTTTCTCTCTTTGCTATTGTGACTAATGCAGGAATAAACATGAGTGAATACAGTGCAGCTTTTTATGGATTGTGCCACTAGACCTTCCTAAGAGAGATTGTTATGTCAAGGTCATGTCATCTTAAACTCAAGGTCAAGCCAATGAATGTTATGTCAAGGTCAAGTAAGCATATCATTATATGTGACATATTAAATTCTTTCAATCCAGAATTGACTCATAGCTGACCCTCCGGAGGATTTTCAGAGACATTTAAGCCCATGGAAGGAGATTGCCCATGTTTCTGCCCTGGAGCAGCTGGTGAGTTTGAACAGATGCCTTTGGTTTGGTAGTGCAATTCCTTACCATTAGAACACCAGAGCTCCCTAAGAGAGAAATGGAGTGATATTTAAGAGATTCAGGAAATAGCAAAATGCAAATAGCCCTTGAAGCCACAGATGACAATGATCCAGAGAGAACTGTTACATTTAATGAAGAACAGAACCTATGCAGAATCCTAAAAAACAGCTATATTTAAAGGACAGAAACCTACACAGGAAACTATGCCAATCATTTAACTTTGTACTCTTAGATTCATTTTCCTCCCCCCCCCCCCCCCGCCAAGTCTCCCTTGTAAACAACATTTCCTATTGATACCCTAGCTGGATAGGGTTGGCCAATGGAGGATACTGATGGATGATAAGAAAACAGCGTGAGATGGAAAACCAGACTATTTCTCTCTCCCTTCAGTTTCTTCTCTCTGGTTCAGTTAGTGTCCCCAGCAGTTGCTGTTCATCTGCAGGTTCTTCCCTCTGTGGTGCCAACTTATGTTGAGTAGACTCACCATTTCTCTCTTTCCTAAAGGATCTCCTGCATTCTGCTCACAGCATCTTCTCCCACTGACCTTCCCGCCTTGGGGTGACCTGGGTTCTGCTCACAGCACCTCCTCCCATTGACCTTCCTTTCTGTTGCTTCTCTCTTCTCTCTTGGCATCTCAAGTTTTCCATTAGCATTGTATCTAATTCTCTATATTATCTCCGTTTCAAATGTCTAGACTAGTTTGTATTCTGATTGAACTCCAGCTGATAGAAAGATTGACAAGACAGGCAAGAATAAAGATGATGTGATGTGAATAATACAAAGATACACTAATGACCACCTGACATTTATTAAAGACTTGCAATATATCAAGATCTACTCTGAGTATAGAGTCACTGGATCTTCATATTCCTATTTGTGGTACTACTGTTGCCCCTTTTTACAGATGAGGCAAAACTGAGGCATGAAGAGGTTAAGTAATTTGCTACAGCTAGAAACCAAGTCCAGGTCTGGCTCTAAAACATGGAACCAAAGGAGGATCAGAGAGTTGGACAATGACTAGGGAGGATAGAAGGAGAATTGACGCCTTTGAGCTGTGGTGCTGGAGAAGAGTATTGAATGTACCATGGACTGCCAAGAAAACAGATTCATCGTAGAGAGGATTAAACCAGGCTGTTCCTTAGAGGCAAGAATTCTGGGGATTCGTCTGACATACTTTGGACATGTTGTAAGGAGAGACAGGTCTTTAGAGAGGAACATCATGCTGGGTAGAGTAGAGGGACAGCGCAGGAGGGGAAGACCCTCTATGAGGTGGATTGATTCAGTGACTGGGGTACTCGGGATGGGTGTGTCAGAGGCAGTGAGATTGGCACAGGATAGAGCATGGTTTAGGGCTGTTGTACATAGGGTTGCTATGAGTCACAAACGACTCGACAGCACATAACATGTGAGGACTGGGCAGAATGAAGGGCTGATTACCAAGAGGTCAGGTCAGATAAGGACAATGAATTGTCTACTGGATGTAGCAATAGGGCACAGGAAGTGTGAACCCAAAAGCCAGAAAATAGGGCAGCAGTAGGCAGAGGACTAGGTCAGAGGTTAGGAAGCATAGACAAAAGCAGCGCTCCTCTTATCCCAAGAGCTGGCTGTGAAGATGAATAAAGAAATAGGGCATCAGCTGGAGAGAAGAATGTACCCCAGCAGTTCCCTTCACTCTTTGTTTTAAAGTTGAGAGCAGGTTGGCATATTGTTGGGGAATGGTCAGCCTGTCAAGAGGAATGGGCTGAAGACACAGTGAGGCATGATGACAAACAGGGCAGCATCACTGGGAGGACACAATCAGCCCAAAAATCTGTCGTACTATAGGATGAGTTAAAAAGAGAGCTCTGGTGCCCTACTGACAAGAAGTTGTGCTGCAATCCCGAAGGTGCACATTTCAAATGAACCAGATGCTCCAATGGATGTGTGTGTGTGTGTGAGAATCTTCTCCTGTACCAGTCGGATCCAGTTCAAAGGTACACACACACGAAATAGTAAAATTTTAAAAAAAGGGTGGGGGGTGTACTAGAAAACAAGAATGACTACAGACAGATAATTTTGTCATCTGGCAAAAGTAGTGGCTTCTGTTTTCTCTATGGTAGGAAATGAAGCCATCAGCAGACAAAGGAAATGGAGGTAGAGATGGAGAGAGAAAAGCTTCCAGTGAGCCACTGAGCAGATTAGGATTCTACAAGGAAAGACAGGAGTGCTCAGTTCCTAGGCATGGCTGGAGCCCGTGGACACACCATGAAAAACCTCACAGCAACCCCACAGGACAAAGTACAGTGGTCCCAAAGGGCTTCGGTAAGGCTTTACAGGAGCAGTGTCACACCCTCTCCCAAGATGAGAGTTAAAACCATCAACCTTTGGTTAGTAGGCATTTAACTCAGTGTGCCGCCAGTAATGTTCAAGGTGGTGCAGTGTTCCCTCCAGTGCCTTCTTTGTGAGTAAAGTAAAAAGAGACTAACAAATGGAGTTATCCAGGTCGGGTGTAAAAGAAGGAGAAGATGAGAACTGAATAAAGGCTAGCAGCAGGATTACTTGACAATATTTGGCCACAGAATCTAAGCTGGGTCAGGGGCAGTGAGCACAAGAGCTGGTTGTGAGCAGAGCTTCAACATGGTTTATTCCTGCTCCATCCTGTGCGGAGACAACACACTTCTACCCCAGATACACTGAATCACTGGCATTCTAACTAGATACCCAGGTCATTCCTGCAGATTTAGCAGAATCTTGTTTAAATGTACATTCTGATTAAATATATTTTCTTTCTTTTTAATTCAGTATATTTGAGGTAGATGTGGAAAGTCTCAGCAAGGGGGGGGTCAAATCTGAATGAACTGGTTCAAAGCCCCGGGGTAAGAGTAGAGGTTGGAGAACTAGCATAGTAGGAAAACAAACCAATAGGAAGGTAAGGAAGCAATTGAAAATACCAAAGTTTGGATTAGATGCACCTTGGTTGTTAAGCTGGCATCTTTGCTCTTTAGAAGTTTGGCTAGGTCTTGGAAGTTGGGCAATGAGTAGGAAAGACCAAAAAATAATGCCTTTGAATTATGATGTTGTGAATTCCCATTGACTGCCAAAGAACTTTCTTGAATAAAGTGCAAACTTAGAGTTGTTCATAGCCTAGAGGGTTCCTCAGAGTCAAGGAGCATGAAACTTTGTCCCACTTTTGACATCTTTTCAGGAGGAATCTGTGTGTAGACAGAGGCATCATACTGGGAAAGGTCACTGAGATGAGTTGACTCAGTGACTGTGACTGTGGCCTTGAGCATGACAGTGATGGTTAGGATGGTGCAGGGCAGCACAAGGTGCAGATCTGTCGTTTGTAGGGTCGCTAGGGATCGTTAGTTGACTTGATACTTAACAACAACGACTTTACAAATGAAGACAAAACTAACAGGTGGAAGAATAATTGGCAGAGCTACTCTTTTGACCTAGGAAGCCTGATTCCAAATCTGTAATATTTAGTATACACTTCTTGGTTATGACACACTGTCAGTATTGTTAAGACAATAATGCACACAAAGCCAGCCAATAGAGTAGCAAGACTTGATAAAAATGGAAAAAAATGATCCATTTTGCTTTTATTTCCGTCACCTTTCTTTAATTATTTTTGTATCTAAAGAGGTTTCTTAAAATGTAACCCATAGTAAAGGCTGTAGTCTTTGATCCTCTGCAGCAAGCATTTCCAGTCCTCCTCACTTTCAGTAAGGAAAGTTGTGCTATCTGCATAGCTCAGTTTTTTGATGAGCCTTTCTCCAGTCCTGAGTTACGTAGCTGGAGGAGAGTACTGAATATCCATGGACTGCCAAAAGAACAGATATGTCCTGGAGAGGGTGCAGCCGGAGTACTCTTTAGAGGCAAAGGTGACGAAGCTTCATGACATGTTAGCTAGGCGAGGCTGTTCCCTAGAAAGGGACATTGTGCTTGGAAAGACAGAGGATTAGTGAAGGAACGAAGACTCCCAACAAGATGGATTGACACAGTGACTTCAGCAATAGGCTCTAGTGTCTCAGAGATGATGAGGATGGCACAGGATAGGGCTCGGTTTAGGTTGGCTGTTCATAAGGTCACGATTAGTTGTACTCAACTTGACAGCACCTCACAACACCACCTTCAATCCTCATGCCACATTCTTCTTCATATAGTCCAGCTTCTCAAATTAGTTATTCTGCATACATATTGAATAGGTATGGAGGAATGATATAACTCTTGATACCCAACTTTATTAATTTTAAACCATGCGGTGTTCCCTTCCTCTGTTTAGACAATAGCTTCTTGACTTCTTGATATAGGTACGAGTTACATGAACACAATTAAGCGTTCTGGGATAACCATTCTTCTCAATGTTAGCCATAATTTGTTATGATCCACATAGTCAAATGCATAGTCAATAAAACACAAGGAGACATTCTTGTATGCTCTGCTTTCAGCCAAGATCCTTCTGACATCAGCAATGCCACCTTGGCTTCTAAATCCAGCCTGAATTTCTGGCAGTTCTCTATGTACTGGTCTAGTAATTTTTAAATTATTTTCAACAAGATTTCTCTTTCATGTGATATTTTATTTTATTGGGAAAAACATATTGGGGGTACAAGGAGGTGAGGGTTGGGGGCAGAAAGGTGAGGATGGGCCAGGATACAGTTGCAGAGCTGCAGTTTTGTCTGTGGGGGGAGCAGGTGAAGGAAATGATGAGGATCCAGTGGGGACCAGATGCTACAGAGGAATGACAAGCATTTTCCAATGGTAATTAAACCAACTGTCTCATTGATTTGGGAACTGGATGCCGACTCTCTGGCTTCTTCATGCTGAACAGGGGGTAGATGTAAAGGGGGGAAGGGAGGATGCTTTATCACCTTACTGGTGGTCTTGGGTTAAAGCTGCTTGCCTTCTTGCTCTGTTAGAAGATAAAAAATGTCATGTGATATTAATGATATTGTTTGATCCACATTCACACCTTTTTGGAGAATGGGAATAAACCAGGTAGCTGTTCAAATTTCCTAGCATAGTTTGGTGACCATGTCTAGAGTTGCATTCTGTTTGTTGAAGGACAAACAAGCATGTCTTGGACAAGGCGCAACCAGGGTGCTCTTGGCAGCAAGGATAGGGAAATTTCATCTGACATACTCTGCGCAGGTTGTAAGAACAGGCTTTTGGAAAAGGACATTATGCTTGGAAAGGTTAAGGGTCAGTGAAGGGAAGAAAGACCCTCAATGAGCTGGATTGACACAGTGAGTGACCGAATGAGCTGGAGTGAGGACAGAATTCAGATCCACTGTTCATAGGATCGCTATGAATTGTAGTCCGCTTGACTGCACTTAAAAAATATTCTTCCTATTAAATTGATCTCTGTTCTTTTTCTAGCACGCGTTTTCCCCAGCGCCTCCTAACAAACATGTCCCAGGTGTATGCCAGGATACTTCTTAGAGAGTATCTTTCACTTAAAAAAAAAAGGAATAGCTGGGTATAATTCTATCAGCAAAGGTAATCTGTTTGCTCTTTATTCTCATTAAGACTAACTCCATGCACTTGCTGCTATTTGTTTGTGTAAAAGGTCAACAACAAGGCAACAGAGTAATAGGATGTCACAGAAAGGGCTTCCACCATCAACACTGAAAATAAAATAGACTTCAGGTGCCAAATGGCAGGGACTCCCATTAAAGGATCCTTGGAATTATACTCTGGGAACCCTGATATGTGGAGGTTTGCTTTTCCTGGCTTGTGTTTGCCGTGCAGGTTTGCTCAGCTTCCAGGAGCGAGACAAGCCAGGCTTGGCCTAGGGTTTAAGGCAGGAGGCTGCGTTAATCCCCAAAGGGCCCTCAGGCCTGTGGCCCTTGGCCGGGTTCAAATTGTCTTTCTGTCAAACATTCTTCTAGGTGCTGTAGCACTGGTCTGTGCGTTGCTGTACAGAGGTAACTCGTGGTTGCTGTGATGCTGAAGACTGTGACAGTGATGTGCCAAACATGGTAATGGGTACCCATGGTGGACAGTGTTGGTCGAACTTCCTAACTAAAACAAGCCTGGAAGAAGGAGCAGCATCCACTTCCGAAATGGCTTGCCTCCGAAAACTCTATGAACAGTGCTCAGGCCTTTCGTTCATAGGGTTGCTATGAGTCGTATATACGACTGGACAGCACCTAACAACAGTACATTAAAATGTGATTGGCCTAATGGCAAGAAGCTGCTATGCAATCTCGAAGGCACAAGGTTCGAACACACCAGCTGCTCCGCGGCAGAAGGATGGGCAACCTCCTCTCGTGCGATTAACCGCTTCTGATAATCTGCCAGAGGGTCAGCTGCGGGTCGGGTTGGACTCGATGGTACACAACAGCACTTTGCTGTCCGAGGAGCCGCTCTCTGGAGCCCCCGGCACACGCTCCTTCGTGCAGAACGCGGCCGTAGTAGCGCGGCGCGAGGCGCTCACTTTCCCGGGGGCTTCTGGGAATTGTAGTCCACGCGCCGCGCGTCGCCAGTCACTTCCGCCCGGGGGTCGCCGCGCTGGCTCCATCTTGGGGGTCCGTCTGGTGAGTCAGCTCCCCGCCCTCGCGGCCCCCTGAGTGTGGGGTCGTCCCGCGACTGAGCCGTCAGTGGAGGGCACTGCAGTTCGGATCCCCTCCACGTTCCTTGTACACTTGTCTACCAACAGGTTTGCTACTGCTTCATTGCTGTGTTACATCGCTGGTTACCGTCCGTGCGAACTTAGCGGTAAAGGTAGTAACTGCCAGGTCGGGGTGTGATCAGTGAGGGGGTGACAGGTTCGAGGAGCGGCGGCGCATGCTCAGGGGGTCGGTTTGGGCTGCTTAGCGCCGTTATTCCCTCGCAGACGTCTTTGCCCCGCGAAGCACCGGGATGAGGGGACGGCGATGAGGGCGGAGCCAGGGCCCGCGGTCCCCAGGACTTCGGATGATCTGGTCCGAGCTCGCGTCGGGGACGGCCGCGGGGTTTAGCAGGGACAGAAGCCCCGCTGTCAGCGCAGGCTGGACGCCCAGGGAAGGAGCCCGGCTGCACTCCTGCGAGTTAGACTCCTGGAAAGCCTCTCTTGTGTCGGTATGTGAATCGAGTTTCCTTCACGCTCTAAATTCTTGCAGAATGATCAGATAGCTGCTGAATGAACAGAATGAGGTGTAGGAGAGATAGATACCGGGAAATGAGTTCTAAGAATGACATTTTAACACTCTGATTGCCAGGTCTCTAAGAGAATTTGTCAAAGTGACTCAGTTGTAAAGAGATGGGATTAGAATTGAGCCCAAGCAGTCTCTTCCCTGAACCAGTGATTTTAAGCTTTGTGGTGTGCCCTCTTCAGCGGTAAACTTCAAACCAGACCTGTCCAGATTCCAGCTCACATAGCCCAGCTGTCAGTCCTTGTGGAAGCAGTTGAAGTGGCTGGTCAGTTTGAAGAGAGTCGTTTTGAGTGGCAGCTGGATGTTGTGATCACCACCAGGACTGCTTCCTTTAGTTATGTTGCTATCTACCATCCAATAAGAACAGGTTTTCAGAGGCTGTAAATGTCATGGAGCAGCTGAGGGATTCGAACCACGTGCATTTGGGTTGGCAGTGCAGCTCCTTACCACTAGGCCACCAGAACTTCCTCCTTTAGTGATGTTGTTATGTCTTTCCACTCACGGCTGATAACAACCCTATGAACATTAGCTCAGAACTTTGTGCTGTGCTGGGCAAACCTCACCATCTCTGATACACATGACCCCGTTGCCACAGTCTTTGTCTGCTGTCAGACTATGTCAGTCTATGTAAGCGAGAGTCTTCCTCTCTAGCGCTGAACCTTCTACCCTTCCAAGCCTGATTCTCTAAGGATGGTTCCTTCCTGATAAACATGCCCAAAGTTTGTGAGACAGAGTTTCACCATCCCTACCTCGAAGGAACACCCTGATTGTACTTTTTCCAGAACAAACCTGTTTGCTCTTTTGGCAGTCTGTAGGATATTCAGCAAACTTCTCCAGAACCACAATTCAAAGATCAATTCTTCTGTTTTCTTCTCTCACTGTTCAGCTTTCAGATGCACAGCAAGCAATTGAGGAGACCATGGGCACAGTGGTTGTGTGGGGAGCTCTAGTTGGATTTGGCACCATAGTGGTTGTGTGGGGAGCTCAAGTTGGATTGGGCACCGTAGTGGTTGTGTGGGGAGCTCGAATTGGATTGGGCACCGTAGTGGTTGTGTGGGGAGCTCTGATGGCCTAGTCTTGTAGGGAGTTGTGGTAGCAGCATCTCTCAAAGGCTGCACGTCTCTACCAATTGGAGCCCACTAGCGGCTCTGTTAGGAAAGATGGGCAGTCTCCTCCTGTGTGATTTATAGCCTCAGAAACCCCCTAGAGGGTCAGCTACAAGTTGGTCCTGACCTGAGGACAATGAGTTGAGAATGTATATCTCTAAAAAGAAGTGAACCCTGGAAAATAGATTGGGACCTTAAAAATTATAAGGTTTTGGTCTTAAAACTTTTCCCTTCAACATCTCATGCATTTAGTCTGCTTTCATTTCAAATAAACTAAGTCTTTTATATACCCTGCATTTGAGGGGCTTAATGACTTTCTTAGTAAAGGCCGTGACAGAGGTTTCCTTTTTGCCTCTATACCTAAACTCTGCAGCTTCTTCGGCCCTCAGTGCATGGATCCTGGAGAACTGAGTACAGGCCACATTAGAGACTGGCAAACACATTCCTTTGTGACTTGGGCTTGTTTTTCCTGGTAGATGTTCTGATGGCTTCATTATGCACAGCCATGGCGAATCCCTAGTCAGTCAGTGGCCAGTCTGAGTTGCTTAGTAGAGAGAGCAGTCTCCCTTCTTGGGGGAACCCAGGACTTTAAGGAGGCAGAAGATGAGCAGGGTCTCTAGGAAGACAAACGTATGCCTTGGTCTAAAGAATTTTTAGTTTCAGTTGGAACTTTGATTGCTTGTATCTGTTAAATTATAGGAATGTACACCAGCTCAGGATGTAAAAAATAATTTGTTTAGGCAGTTTGATTTTAACCATGCTAACTAGGTCGCTGGATGCCAGTCATGGACTCTGAAGACCACACACCCTGCCCTTCAGATCTCCCTTGTGCCTACAGCCTAGGATAATGTTTACAGCCTGTGAGCTTCAGAATCCAAACAACTTCTTGGCTTCACACCAGCCAGTCCTGTCTGCCTCTCTTTCTGCGGACATATAATCTAGGTCGGCAGGTGTCAGTGGGACATGTTGCAAATATAGCCTATTTCTTCAGTGGTTCATCTTCCACACTTCCTTCCACTCATCTTTGGGCCCCAAGTGACCCCCTCAAGCAGGCACACCAGGCTCACTTTGCCTTTCAGTTTTGGGAGTTCTGAAAAATATTGACCCTCCTTGCTCCAGTACACACAACTGCAAAACACTTGCTCAAAATCCAAAAATGAAACAGAGGAGTAAGGAGTAGACCTTGCTCTTCTAGGAATCATCTTATTTAGTTGGTTTAGGGTGTTTTGCTCTCTTTTTTTAAAAAAATGTGTTTCATTTATGTAAATTCGTTCTCTCTCTCCCTCCCTCCACCTTTGCTTTTGCCCCAGGCTATTCCGAAGACAGCTTTCCCCCTTTAATTATAGCATAACACCATTCACAGTCCATTCATCCACTGTTTATAATGAAAGTTACTGAAGAAGAATACAAAATGTTACTCTCCATTCTGTCTCTTACAAGTTCATGCTTTTATGAGCCTAGAACCATTGCTGTGAATCCTGTTTCTGCCACCAGTTATAAAAATGCCTTAGCCAAGGCGCCCGCAGCCGCGTGGTCGTAGTGATGGCCGCGGAGTGGGAAGCCGGCGAGTCCGGGAACAGGAAGTCCTTCAAGCTTCTAGGAATTTTAGACGTCCAGAACATTCCCTGTGCACGTGACTCAATACTGTATGGTTCGTTAGGATCTGTTGTGGCTGGCCTTGGACACTTTTTATTAACGAGCAAAATTATAAGATCATGTGATGTTGGAATAGGAGGATTTATTTTGGTGACTTTAGGATACTGGTTCCATTGTAGGTATAATTGTGCAAAACTAAGAATCCAGGAAAGAATTACCAGAGAAGGTATTAAAAATAAGATTTTATATGAAAGCACCCACCTTGATCCTGAAAGGAAAACCAAGAACAGCACAACAGCTGAGCAGCCATAAGCAGAGACCATCAATACAGCTCTCAGACCAACGGACAGAGCCGAGATCAAGTGCACAAATCACCTAATTATGCACAAAGGAAATGAAGCCATCTTCACTTCTATCACTACCTGTCAGTTATTCTGGTGGCCCTGTACGTGTTACGTGCCTCACTTTCTGAGAAAGTAAATTTAATTTACTGGTAGTGTGCGCTAAGAATAAAACTGTAAAATCTAAAAAAAAAATGCCTTAGCCAGGGAGGCTTCTGACTTCTGACTTCACCAGCTAGAGAATCACCAGGTCAGATATGCCTCCACTGTCAGCCTTGTTCCAGTTCTGACACTAATGTCTCTCTCAGCACCTTCTAGTTCTCTGCAAGGTCTAGTAATCTGTTGTTGTGGGCACACAGAATTTACAGGAGATACCAAAATTATTCCTTAGGAAGGACGTTTTGGTGGCCTAATGGCAAGAAGCTGCGCTGCAATCCCGAAGGCACGGGTTTGAATCCGCGGGAGAAGGATGGGCAGTCTCCTCTCTCAGTTCAGTTAACTGCCTCTGAAAACCCACTGGAGGGTCAGGTATGGGGCAGTTCTGGCTCAATGGTACCCAACAACAAGGGAAGGAAAGTTACAGTTCAGGAGAGAAAAAGACTCTGAGTACAATTTTTTGACAGCAAAGTCTTTTTTTCTCGGCTGGACCTGTAGCCGGCTTCTCCCTGGCCCTTATCTCTTGACCTGCAGCCCATCTGGTTTCTTGGCTGCCTGGCTCTGCTGGGACCAATGTTACAGAGCTCATAAGCTTTACTGCTTAGTGCCCAGCAAGCACCACCTTCTAGGTGGTGTTCAGCTTTCTCCCTCTGGAAAGCCCACTGGGCAGCCTTTCGCTGATGCCCTGTGGTCTTCGGCCAGTCGGCTGGTATTGCTGCTACCATTACTGATCTTTTCTCCTGTGTTGTAGTTTTCTCTCTCCTGAGTCTAGGAGACTCCCAGCACAGGAAAATTGTGAGCAGAGAACACCATCCGCTCCTGCCATCTCTTTCGTGATAGTCATAGAGTGTCCCCCTCTGCCCTGGAATTGGCTCTTACTACACATCCCAACCCATGCAAGGCTGCCATGCACGTATTTATATTATTAACAAGTTTAGTTTCCCATTTGATCCCTTTTGTGGACCAGAAATGCCTCATTTGCATAACCCTAACTATTCATTTTGTGGGAGTTCCAGAGACTGTGCCTATGTGGGCCTTGGAGAGCGATTCACTGTACTGAAAGTAGAGCTGTATTTTCATTCTCTTGGGTGAGAATTATTAGTTGTTGTTGTTGTTATGTGCCATCAAGTCGCCTGCGACTCATAGTGACCCTATGTACAATAGCCCTAAACTCCGCTCTGTCCTGTGCCAATCGCACTGTCTCTGACACTCCCATCCCAATTATCCCAGTCACTGAATCAATCTACCT
>NW_006400058.1:1116612-1125537 GCF_000299155.1 Elephantulus edwardii
CCCTCTATGAGGTGGATTGATTCAGTGACTGGGGTAATCGAGATTGGCACAGGATAGAGCAGGGTTTAAGGCTGTTGTACATAGGATCGCTATGAGTAGCAAGCGACTCGACGGCACATAACAACAACAACAAACCTATTGATCTTTTGTATTTCTCTTTGTTTCAATTCTTTTTCATACAAAGTGCATACCCTTCATGGAAAGCATTCAGGAGAATGATCATATTCACCAGCAATTGCATTGCTCCTTTCTATGTTAACTTAAAGGCCATTTTGAGATCCTTCTACTTAATAATGGAAATTCACTTTATTTTTCACATCTTTCATAAAATAGTTGTCTATCATAATATTTAACCATGGTGGACAGTGTTTGGTGGAGCTCCCAGTTTAAGAAAGGCTTAGAAGCAGGAGTGGCATCCACTTCCTAAATAATACACCTCTGGAAACTATGAACTTAGAGAAACGACAATAGTTACAGAACAGAGTTCAGGTCTTTTGTTCATAGGGTCACTATGAGTCGTGCTGGACTCAACAGCACTTAACAATAACAACATCCTAATTTAAATATTATTGTTAAAGCAACATTTTACTAAGGAACACAGCCAAGTCTGTGTTACAGATTTCTCAGAGCATACACGGAACCTTCACTTTGGTTGCAGTCCTGTCAGAAGTCCACATGTCTTACTGTGTTACCTTGATAGAAATGAAATTTATAGGTTAATTAAGTAATACAGAATGTCAGTACACTTTTCTGTACTTGCAAAGAAATAAGAAGCCTCACTACAATTCTCTCAGTGGGAAATCTCTTACTTCTGTTTCACAGATGACAAAAATGAAGCAAAGAATTATTATTAATTTGCCCCAGATGACACTGTTAATAAGAAGCTCTGTGTGTGTGTGTGTGTGTGTGTGTGTGTGTGTGTGTGTACACATACGTGTGCTCATACACGTGTCTCCATCTGTCCAGCTATAAATGTTACCTCCTAGAGCTTAATCTTGCTTATTAGTATATTGTGTCTCAATTTCTATCGGAAACAAAATTTCTCCCTTGGGGTCACAAAGCAACACTGGTAATGGGGCCACTGCATGTAGCTGTGCAGTGTTCACTGAAGCAGGACTGGAAGGGCATCTGGAGTCCGTGCCATCAAGCTCTGTGCAGCTGTGGGCACCTAGACAAGGGGCCGCTTGGGCAGTTCACACTAATGTCATTGCTCTTCTGTTGAAGTGACTCACAGCTGACCCCCCATTGGTTTCTGAGGCTGCAGATTGCAGGGAGGAGGCTGCTTACCTTTCTCCTTAGAGCTGCTGGATTGGAACCCCAGAGGTACCACCTTGGGTTTAGCAGGCAGCTCCCTCTAGAGGCTGCTCCACCAGCCCTCCTAACTCCCGTTAAGCATCCCTGAAGGTGAGGGTCATCCCTTGGCACCTCTTCTTTTTTCACTTATGGTTTGAGTAAATATTTACAAAGCAAGTTAGTTTTTCTTCCATACATATTTTTCATATTAATTTCAGTATCCATAGTGTAATTACACTTTCCCTATTTCCTGTGATTCTGATTTCCAGTAATTTGTCTTCCCTTTCTTTAGTGAAAGTATGCTGATCTTCCCCTTACTGGATATTGCTTTTCCTTTCACCCATCTTAATATATTCCTGGCCACCTTTTTATGGCTTTCTCCTCCTTCCCTAGCTTGCCATTCCTGGGATTCTGTACATTTCAAGTCTCTGAACATCACTAGACGTAGCAAGAAAAATGGGCACATTCAAGGTGAGTGTTCACTCTTAAAATCCCTTCTGCCTGTTCCGACTGGACTCTCATGTTACTTCATTGTAAACCCTAAAGGAGATAGCAGACATTTGCTTACTTCTTGTTTGCCAGGTACTTGTTTGTGTTTGTCTGCTTACTTTACATTTGTTTTTACTTTTTCTATTATTTTCACTTTTTGTAAAATAAGAAATTGTTAAAATGACTAGTTCTCATCACCATATACTCCCTCCCTCACTTTGATCTCCTCATGCTTTCCCCCATGCTCTTTATTCATTTCTGTATTCACTAGAACTCATTGTAAAATGTTTGGTTTTAATTTATTGTGAAATTTTTTCTCATAGAAACATAATTTTCCAATTGAATTGGAGCCCTTTTATTTGTAACTACTCTTTAAGAACTCTTAGACATCTAAGTATCTTAGGGCTTTTATTGTTTTCAATGAGTGTTTTATTGTGTTTTCTATGAAGATTCATAATATTTCAAGTTAAATCTCACCCTGATCCTGTAATATGTTTGATCTCATCTCCATCCTGAATATGACTGGGCTGGGAACATCAGTCAAATCTCCAGACCTCTTTCCCTGTAGAGGATTTAAATTTATTTTCCATTCAATAATTTTTTTTTCTTTCTATAATTATATTTTATTAATTTTCATAAACATTTACAGAGATTTTGAGCTTCCACTCATTCATTGTTGCACTATTCTCTCTACCCTCCTCCCAGTTTGTTCTTGTCCAAATGCCACAGTGCTTGTCAAAGCCAGTTCTGATTAATCTTCTTTGTCAGTGTGTCCTTTGCCATTCCCTATCACTCCTCCCTGAGAGAGACTTCACCCTGAGTCATAAGGAAAAGGGGATGGCGTATTCTCTTAGCTACTTCCTGCTGAAAAGGGACGCTGTGGGTTTCAGGGTGAAGATCTTCTCTCACTACTCTAAAGGGCCCCTTTGGCAGTAGGAAACACATAGACTATTATGGAGATTGATTTTGGAATTCAGATGCACTCTTATTGATTGTGCTTGGCTGTACATGTACATATCCTTCAAGATGTATCATGGGGGTGTTGCAACCTAGTAGACACAAATTTGACTAACAAGTTATAAGTACATGAGTCCAAAAATTATGGAAAAGTAAAAGAAAAGATTCTTTCATTGTTTTACAAACACTCCCCCAGGTCCCCTCCACCATGCAGCCCTCGCTCTAGTCTCCTGTGATGACAGAAATACCCAGTTACATCTCTCTTTTAGACGGTTCTCTCCCTCCTCTGTTTCAGTGCAGTATACATTATTGAACCCATCTTACTCAGTCTCTCCCCAACCCCAAGGACAGTCCCATTCTACAACAGTGGCATCATGTAATATTTGTCCTTTTGTGACTGGGATATTTCACTCAGCATAATGTTCTCCAGAGTCAACCATTTTGAATAATATTGCATGAGTTCCTTGTTTTTTAATGCAGCATAGTATTCCACCATTCAATAATTTCTATGCACATTGTTCTGTTAAGTTGATTACCTTCTTTATCATGTGTAAAGAGCACATTATTTCTTTTCTTTTTACCCATTATCCAGTTAATTATCCATCAATCCAGTTTCCCTGCTGCCTATATTCACATCTTTATTTCAAAGTTATTGTTGATTTTTTTGGTTTCATATAGATGACTTTATTTGTTTCACATACTTTGGGCATGTTGTTAGGAGAAGCCGTTCTTTGGAGGAGGACATCATGTTTGGAAAAGTGGAGGGTCAGTAAAAGAAAAGAAGACCCTCAACAAGATGGATTGATACATTGTCTGCAGCAGTGGGCCCAAATGAGTCGGGGATGGTAAGGATGGCTCAGGATAAGACAGGGTTCAGATCTATTGTTCATATGGTTGCTGTGAGTTATACTCGACTCAACGGAACCTAACAACAACAGCAGTTGTTCTGTACCATCAAGTTGGAACTGACCCATAGCTGACCCTCCTGTGAGTTTTCAGAGGCAGTAAATCACATTCTGCAGGGCCTGATGAACTCAAATGGACAGTTTAGGTGACGACTTCCTGGCTCAGAAGATGCTACCAGCTGCAGAAGCTGATGAATCAGGGCAGATGATGGCCCGCTGGCTCTCCAGATGTGGGGCACAGAGCAAGAAAGCAAACTCTATGAGAGGAATCTTGTGTATTCTAAAAAACACTAATACCACACCCCAAAAAATACTGAGTGTGGCAACTTGAGCTATACCATCTAATTGGTAATATTTTAAGTTACATATAACCCTGATCCTGTAATATGTTTGAGCTCAAATGAAATCCTGGGCTGGGAGCATCAGTCAAACCCCTCTCCCTGTTCAGGATTTCCTGGTGTAGTCACCTTCTTGAGTCATAGTCCAGGTCACCCAGTGTGCACCCAGTGAACCATCAGGAATAACAAAATACTGTGGTAGCTGCAGAAATGCCAAAAGTGTAGAGAATTTTATCCCAGAGGAAGGGACAAAGGCAACCAAATTCTTTGTATCACACCTGGAGAAGTCTGCAACCATGAGATTAGTTTAAATGCTTAGACTTATGCTAATAATTAGCTCTGATAGTAATTGACAATGTTGACTAAGCACTTGTTCCGAGCAGCACCGTTAGGATTAATGTAAGTCTATGGATCTGTGTGTATTTATGTATGTGTGTGTTTTCTGATCTTTGAGCATTGAGGTATGTATATCTGTTTTCTATTTATACATGATAAAACTTGTCTTTCACAGCTACTGAACAACTAGGAGCTTAAGATGTGTAGAGGAGGTTGTTGTGCTCCTTCTCTCAGTCTTTGGCAGGAGACAGCTCCTGTGTGTTCCCCTCCCTGAATGGGCCCAGTTGGCAAGGGCACAGAGCAGCTGTGCATTGGGCTCACCTAAGCATGACTTTCGTTGGCCTTAGGTCCAGATCTCCCACTGCGAACTTAACTCCAAGTACTGCCAAATGCCGCTTGAGCTCAGTGAAGGAACTTGGTCTTTCCCACACCCCACACCGTCTCCACTTCTGCACACTTCATTCCTGTAGAAGCAGGAGGGGAGACCCTCCTGGAGGGGCTGTCTGCCGACTGGCACCACAGTTGTCTGTGCAGGTCCCTGAGTCAGTAAATGGGGTTTTGAGGGCGTCTTGGAGGGCTGGGGCTCTTTGAAGCTGTTTACTTGGCTGTTGAAGTGGATATTGAAAAGAGAATTAAATCCAGTAAGACACAGACACACACACACAGACACACACACACACACACACATACACACACACAGAGAGAGAGAGAGAGAGAATGTGTAGAAGAACACGTCCGAAGTTTTTCTGACTGGTAAGAGGGACAGATAATTGGAATGCACACTTAAATATGATAGCTACAAGTCAGTTTATTGATTGTTGGCATTCATGGATGTGATGTGTATTGAGACTTGAGAGGATGTGCTACATATCTACCCAAGATAGGATACTAGTAACTTATTAGTTACGCCAACATTTAAAAAAAAAAAGTACTACTAGAATCAGTATGTGCAGGAGCAGGATGGAGGGTGCTGTCAAACTGAGAATAAATTTCCCTTCCCTGAGGCAGGTGGCAGTGTGAACCCAAAGATAAAGCAGAAGGGGCCAGCATGCAAGTTTAGAATTCCAAGAGTTTAAGAACACCAAGTAGGAACACGGGGTCCTCACTCTGCCATACTTGGGTGCAGCTGAGGAGTGCTCAAGCATGGCATGGGCAGGAGGAAAGGAGAGGGCAGAGGAAAACAGACCCAATTCTTAAAATCTAGGGCAGCCTTCCCCGTCCTCCCAACCTCTTCAGGTGGAGAGTAGTCTGTGTGTGCTCGTGTTGTAGGAATCTGTGACGTTCAAGGACGTGGCCGTGGTCTTCAGTGAGGAGGAGCTGGAGCTGTTGGATGCGGCGCAGAAGAAGCTGTACCAGGATGTGATGGTCGAGAACTTCAGGAACCTGATCTCAGTGGGTGAGGACAGCTGCTCTCTGCAGTCTTTATGTCCTCAAATTTTCACGGTTTTGAATGGTGTCGGGATAATCACCTGCATTTTAAGAAAAGATTCTTCTTCCAACAGATTTTTTCTTTTAACTTTTTATTACGATTTGAATGAGTTTACAGAGAAATTAGTATTCCTTCACCCATTCATACTGGTTTTGGTTGATGATGTTTATTACAATCCCCACATTGTAACAACACTCTTGCATTATTTCTCCTTGGCTCTTGTTTCCATTCATCCTTCTGTCCTCTCCCTTCCTGCCTTGTGAGCCTTTTCCCTGTACAAATACCATCCTTTAGATCTTGTGTGGGTGGTGGTTCTAAGAACTTAGTACCTTCTTGGTGGTATTGTTCACCATAGAGATTTGTCTCTTGTTTGGCCGAAACTTGAGCTGCAGAGGAGACTTCTTTTCCAGTTGCAAGAGTGGCTAAGGCCCCAGTCTTGGCAGAAGTGGGGAGGATCTGCCGGTCTCCATCACTCTAGGAAGCCTGGGATTTTTGTTCTAAAGCTCTGGTTGTGCAGTCTGTAGAGAGCTGTGCTGTGAATCCAGAGGGGTCATGCCTCTCTGTTGGTTCAAATCCACCAGCAGCTACTGGGGAGGAAGATGTGAAATCTCTTCCCATGAGATATGCAGCCTCTGGAAATCCGCTGGAGTCAGTTCTTTTTTTTTGTTTGTTTGTTTCTTTTTTTAAAAATTTTTATTATTTTTGTCTGAGTGTACCGTCAAATCAGATCTGACTGGTACAGGAGGAAATTGTCCCTCCTTCCCCAGCAGAGCATCTGGTGGATTCGAACTGTGTGCCTCTGGGATTGTAGTTGCAGGTCCTTGCCACTAGGCCACCAGAGCTCTCCTTGGAGTCAGTTGTGATCAATGACAGTGAGTCTGAGCTGTCCACAGCCCTTAATAGTGATCCCTTTGAGAATTGTCGGTATTGGTGATTAGATAACACCTAATTCTTTTGGTCGCAGAGTTGTGAACTACCAGTAATATTTTATGAAGTGAAACAAAGAGTTCACTCCTAGTTTGTTTTTTTTAATTAAATTTTATTAGTTTTAATGAACATTTACAGAGATTTTGGGTTTTCATTCATTCATTGTTGCACTGTTTTCTCTACCCTCCCCCCAGTTCGTTCTTTTTTCCCCCACCTTGAATGTCTGTTTTAATTGTCCAATTGCCACAGTGCTTGTCAAAGCCAGTTCTGATTAATCTCCTTTGTCAGTGTGTCCTTTGCCATTCCCTATCACTCCTCTCTGAGAGAGACTTCACCCTGATTCATAAGGAAAAGGGGATGGCATATTCTCTTAGCTACTTCCTGCTGAAAAGGGACGCTGTGAGTTTCAGGGTGAATGTCTTCTCTCACTACTCTGAAGGGCCCCTTTGGCAGTAGGAAACACACAGACTATTATGGAGATTGATTTTGGAATTTAGATGCACTGTTACCAATTGTGCTTAGCCGTACAAGTTCATATCCTTGAAGATGTATCATGGAAGTGTTACAGCCTAGAAGACAAAAATTTAACTAACAAGTTAAAAGTACATGAGTCAAAAATTAAAAAGCAATAATATTCCAAGTAGAGGTTCTAATAGTGGCACAAATCAAGTTAGGGGGAAGGTGGTTCTTACAATAAAAGGCCTATTGACTAGCACTTTGTCTATTATAGTGTAGAGGTTAGGAACCACAAGATGTAGAGGCTCAGCTATGCCATTTACACTCCTAGTTTTTTTATCTCTAGTATTTAGCTGTAAATTGAGGGGAATAGAGGAAAAGGGAGGGGAAAAATACCCACTGAGATATGAAGGTTGATTTTATTTAACGCAGTGTATATCTTAAGGACTAGAACCTTTACCTACTTCATTTTAAAAGAAGAAAATAGAACTCACACTCTTTTTAAAAAAACAAAACTGAAAACCAGTGAAAATATCAGTTAATTCAAGAGGAAAGAGCACATATTATGACACAAACCTGGCTGTTTACGCCCGTGGTGTGGGTCGCAATAGTTGCTCTTTGCTGTTTGCTGTTGAATCAGATCCGACCCATAGCTGGGCCTCCAGCTGGTCTCAGAGGCAGTACATTGCACAGTCAGAGACTGCCTGTTTTTCTTCTGTGGAACAGTTGGTAGATTCAAACTGTGTGCCTTTGGGTTGGCAGTGCAACTTCCTACTACTGTTGTGTGCTATCAAGTTGGAACCAACTCATAACTAACCCTCCAGCTGGTTTTCAGAGGCATAAATCGCACAGGAGGAGACTGTCCATGCTTCTCTTGCGGAACAGCGAGTGGATTCAAACTCTGGCTTTGGGATTGCAGTGCAGCTCCTTACCACTAGGTCACCTGAGCTTCTAGGAATAAAAATTTCCATTAAATGGTATCCATAGTGTGTCCATTTTAAACCTGTGACGTTTAACAGTCACAGGCCTCCCATCTTAAAGACAGTATGTGCCACTTAGACAGGGAATACAAATCCAGTTTTGCATGATGAAGATAGCGACTCCCAGCGTGAAGTGAATGCAGCTCAGATCCATTCCATAGGGAATCCCTGTAGATGTTTGCCTGTCTGTTTTACTCTTTCTTCCCTACTGCCTTCATCCTGATCCAAATTACCAAACTTCTTAACTGGATTGATGTAACAGCCTTTGTTCTGATTGCCCTGTTTGGACCCTTCCCTTCCTAAACTCTGTGGACAAGGAGCCAAAGAGGTCCATGAGAAATGTCAGTCTGATTAGTCATTCCACCACTCAAAACCTTGATGGCTTCTTATATTTCTTAGCATTCACTCACTCACTTTCTCATTGCCATCAGCTTGGAAGCAATTCATAGCTGGTGGGTTTTCAGAAGCTGTAAATTGCACAAGAGGACCTTCCCCATCTTTCTCCCGTGGAGTGGCAGGTGGACTTAAGCCAGTCGCCTTTGGTTTGGCAGCTTAGCTCCTTATCACTAGGTCACCAGAGCTCCCTCTAGCAGGTAGAGACTGTAAATCACACAGCAGGAGACTGCCCAACTTTCTCCCATGGAGCCACTGGTAGAGTTTTTTTTGTTTGTTTTTTTTCTATATTTTATTAATTTTCATAAACATTTACAGAGATTTTGGGTTTCCATTCATTCATTGTTGCACTAGTCTCTCTACCCTCCTCCCAGTTTGTTCTTGTCCAAATGCCACAGTGCTTGTCAAAGCCAGTTCTGATT
>NW_006400058.1:1129341-1130587 GCF_000299155.1 Elephantulus edwardii
TGGGGATGAGGGTGGAGAAAACAGTGCAACAATGAATGAATGAAAACCCAAAATCTCTGTAAATGTTCATTAAAACTAATAAAATGTAATAAAAAACAAAAAGGAAAAAACAATGTGATGGTTTAAAATAACACACATTGATTCTCCTACAATTCAGAAATCAAACATCAGTCTCACTGGATAACATAAAAGTATGAGCTGAGGTCATATCACTACACTTTTTAGAGGTAAAAATGCATATCCTTGCCTTTTTAAAAAATTTTATTAATTTTAATAAACATTTACAGAGATTTTGGATTTCCATTCATTCATTGTTGGAATCCTTGCCTTTTCTAAAATTGAATTCCATGACTTGTGCCCACTGTCCTCCATGTTCAAAGCCAGCAACATCACTTAACTGTAGCCCTTCTGTAGTTAGACCTCCCTCTCACTCTCTCCTACCTCCCTCTTGAAGGGCCTTTGACTGTGTTAGACCATCAGGTATTACAGGATAATGTTCTTATTTTAAGATTAGCAAATTAGCAACTTAAAGTCCTGTTACCTTCATTTCCCCTTTAATGTAATCTAACAATGATTCCTGGCCTTGAGAATTAGAATTTAGAAATCCTTGTTGGGCCTTTTCCCTCTCTTCTCCCCCACTCCCTTTTTTTTTAGTGGGCTAGGGTGTCAGGCTGCTAAACCAAAGGCTGAGCCTCTCTGGTAATTTGCATCCCCCGGTGGCTCTGTGGGAGAAAGATGAGCAGTCTCCTCCCTTGCAGTTTTCAGTCTTGGAAAACCCACTGGAGGGTCAGATATGGGTCACTTCTGACTTAAAGCTGATATGAGAGAGAAATTCCTCTGTCTTAGACTCTTTTACTTGCTCTCACTGCCTAAAACATCATAGAACTGCCCAGGTAAACACTCCATGGTTCAAAATCAGGGAAAGAGTGCATCAGGGATGCATCCTGTCTCCATACCTTTTTAATCTGTATGCAGAAGAGATCATTTGGGAAGCAGAGCCTTATGAGGAAGAATGTGACGTCAAGATTGGAGGAAGACTCATCAACAACCTACGATATGCAGATTAGACAACCTTGCTTGCTAAGAATGAAGGAGACCTGAAGAGCTTGCTGCAGAAGGTCAAGGACTTTGGTCTTCAAAATGGATTGAAGCATGTTAGTATACTTAGAAAACCCTAAAGACTCAGCAAGAAAACTATTGGACGTAGTTGACCAATTCAGCAAAGTAGCAGGATACAAGATCAACA
>NW_006400058.1:1132790-1151794 GCF_000299155.1 Elephantulus edwardii
TATAATTATAGAAAAAAAACAAAATGGATTGAAGCCCAACCTCAAGAAGACAAAGTTTCTCACCACTGGGCCAATTGGCAGCAGTATGATAGTTGGAGAAGAATTTGAGGTTAGCAATTATAGCTTGCTCTGCTCCACAATCAACACAGTCAAAAGATCAAAAGACTAATTGCATTGGGAAAATCTGCTGTCAGGGACCTCTCCAGAGTGCTCAAAAGCAAAGATATCAGTCTAGAGACTAAGGTGTGCCTAATCTAGGCTATGATTTTTGAAATTACTTGTTGTGCTTCAGAGCTGGACAATGACTAAGGATGACAGAAGAAGAATCAATGCCTTGAGTTGTGTTGGAGGAGTTTTGAACATACCTTGGACTGCCAAGAAAACAAATAGGTCGTCTTGGAGAGGGTGAAACAAAGTTTCTCCTTGGAGATAGGATTTTGAAGCTCCGTCTCATATACTTTGGCCTTGTAGCAGGAGAGACTTGTTCTTGGAAAAGGGCATCATGCTCAGAAGGGTGGAGAGACAGCACAGGAGAGGAAGACCCGGATGAGATGGATTGATACAGTAACTGGGGTAGTGGGGGTTGGTGTATTGGAATTAGTGGTACTGACTCAGGACAGGGCAGGGTTCAGAGCTGCTGTACACAGAGTCACTATGGGTCATAGGCTACTCAACGGCACATAACAACAACAACAGTATGAGTTTATGTGAAGAGACTGCCTCATCTTTCTCCTAAGGGAGATTGGTGTATTCAAGCCCCTATCCATTAGCTTAGTGATTGAACACCTTAACCACATAACCACCTAAGTTCCTAGTTAATAACCAAAATCAAACCCACTGCTATCAAGTCAAATCTCTCTTATGGCAGTTTTCTATTTGTTTATTTACAGCCTGAAACAAGCTGTAAATCTTGTAAAGGAGACGATTTCTCTTTGGCTGGTAGATTCAGGCTGCCAATCTTTCATGCTGCACTCCATCACCTAAATGTCATTAGACTATAATCAGGCTAGTTTGATTTCTACGCTAAGATCTGACACTTGTGCTTTTCTGGAGTCACATCCATACCACTACCCCTGAAAACCCCTTCCGTGTTATAAGGCACTGATTTAGGAAGAGAGTAACATAAGTCACACATCTAATTATTGTCTGTATTCCCAATTATCAGTGTTCCATTTGAATAATTGGCTAAATGAAGGGCTTGATAACTCCTGACCAGAAGTGTTTCAACTTTTTCATGTGTAAGCCAGTGAGTCATTATTCATGATTAATGCAAGCATTTCATGTGTGTAGATTTATATGTAACTTTAGAGAGTAGTGGTTGAACCCATTTGCTGCTAACCTCAAGATCCCCTTTGAAGCCATCATCAGCTCTGTAGGAGAAAGATGAGGCTCTCGGCTGCATAAAGATTTACAACTTCGGAAACACTTTTGGGCAGTCCTGTTCTGTCCTGTGCATTGGAATTGATTCTAGAGAATCTGATTCAGAAAGCATTTTAGGCAATGGCCTTTTTCTCCTCCTCTACATAATTTGATATTTTCCCTTCTTTTAAAACTATTTTTCAGATTCTTCCACACTTCACAGTGGACTGCAGCTTTAGTTTGAAAATTTGTTTTAAGTAGTCAGTTTATGTACATGCACAGATTTCCAGTTTTCTTCTTTGAAAGACACACCTGAAACCTCTCAGAAAGAACCTGTCTGTTTACCCTCATACTTTGTTTTAACAGGAATGAGTTTTGCTACCTTTGATGAAGTGGCATCGTTGTTGGTGGACTCTTGTCTCTGGTGCAGCTTGTCAGTTACTTCCCAAATCAAATCTATACTTTCTTTGCTCCTTTCCTGTTTTCCAGAGCTAACTTGGAAAAGCTGTTTTGTTCCTGTGAATTGGAGTAAATATTAACAAAAACATCAGGCAGATTTATTTATTCCCTGAGCACCCACTGTGTGCCGTGCACACTTCCTGACAGTAGGTGTAAAACAGGAAACCATGAGCGTGCTTGTCCTTATTGACATTGCATTGTAGTTAGAAAGACAATCAACAAAAATGACCTAGCACGCAATCAGATAGTAGTAACAAGTACTGTTGAAATTGGAGCAAGGGCTTATGGGGATGGTCATAGTCAACCTCTGCTAACTCCACAAAGGGGAGCTGACCCTGTCAATAGCATCCACAGGCTCATGAGGTCAGACATGTCCCTCACACTCCTGCACTTCTTTCTATAAACTCTAGCACTAATTCTGGTTTACTGGGTCTGAAATCCATTGCAGTAGCTCAGAGAGCATCCAGAACCATATTCACACTTAGAGGATATATTATGATAGTTAACAGGACACAGTTTCTCAGTCAGGACAGTTTCCAAACCATGCTCACAGGACCTTCAGCCTTCAGCCTCAGGGCTTTAGGCCAGTGTGAAGCTTTTAGCTCTTCCCTGGTCCTCCATCATACTTGAGTCAGGGTTCCTAGTTCTGGTTCTGTGGGATCACAGAACCATGTCTCTTGTCAGGTCTCTAGTTCTCTTCCACATCTTCTGCCGCCCTCCTGTAGGCCTGGCTGGTGCAAGAATCTCTCACCCTGAAGGGCATGTTCTGCATGCTTACTCCTTTGCTAGTGCTGAGATTCTAAAATTCTGCTGCTCAATCTGCTTGATTCAATGGCAAGACTAGTCAGTGTGGGTAGGATAACACCCCTTATTCACATATTCCTGCCAGTCCACAAGACAGAGTCAAAGTTAATGGCTAAGAGAGCTGTTTTGAACAATAAACCCTTAACACCACGACTATACACAGGGGGATGGCCATTGCCAGAGAGGAACTGGCCATGGTTGATAGTTATTGAACACTCTCTGTTAGACAAATACTGAGCAGAGACCTCAAAAAAAGTCAGGAACTATCTGTAGAATTATCTGGGTAAAGTTCCAGGCTAAACATGACTTCTTTGTAGGCTTTGCTTTCAGAAAATTGGACTATATGCTGTTCTTTTTCTTTTCTAAACTCTTTCTCTGTTATCAAAGATTAACTTCTACTTCCTACCCCCACTCCCCAGACATTATGAAGATCTGAATAGCTGTCTCTTTTCAGAACAGTATATGTAATCACTTCAACTCCCCTGCTGCCTTGTCTGTATGAAGAATCTTCTCAGTAAGAATTAAAGGAGCACTCTGCTTATATGCTGTGATTTAGTTCATATAGGATAATGCCTTTCTAGGTCTTCTCAGTTCTTTGGATATTGGAGTAATTTTGCAACAAAATAATCCAATATGAAGTACAACACAAAATAGTTGAAAGTGTACTAAAACAAACAGGGCATCCTCTCTATCTTTTCTTTCAGGGATAAAAAGAACATTCTCCTTTGTTTCCTCCTGTGGTACTTTTTATGATATTTTATTAATGAGATCTCTGGAAAAAGAACAAAAAAGTCTAGAAATATGCAAACTTTTGATTGTATAATTACTTTTATTTAATTTTTCTATTTATTCAATTTAGTGAAACTGTACTTCTTACAAATTCAATTTTATTCTTAGCATGTTTATTCTTGCTATGTCATTTACTATCCAAGAGTCTGCATTTACAGAAATTCAGTAAAAATAGCAAGAGGTTAATAGTTTGTATTGTTCTACTAATTTTTTTAAATATGACTTTTAAAAATTATTATTATTTTGTGTGTGTACTGTCAAATTGGATCTGACTGGTACAGGAGGAGATTGTCCCTCCCTCTCCAGCAGAGCATCTGGTGGATTCATACCACTGACCTCTGGGATTGCAGTGCAGCCTCTTGCCACTAGGCCACCAGAGCTCGCCTTTTTTTTTAAAATAATTTTTAAGGCTTTGACTTCTAAACTGTGCCTCACATACTGGATTTTGTGTTGAAATGGTAGCAAATCAACAATTTTTATCATATTACCAGTTTTTTTAAACTAAGACTTTGATTTCTAAATTGCATACAAACTCAAATCTTGTTTTTCTGTTGCCTTGTTAATGTGTAGTGGATTGTAGGCCACTCACCCTGCTCTTGATTTTTATGGCATGTGAATTAGAGAACATAATAAGCAGTGGGGAAATCAACAGAACCTTTTTCTGGTTCAGTTATGTCTCATCCCTCATCTAAATGTGAAATTTTTTAAACTGTCAACAATCAATATATATATGTCCCAATTTTCTGTCCTTACAGGAGCCAAGAGCTCAAGACAGACGGAGATTCCACAAGTGGGACCACAAGAGGGTCTTTCCAGTGTGCAGATCTGGCAGCAAATCCCAAGAGTTTTAACCATTTTCCAGGAACCTGTGATAAAAAAGTCTCAGTTGTTCAAACAAGGTCATTCACCCTCTCCTGTGGCAGGAGGACTATCTAGTAGTTACACAAGAGAGAAAATTCATCAGGATAAAGACTGCACAAAACCCTTCAGTGATGTCTCCAGCTCTGAACTTTATCAGCATTCACACTCAGAAGAGAAGTTGCTGACATGTGGTGAATGTGGCAAAGCCTTCCGTTTCGTCTCAGGTCTTCATAAACATCAGAAAAGTCATGTGGGAAAGAACCGCTGTATGCGAGATGAGTGTAGTAAGGACTTGGATCCCAGCTCACAGCTGCAGAGTCACCTCACTGTCCACACTGGAGAGAAACCATACATGTGTGAGGAGTGTGGGAAACACTTCAAGCACAGAGCCACTCTTAATGTTCATTGCAAAGGCCACCAAGGAGTGAAACCTTACCATTGTGAGGAATGTGGCAGGGCTTTTATCTACCCTTCACATTTCCAGGAGCATCAGAGAACTCACACTGGAGAGAGGCCATTCAAGTGTGATGTATGTGGTAAGACGTTCTGCCGTAGAGCATCGCTTAACAATCATTGCATG
The DNA here is from genome assembly GCF_000299155.1 of Elephantulus edwardii. Lineage (NCBI taxonomy): Eukaryota > Metazoa > Chordata > Mammalia > Macroscelidea > Macroscelididae > Elephantulus > Elephantulus edwardii. Next base: position 1,137,643 of record NW_006400058.1, read on the forward strand.
GTCCACACAGGAGAGAAACCTTACAAATGTGAGGAGTGTGGGAAAGCCTTTGCTCGTAACTCATACCTTTATAAAGTCCATTGGAGGCTTCACACAGGAGAGAAACCTTACAAGTGTGACGAATGTGGGAAGAGCTTCATTCAGTTTTTTCAGTTTCAAACCCATCAAAGAGTACACACTGGAGAAAGACCATATATCTGTAAGGTGTGTGGGAAAGGCTTCATTTACAGGTCACATTTGCGTTCCCATCAGGGTGTCCACAATGGCCAGAAACCATACAAGTGTGAGGAGTGTGGCAAATGTTTTAGGACAAAAGTTCACTGTCAAGTTCATCTGGTGGTGCACACAGGAGACAGACCCTATAAATGTGATGTGTGTGGGAAGGGTTTCCGCCAGCGAGCATATCTTACAATCCATCAGAAAGCCCACAGTGTAGGGAAACCTTTTAAGTGTGAGGAATGCGGGCAAGGCTTCAATCAGATGTCAAGGCTTCAGATCCATGAGGTGATCCATACTGGTGAGAAACCTTACAAATGTGAAGAGTGTGGGAACGGCTTTAGCCGTCGAGCAAATCTTCAGATCCACTATAGAATACACACAGGAGAGAAGCCCTATAGTTGTGAGAAGTGTGGAAAGAGCTTCAGGCAGGTTTCAACACTTATGACTCATCAGAGAATCCACAGTGGAGAAAAACCATTTAAATGTGAAGAGTGTGGGAAGAGATTTTGTCAGAAGTCACAACTCCATTGTCACCAGAGAATCCACTCTAGAGGGAAGCCCTAAAGGTGTGAGGGATGTGAGAAGGGCTTCATGTGAAGTTACAGTCCAGATAGTGAGGGATCCGCAACAGGAGGGAAACAGATAAGCTTGGATAATGTAGGTAACATCAGCAAGACAGACATCCTCACCCCTGGACCAGTGGGCAGCTTTGTGTTAGCTAGAGAAAAGACGGGGTTGGCAGTGATTTCAACACCCATAGTTGTGAAATACGGCTGTAAAGAACCTCTGCAAAGGGCTAAAGAGCAGCGATTTCAGTTTAAAGTGAGCTGATCCAAGCCATGGTATTTTCAGTTGCTTCCTATATATCTTAACAGTTGGACAGTAAATAAAGATGACCTAGTTGATACGGGTTCATATCGGTTGTTCATGGGGTCGCCGTGGGTTGTACGTAATAAAAACAGCAGCAGTGGGTAAGGAGTTGCACTACCAGTCCAAAGGCAAGTGATTCACATCTACCATATTTTGTGAGAGAAAGACAGACTGTGTGGGTGAATTACAGCCTCTGAATCCCTTTTTTGAGAGTCAGCTGTGAGTCAGTTCCAATTTGATGGCAATGAAAGAAAGACCCTTTGAACTTAGTATTGGTGAAGTATACTCGCTATCCCATGGACTACCAACATAATAAATCTGCCAGAAAAGTCTGTCCTAAAGGAAGTACCACTAAGGGTGCTCCTTAGAAGCAGGGATAGTGAAATTTCATCTCACATGCTTTAGGTCTGTTATCAGGAGGGGCCAATCCTTGAAAAAACTCAGCATACTCAGAAAGGTCAGAGAGAGAAAGCCCCTGAGCAGGATGGTTTACTATACCAGTGGCTGGAGCATGTTGGAGATCATAAGAACGACATAAATAGTGCATAGTTCAGACCTGTTCATAGCATCACTGAGTTGGAGAAGAGTCAGTGGAACATAAAAACAACCATATTTTTATATAGTCATACCTCAGATCTTTGACCTGTCCACATAATGGAGAGAAGCCATATATATGTTATCTATGATAAAATCTTTTGTCAAATTTTATAACTTCAATATCTTCATAAATTCGCAACACAGTAAAAGCTTAGGAAAGTGAGATCTGTTCACTTTCAGACATCAAAAAATCCGTGGTGGTCATGAAATTTAGAAGTCATGAGAGTGGCAAGACCCCTCAAGAATAAAGGACTGTCTTTAGATGTTTTATAAGAACTCATTTGTAACCTGAATTTCATAATCACAAGTTTTGTAGGAGGGAAACAGTAATGTCATTAAAGTCAGAGTTTCAGCAATAGCGCAACAAATGCCAGTGGTCAAGCTGTGTTAGCAGCCAGTAAGGGTTCCAGTCAGAACCTTGACAGCTCCAGACATCACTCAGAAGACAGGCCTGAGAGAGGATGTGAGTTTAATCACATCTTTACAAGAGTAAGAGGATCAACACTTCAAAGCAAATGCTAGCATGCAACTCCTCAAAGGCTGAGACCTGACTGCAGAAGCTACAAATCCTTATCATGAGCTGTTAGTCAGTGTCCTTTAGTAACTGTCAAGACTTAAAAGAAGAAAATGTACAGTTTCGAAAATTGTATGGTTCAAAATCGGGAAGAGTGTACACAAGGATTGTATTCTTTCTCCATACCTTTTGAATCTATTTGCAGAACAGATCATCCGGGAGACTGGGCTGTATGAGGAGGAATGTGGCATCAGGAATGTGGTATGCAGATGATACAATCCTACTTACTGAAACTGAGGATGACCTGAAGCAGTTGCTGCAGAAGATCAAGGATTGCAGCCTTCAATATAGATTCATGCTTAACATCAAGAAAACAAATACTCTCACTACTGTGCCAATTGGCAGCGTCATTACGGATGATGAAGAGATTGAGATTGTTAACAGTTTTCGTATGCTTTGTTTTACAATCAACACTTTTGTTACCAGCAGCTAGGAAATCAAAAGACAAATTGCATTGGGAAAGTCAACTCTCAGGGACCTCTCCAGAGTACTGAAGGGCAAAAAAAGTCAGTCTGGAGAGTAAGATGCACCTGATCCAGGCCATAATCTTCACAATTGCTTGCTATGCTTCAGAGAGCTGGATAATGACTAGGGATGATAGAGAGTTGATGCCTTTGGAGCTGTGGTGCTGGAGAACTGTTGAATATACAAGTTCATTCTGGAAAAGGTGAAATCAGGCTACTCCTTGGAGGCAAGAATTCTGAAGCTTCATCTTACATATTATGGACATGTTACTAGGAGGGACCAGTCATGGAGAGGGACATCATGCTTGGAATGGTGGATGAACAGAGCAGGAGAGGAAGACCCTCGATGAGATGAATTGATTCAGTCACTGGGGCAATGAGGGTAGGTGTGTCAGAGACAGTAACATTGGCGCAGGATAGAGCAGGGTACATAGTGTTGTTATGAGTCTCAAGTAACTCAACAGCACATAACATTTAGAAGAAGAAATGAGATGGGGAGAAATTGGTGAAATAATTTGGTAAATTTATAGAAAACCTTTCATTGTTGCAATCTACAATACTTTGAACTTCATTGGCTGCTGTGCTGACCCTCTTCTTAAAATGTGGTGTTTGAGCCATGGTCTAGTCACTTTGATATGTTTTTGTCACTCATGTGTTTGGGTTTTTTTGTTTGTTTGTTTTTTGTCATATCTAAGAAGCCATTGCAAATAAACCAGATTATAAAGCATTGCTCCAGTGTTTTGTTTTCATTGTGTTTTGAATGAAAGTTACAGAGCAGATTGATTTTCTATTCATACAGTTGATTTCATGACATTAATTACGATACCCACTGTGTAACTACACTCTTCCTTCCTATACCCAGTGAGTCTCATTTCCATTAATCCTCCTACATCTTTCTGCCTTCTGAGCTTTATCCAGAAGTAAATGCTGCCCTTTTGGCCCTAAGGGGTGAGTTTCTCCCCAGGGCTAATTGTTTAAGGGGTGTTATTTTACTGTTCACCTTGTGTACCAGGGAGTTGGAGCTGGTTCATAGCAAACCCTCCATGACCTTTCAGAGGCTGTAAATCCCACAGAGGGAGATTGCTCGTCTTTCTCCCTCAAAGCTGCTGGTTCGTAACAATAGAATGCCAAACTAGCCACATATAGTAAGTTACAAAATCATCAGGTTTACATTACAGTAATGGATTTTGGACAGAAATTTCAGTAAATGATTAGATGAAAATTTGGAGAAAATATGAACCTATTCAGAGTGAACATAGAGTTAATTCTGACTCAGCAACTCTTGTGCAATGGAACAAAATTATGCCCAGTCCTGTGCCATCCTCAAAGTTAGGACTGTTTCAGCCAATTCCTGCAGCCATGTGCTAGGCCATCTTGTTAAATGTCTTCCTTTTTTTTTTTTTTTTTTCACTGACCCTCTACCAGCCATAACATCTTCCTCCAGGGATAGGTCCTTCCTGATAGCATGGTCCATGGAGCATTCTGGTTTTTAATTTTTCAAGACAGATTTGTTCATTCCTCTGGCATTCTACTGTATTTCCAAAATTCACCAACATCATCATTCAAAGGTTTCAGTCTTCTTTAGTCACTATCTGGCTCTCAAATATGTATGAGTAGTTGTGCACAGTCGAGTTAGACCTGACCCATAGCTGACCCACCAGCAGGTTTTCACAGGCAGTAAATTGCATGGGAGGAGATTGCCCATCCTTCTCCCACAGAGCAGCAGCTTGGAAATTCTATTAGGTGGACTCTGTTTCTCAAGTTTCTTAATACTTTAAAGACTTTTTGCAGCAGATCTTGTCAAGTGCAACAATGTCTTGATTTTTATGTTTTTTTTAAACTGCTTCTTGCATGAACATGGATTGTGGATCCAAGTTAAAAAATGAAATTATTGACAAATTCAGCCTTTTCTCTGTTTCTGACTGTTCTTTTTTTTTAAAAAACTGTTAAATAAGTGCTGTGCACGGACGGCCCTTCCAAGACTTGTGGATTTAGTGTTATATTAATTAATAAATATTAAACTCTGTTTCTGACTGTTCTTTTTCTGTGTAGTATTCTTAAATTAGCAAAGCCTTAAAATCCTGTGTCTTTGAGTCAACTGCAACTTACAGCAACCTTAGGTATAACAGCCTCACAACTCCACTGTGCCTGACTCATCACTGCAGTCACTGTGTCAATCCATCTCATTGAGGATTTTCCTCTCCTTTACTGCCCCTCTGCCTTTCCAAGCATGATGTCCTTCTCCAAGGATTGCCCTTCCTGATAACATGCCCAAAGCATGGGAGACAGAGACTTATCATCCTTATCTCTAAGGAGTAACTTGGCTGGACTTCCTCTCAGGCATTTTGTTTGGTCTTTAGTGATTCAGTACACTGCCAGTGCCATAATTTAAAGGTCCAGGTAGCCATTACCCAACTTTCACACGCATATAAGGCAGTTAAAAAATAACAAAAGAACTTGGTGGTGTTGACCAGGATGAAGAGGAGGCAGAGATATCAGGAATAAAGGAAAGAGGTGTAAGCAGGCGGCTAACAGCTCAATGACTGTAACACTGAGGTCAAACCTCTCGTAGCTTTTATTTAGAAATACCAGGAAGTAAATAACAGAAAAAGTTCTTAATGAAGCTGTTTTTCTCTGCTGACATCTCAGGAAGAGAGTGATTTATAAAGCACAAGCTTTAACACCCCATTTGTGGAGAGTTAAGGATGGCATCTCCTTGTCTGCAAGGAACGCTTCTGTTGCTGTCTTTTCGCCAGCAACAAACAGGGACACCCTGATGGGGGTAAGCATGATGGAGCCACACCACTCTGGGAGCCATTCAGAGTCCAGCTCAATTTTATTGGGGGCTGCAGGGCACTTATATACAAGCAAGTAAAAATGAAGACCAGCTAGAGTAGGTTTGCAGACATTTGACATGCAGATTGGTTAGGAGAACCTCACTCATGCAGACGACTCCCAGCTCAACAGATGTGGCAGCTGGCTTTCCAGGTGGTGAGCTTTCTCAAGCCAGTATGGCCAAACACAGGAGATCTTTTTCTATTTCATATTAAAGGCTGTTGGGAGGCTTGTACTTATCCGGTGCTTAGGTGATCCTTTCTGGCCAGAGGCCCTTCCTCCCCAACATTCCCCAATATGCTTCATTCCTTGTGATCTGTCACAAGGAATTCTGACTTGTTTTATGTCTCACTCAGTTACTGTTTAAGCATTTGGCTTGCTACATTTTCCCCTTTTTGTTTCAATCATTATTTGTCATTAGGGCAAATATCGTGTCTTGTCTTCATTGAATTGTTCTTGTTTTGTTTTTTTCTCTCCATACTTTATACATAAACAAAAATGCAACAAATTAAAATTATAGAAGTACTTCTAAAATCTTTACATGATTAAAATAGATATTTAAAATAGATGTTACATATTAAATAATATTAAAATAGATATTTAAAATAGATATTCCTTCACTTATTCTTTGTAGAATATCCATGTTCGTATATTCATTCAGTTATCCAAAGTAGAGTGGATCTGAGCTTGTTATTTCAATATAGCATCTGTAAGATTACCATGGTTCATAATATGTTTCTTACTCTTTTCCCATACCCATTCTGTATTGTTCCGCTTTACTGGAATAATGCAAAACTGCATGGTATTCCAATCACATTTTAATTTTGTTTTTGTAAACTAGTAATGTATTCTCCCATCAGTACTACTGATTGTTCCAAATCTGTTAAGTGGGTATAACTTTTCAGAATTTTGATGCCTTGTTTTCACATAATCAATGGTCTGAAGACTTTGATGTAAAGCCACTCCAGCAGTAGTGGCTGTGGCAGTAATGGTGATAATTCCCAAAATTGGTGTAAGAATAACTCCAAAGAATCTTTTTTCCTCTTTTAAATATATGGGTCTTAAATGCTTTAAAATCATACTTTCAGGGGATGATTGTCATTCTTTCCCTAATTTTACTGGCAACCATAATCCAATTTGGGCTCTTAATATATAAATACTTTCATGAGATGATAAAATAATAGAGGAATTTGTATATAAAAAACAATTTGAACAATATAATGTCAAATTGGTAGAATTCCATTGAGTTGGATCTTTAAAAAATACATAAGATAAGAAACACAGGCTTGAATATAATTGGTTTCATTTATTTTATATTTAAGGCTAATAGCATAGTTAGTATGATCATATGAATAATTTCCAATCCAAATAGATATGTATTTCAATGCAGTTCCTATTTTCCATATGTGTTTTTGATAAGAAAAACGCTGTGAATGTTGATACGGCTCCACCATTTCCTCCTCCAAGCCATGATGTAGTGTTATTAGCATTAGTAGCTATTATAGACCTGTTGCCTTCTTTATGCCATTTTAAATTATTGGTTGTTCCATGCTGACAAACGGAACCAACAGGACTCTAGTCAATGATGCTTCCATAGGAAGTATTAATTAAAACTCATCCTTGCTCTCCTCAACATTGTTTCCAAGTATCCATTCTCCAGTGAAAAGTAAAGAAGGCAAACAACAGGGGGAATATCAGGATAACATGTAGTTACAGTACTGGTGTTTCCATGAAAACCATACCCCTGAAAAATGGAATAATGAGAATCATTACCCAAAACTCCATACACCCATGCCTGAGCTTCCATTTTGAAACAATGGGATTCATGTCCAATGCATATGGGTAAAATGTCAATTTTTACAGTATTATTAGGCATAGTCATTCCTTCTTCATTGGGCTTAAGGGGTACTCAATTAGCATGGGGACCTGGAAACCACTGGCTGTCATTATTATAAATAGGTAGAGGAGCATCAAACCAATGGACTACTTTTAGTAAGGGAGGATTAGGAATATATGCCCAATAACTGGTATTATCTGCCATTTGTACCTGACTAAATACAGCAAGCATAGCCAAAACCAAATTTTCAGAAGATAATGGTTTCCTTGTTATTTGTAATACTTCCCCTCCCGACCTTTCTGTGTTAAGTTTTTTATCTGGCCCCATGTAGGTGTCTCAGTTGTTCTAGTTTCTGGTAATCACACCCATGCTCAACAGTTCTCCAATGTCATCATACTCATTCATTCCACAACTCTGTCCTCATCAAAGATGTCCTCTTTTGGCTCATTTCGAGGTTCCACGTTTCTAGATGGTACCCACGGTGTTTCACTGCCTGTAGAGATACAAGTAAATCCTCAATCCCAATGAATGACAGATCCCTTTTCCCATTCATTACTTAGAGGTTCTTGAATACACACACACACACACAAGCATACTAGTTCAGTTCTTTAGATGATTGTAATACCCAATGTCTTTCAGCTGGAGTTTCTCTTTTCTTCTTGTTGTTAAGTGCCATCGAGTTGCAGGCAACTCATAGCGACCTTGTGAAGGAGAGTCCTCGACACTTGGGTGCCTTTCATCCTCTCTCCAGGTTCATAGGGTTTCTAGAGGCAAGCTATTACGGAAGTGGATGCCACTCCTTCTTCCAAGCTTGTTTTAATCAGGGAGCTCCACTCCACTCTCTGTCTGCACTGGATAACCAGCCATTAACGCATTTGACACATCAGTGTCACACTGTTCAACCTCATAGCAACCACAAGTGACTGTTGTATGGCAACTTGTACACTAGGGCTATACGACCTAGAGGAATGTCTGAACAAAAGCAATGAAAGATTGGCCCGAGGGCCACAAGCCCAAGGGCCCTACAGTGTCTTAGCAGACGGGCATGCCCAAATGCTGGGAAACTCCCTGCCCCAGACCCCCATTTATCTGGCAAGTCTGCTCTGACAACCCCCTTGTGGGCGCCCAAAAACCACCACACATGCTTGGAGTCCTCAAACCTACCTCGCCTCCAGCAGCCAGAGACTGGATTCAGCTGACATTAAATATCCCAAGACCCTAGGCAGGGCTTAACCTTTCAGTGTCTTAGCAGCCCAGCACACCCAAATGCTGGGAAACTCCCTGCCCCAGACCCCCATTCATCTGGCATTTGTGCTCTGCCAACCCCCTCCTGGGCCCCAAAAAAACACCACACATGCTCAAAGTCTTCAAACCTACCTCGCCTCCAGTCTCTTTCTAACTAGCATTTAAAAAATTAAAGTGAATAAGGCCTTTTGTGAAATTGTTCAAGGAGATGTTATTTGTCCTATCCCATCTCCCTCTTTTTGTTTTTGCAGCATAGTTTGTAAAGTCAAATTTGTTGTTGTTGTTGTTGTTGTTATGTGCCATCGAGTCTTTTGTGACTCATAGCGACCCTATGTACAACAGCCCTAAATCGTGCTCTATCCTGTGCCAATCTCATTGCCTCTGACTGAATCAATCCACCTCATAGAGGGTCTTCCCCTCCTACGCTGTCCCTCCACTCTACCCAGCATGATGTCCCTCTCTAAAGACCTGTCTCTCCTTACAACATGTCCAAAGTATGTCAGACGAAGCCCCAGAATCCTTGCCTCCAAGGAGCAGCCTGGTTTAATCCTCTACGATGAATCTGTTTGTTTTCTTGGCAGTCCATGGTACATTCACTACTCTTCTCCAGCACCACAGCTCAAAGGCGTCAATTCTCCTTCTATCCTCTCTAGTCATTGTCCAACTCTCTGATGCATAACAAGTGATTGCAAAAACCATGGCCTGTATCAGGCAGACCTTAGTCTCCAGAGAGACATTGTTGCTCTTGAGTATTTTGGAGAGGTCCCTAACCACAGACTTTCCCATCGCAGTACGTTTTTTTATTTCCTGGCTACTGGTGCCAAGAGTGTTGACTGTGGAGCTGAGCAAACTGAAGCTGTGAACAATCTCAATCTCTTCGCCATCCATCCTGATGCTACCGATTGGTCCAGTGGTGAGAATTTTTGTCTTCTTAACATTGAGCCTCAGTCCATATTGAAGGCTGCAGTCCTTGACCCTCTGCAGTAAGTGCACGAGGTCCTCCTCAGTTTCAGCAAGCAAGGTTGTGTCATCTGCATAATGCAGATTGTTGATAGATTGTCCACCAATCCTAACGCCACACCTCTCCTCATAGAGCCCCGCCTCTCGGATAATCTGCTCTGCATACAGGTTGAAAAGGTATGGAGACAGGACACATCCCTGGCGTATACCCTTCCCAATTTTGAACCATGCAGTGTTGCCCTGCTCTGTTCTGACAACTGCCTCTTGGTCCAAGTATAGGTTTTGCATTAGCACGATTAAATGTTCTGGGATTCCCATTCTTCTCAGAGTCAGCCACAGTTTGTTATGATCCACGCAGTCAAATGCCTTTGCATAATCAATGAAACACAGATAGACATTCTTCTGGTATTCTCTGCTTTCAGCTAAGATCCATCTAACATCACCTTGTCCTTGGGGATTATAAGAAATACAAGTAATATGTTTAATGTTCTATTTTTTTTGAAAAAATGCTGTGTTTCCTTAGACTTATAAGCAGGAGCATTATAAGTTTTAATACTTTATGGAAACCCATCACATTAAAAGTTTCAATTAAATGTTGAATTATGTACTCTGATTTTTCTCCTGCTAAAGCTGTGGCCTATTGGAAGCCTGAAAAAGTATCAATAGTATAATGAACATATTGTAATTTCCCAAATGATGGAATGTAAGTAACATTCATTTGCTACAATACATTTTGTCTGTCACCTCTAGGATTGACTCCTTTTTTGTAAGGTGCTACATTAATGGTCCACATTTTTTAACATCTTTGCCTAATCTTTCAAGCTTGTTGCAAAATAATTCCAAATGTTTTTCATCATTTCATTACCATTTAAATGAGTTTGAGGATGAAAATTTTCACTGACTAATATTTCTCCTAATAATTGATCTATTTTATCATTTAATTGAGACATTGGTCCCAGAAGGTCAGAATTAGCCCAAATATGAATGATATATAGAGGAGATTCTCATTGATTAATTAAAACTTATAACATAGTAAATAACATACTAATATTAGTATCTTGAGAAGGAACATAAAGTGTTTCTATGTTTTTATAGTAAATTCAGTATGTTGTGTATCAGTAACTATTTTCAAAGGAAAACTTTTATCTTACAACAACATAATAAGAGCATAAAGTTCACCCTGTTATCTTTTCCATTAGTATAGCCTACATAACTCATCTTATTTGCATCTATATAATAAGTATCTGCTTGCAAAGGTGAAGTTTTTATTTTAATTGCTAATACCCAAGTAGTCCACTTAGTCCATTACATTGACTATAAAAATGGGCTTGAGTATGTCCTGGATTGTGGGGATGGTGTAGGATAAGGCAAGGGTTAGATCTGTTGTTCACAGAATTGCTGTGAGTCATAGAGAGAGCTCTGTTGGCCTAGTGAATAGAAAGTTATGCTACCAAGCCAAAGGTGGGTGATTTTAATCTACAGCCATCACACCTGGTTTTAATTGTTTTTGTTCTAACATTCTTCTAAGTAGTATAGCACTGGTCTGTCAATTTTCCATACAGAGGTAATGCATGGTTGCTGTGATGCTAAACACTTTGACAACGATGTGTCAAATGTGATAATGGTTATCCACGGTGGACAATGTTTGGTAGTGCTCCCAGATTAAAACAGGCTTGAAAGCAGGAATGGCATCCACTTCTGAAATAGCTTGCCTCTGGAAACTCTATGAATTTAGAGAAATGATGGAAGTTATACAAGTGTTCAGGTCTTTTGTTCATAGGGTCTCTATGAGTGATGGCACTTAACAACAACAACAACAACCCAATTAGTCCATTTACCTGATTTCTCTTTTATTACAAACACTGGAGAGTTCCAAGTATTAGTAGTTTCTTTAATATGTCTTGATAGTAATTGTTTTTGAGCCAATTCCTCCAAAGCCTCTAATTTCTCTTTTGTTAGAACCCTGTGCCTGTTCTCTGAGGCATCCCTACATTATAATGAACATGGTACTTATGCTTGGGAAAAGCTGCTTTTTTCTTGGCACTTCAGAAAGTATACCTTTTGGATTTTACGTGTAGTAAAACTGAGGAGACTTGACTTCTGGGACACATCCCTTTATAATTTTTTGTTTACATTTCCCCTGGGAACTAAGTTACATTTTCTCTTACCTGCTTCTAAACTTCTAGGTCACATTACCTATGCAGCTGTGAAAGACTGGTTCATGTGTTTAGCTTTGGCATTTGGACTACCAAAGGTGAACAGGTTAGCCAGCTTTATGATCACCAAATGCAGTCTAACTTTTTTACTAATTTAGAGATTTGTTCTTTAAAAATTTTTCAGCTGCTGCTTCTAATTTTTTATTTATCTTTATTACTTATTTCCCCATCTTTTAAATGGAGAGTTTTCTTTTATGCTAACTCCATTCCTTATCTTATACTTCTCTTATTTTACTGAAATTGTCAGATTGTATGAGCTCAAAACTATTGCTACATTAAACTCAAGATAAAAAGAAAACAAAGAAACAACAACAAAATTAAACAAAAACCAAAATAATCAACAGAAACACTTGTAGGCTTCTGCTCTGAGCCTTAGCCACCTCCCCCCCCTTTTTTTTTCTTTTTCTAAACCATGTTTTAAATTGTAAATAATTTCCTGGGAAGAACATATTTGGGTCAATACATGACAATTAAGACAAAATAATAATTCAGGATTGCATCTTCCTAAGGCTCTTTCTAAAGGTGACAAAGGCTGTTTCTTGCCTTCAGCTTTAATCTTCTTTAATATAATATCACTGAACTCATATTCATGCAAAGATTCATCCAACTCTTTTGCAAATTTTTTGGATTATGTGTACAATCCTGCACAGACATCATTACTATTCTTATCAAAGCCCATACTGGCCAAAAATCAATAGGAATCTGTTCTTCTTTTTGATGTGCTCTTCATAAAGCTAGCATAACATCTTGCCAGGTTTTTTAATTTAATTGTGCTCCACCTACTATATTAAACCGTAACAGTGTTTCTGTATATAAAGTAACAATTGCAAAAATGACCTTTCTCTCACTTTTGCTTCTGAGCTCTTAAGTAATTCTTTAAGTAATAGTGTAATGTACTGAGCACCAAAGGACAGGGAATTCCTCATGACCCTGCTTTATTTCTCCCCCCCCCCCGAAATGTTTCACTTAGCACAGAGCAAATCCCCTTTCAGTTTCCCAGTGCCTGTAATACCAAAGACTTCTGTCTCTTCGCTTCCTGGTTCAGGCACCAAATGTTGTCCGAGACAAAGAAGAGGCAGGGACACCAGGAATGAAACGAAAGAGGGGTGTAAGTAGGGAGCTAACAGTTAATGCAGTGCTAAGCTAAAACTCTCATAGCTTTTATTTAGAAATACCAGAAGTAAATCACAGAAAAAGAATTATTTACTAATGAAGCTATTTTTTCTCTGCTGACATTCTTTTCTTATCTCAGGAAGAGAGTGATTTACAAAGCACAAGCTTTTAACATCCCATCTGGTGGGAGTTAAGGATGGTGTCTCTTTGTCCGCAAAGAATGCTTCATTATTTGTGATCTGTCACAAGGAATTCCAGCTTGTTTTGTGCCTCACTCAGTTCCTGTTTAAACATTTGGTTTGCCACAACTTGACTTGGATCAGATGTACTTTTGTCTTTCAGACTGACTTCTTTGTTCATTGGAACTCTTTAAAGTAAAGAGATCCTTTACAGAAAAACCAAGTGCAATACATTGTTTTCTTGACTATTGTACCCATGGATGCTGATTGTTTATCCAAGCAAAATGAAATCTTTGACAATTTCAATTTTTCCCTTTTTTATCCTGATGTTGTCTTTTGGTCCAATTGTGAGGATTTTTGTTTTCTTGATGTTCAGTGTAATCTGAAGGTTATAGTCTTTAACCTTTGTTTAGTAGATGTTCCACATTCTTTCCACTTCTAACAAAATAATGTATCATCTGCATAGAACTGGTTGTTGAAGAGTCTTCCTCCAATACTGATGCCATGTTCTTTATATAATGGAGGTTTTTTGGTGTGTTTTTTTTTACATAGTTTTTTTCATATAGTCTTCTTTATGTAGTCCAGTTTTTCTCATGATACATGTTGAATAGATATGGAGGAAGGACACAACCCTGACACAGACCTTCTCAGATATTATTATATTATATTATTGCAATATATCCTTGTTCTGTTTGAACAGCTATTTCTTGGCTTATGAAAAGATTGTACATGAACACAATGAACTGTTCTGGAGTTCTCCTTTTTCTCAATGTTATCCATAATTTGTTATGATCCACAGAGTCAACTGTTGAGTAGTCAATAAAACAAGTAAACATCATCTTTCTGGTATTCTGCGCTTCCATCCAAGATCCATCTGATATTAGCAATGATATTCCTTGTTCCAAGTCCTCTTCTAAATCCAGCTTGAACTTCTGACAGTTCCCTGTTAATGTGCTGTTCTAGCTATTTTTAAATAATCTTTAGAAAGATTTTAACTTACATATGATATTAATTATCCTAAAATTCCAGAACTCAGTTGATAT
>NW_006400058.1:1151894-1166776 GCF_000299155.1 Elephantulus edwardii
CTTTTTTTCTGAATGGGCAAAAATATATATTCCTTTGAGTTGTATGACCAAGAAGCTCTTTTCCAAATTTCTTGACATGGACAAATAGATACAGGTCTGTGTCTGTTTGCCAAAACACCTCTTTTGGTAGGCCATCAATTCCTCAAGCCTTTTTTTCAATGTCTGGGAGCTCTGAGATTGTACTCCATAGATAAGCTGTGCTGCTAACCCAAGTGCAGTTTTGACTTCTTGATTACTCTTGGTTCATGATCATATGCAACTTCTTGAAATGATTCCCTTGACTAATTCTTTCTGATACAATGACTATATGTTCCCAAAGTTTGTATACATTGTGCTTCACTCTATTCTTCATTCACATTGTGTTTCATACACTCATTCTCATGCATGTTGTTGTTCTGTGCTGACAAGTTGCCTGAAACTCATAGCAACCCTATATACAACAGCTCTAAATCCTGTTCTATCCTGTCTCTGACACACCTACACTCATTACCCTAGTCATTTAATCAATCCATCCTACGCAGGGTTTTCCTCTCTTGCACTGTCCCTCCACTCTCCCAAGCATGACATCCGTCTCTAAGGACTGGTCCCTCCTTGCAACATGTCCAGAGTATGTCAGATGAAGCTTCAGAATCCTTGCCTCCAAGGAGCAGCCTACTCTCACCCTCTCTAGAACGAACCTGTTCTCCTACCAGTCCATGGTGCATTCAGTACTCTTCTCCAGCGCCACAGCTCAAAGGCATCAATTCTCCTTCTGTTATCTCTAGGCATTGTCCAGCTCTCTGATGCATAGCAAGTAATTGCAAAGACTATATGGCCTGGATCAGGTGCACCTTAATCTCCAAACTGACATAACTGTTCTAAAATACTTTGGAAAGGTCTCTGACAGCAGACTTTCCCAATGCAATTTGTCTCTTAATTTCCTGGCTGCTGGTACCAAAAGTGTTGATTTTGGAGCCAAGTAACCTATAGCTGTTAACATGTTGCCGCAAATGATGGCAAATATATTTCTAAGCACGGTTGTCAATTTAAAGAGTGTGTGGCAACGTGTTAACAATCTCAATCTCTTCACCATCCATCATGATGCTGCCAGTTGGCCCAGTGGTAAGAATCTTTGTTTCCTTGATGTTGAGCTTCAATCCATATTGAAAACTACAGTCCTTGACCTTCTGAAGCAAACACTTCAGGTCCTCCTCAGTTTCTGCAACCAGTTTGCTATCTGCATAATGCAGATGGCTGATGAGTCTTCCTCCAATCTTGATGCCACATTTCACCTCATAGAGCCCAGCCTCGCGGATAATCGGTTTCGTACATAGATTGAAAAGCTATGGATATAGGACATATCCCTGGCGTATACCCTTCCCAGTTTTGAACCATGCAATGTTCCCTTGCTCTGTTTTTGATGTCTGCTTCCCGGCCCAAATATAGGTTTTGCATTAGCACGATCAGGTAATCTGGAATATTTTCTCAGAGTTGTATTATAGTTTATAAAATTAACCACCATTGGATTTTGCCCAGCATTACGCCGTGTTTTCTCCCCATATTCTTACCATTTATCTCCCTCCATCAAACTGTGCAACCCTGTGGTTTCGCCTCTACCCATCCTCAGCCCCAACCCCCTTGAGTTTCCATACATGTTTTACTAGTTATCCTTCTATTTTTACAATAAGGGTCTTATGCAGTATTTGTCCTTATGAGACTGCGTTAGTTTACTCAGCATAAGGCTCTTCAGCTTCTCCCAAGTTTTTGATGCATATTTTGCCCACAGAATTTGCAACTCAAGGCTGGATTTTTTTTTCTGCTGTTCTTTTCGCTTGCGAAATGTCGAGCCTGTTTCCCCCTTTCGGTTTGCTAAGTTTTTTGCTTTATCTTGCGATCTGTCCTTGGCAATCTTCGATTGCCCTCGCCTTTTGTGTTTTTGCTTTCGCGCAGGCGCGTTGGTGTGCGGAACTCTGGGAAATGTAGTCCAGGAGCGGTGCCGTGACGTCATTTCCTCACAGGGGCGTGACGTTCCTGGCAAGTTTTTTTTCCATGATGGTTATTTCTCCTGCATCTCAAGACAATTCCAAACTTTCTGGACCTGCAGCCACCAGGACATCGATGTAGTGGACAGAAGTCGCAGCGCAAACAGAGGTTTGAAAGGCGAAAGCGGCGGTTTGCGTTCTGCTCACGGTAGCTTTTTACAAAAGTGGGACAATTGGCGCGTCCGTGGGCTGGGGACGGGTTCGGATCGCGCCTCTCATTGTTTGAGGGTCTCGGGGCTCTGGGCGCTCAGGTCCGCTCGGCTCCGCCTTGCACGCGCGCGGCCAGCTCCCTGTCCCCGGCTTGGGGCGACCCTGCCTCGCTCTATCTCTAGGGAGCTATGTGAAAGGTGATACGGGCGGTCAGCGAAGGGCCCTGACGGCGCCCTGTCAAACGATCGGCTGCTCTCCGAAAGGCTGTGGTGGTGGTTGTGTGCTGTCGAGTTAGAAGTGACCCATGGCTGACCCTCCAGAGGGTTTTCAGAAGCAGTAAATCTCACAGGAGCAGACAGCCCATCCCTTCTTCCTGCGGAGCAGCTGGTGGATTCGAACCCCTAATCCCGCCTGTGTGATTGCAGCGCGTCTTCTCGACCCTGACATATAATGACCCACGTACAACCGATCCAAACCCGGCCCGATTCTGCGCCATCCTGGCTCTGCTCTACTCGGTGCTTAAGCCATTGCTGCACTCACTGTGTCAGTCCATCCGGTTGAGAGCCTTCCTCCCTTTCGCTGCCTACTTTTCCCTGCAAAATGTCTCCTTCCAAGGACTCCTCCTGACAGCATCCCCAGAGTATGTGAGAAGACGTTTAAGTTTTGCTTTGTTGTTGGGTTGTTTTTTTTTTTTTTTAAATTATTATTCTTTTATGTTACTGAAAGGTAAGCTGTTCAAAACTCATCAGCTAGCTGGTCTTTGGGAGAAAAGATCTGGGGATCCCTGTGACTCTTAAGTTAGAACGGACTACACGGGCAAACAAGTACCTTCATAATTTGAACTTAATAGAATTTTAAATGTGATCATTTTTCAGAATTAAAAGATAGCGTAAATAAAATCTAATAACTATTCACAGTTACCCATCAACAATCCTTTGTCCAGGATGACTTGATTCCAACTCATGGCAGTTTTCTGTTGAATAGTATTTCAGTTCCCGAGAATTAATAATCGTTGGGAAACTGAGGCCCAGTGGTCACACAAAGTTCTTTAGCAAAATCCTCGTAAAGTTGGACAAAGAACTTAATTAAGTTCACTCAAAAGTTAACAAGCAGGGGGCCGGAAGTTGTTGTCCCGAGGAGTCAACCCCGGGACTGTGGGGCTTGGAGTGGGGTTGCTCCTGATACTGTGACCATGGGCGGGAAGAACAAACAGCGGACCAAGGGGAACCTGAGGGTTAGGAGGCTAGAAGTCCAAATTCAGGGTGCCAGCTCTAGAGACGCTCTTCTCCGTTCTAGAGGAAAGGTCCTTGTGTCCTTCAGCATCTGTAGACATTGAGTTCTTGGAGATATCCATCCATCGGTCTTCGCCTTTCCTGGTCCCAAGGAACTTCCTGTGGGGGCCCAGGACTAAATTCTATTCTTGGACAAGTCTTTTGTGTGTGTGTGTGTGTGTGTGTTACTAAAGATCCCCTTTTCCCATATCCCTCCCTTCCTATTAAAAAAAAAATTATACTGATTTGCATATAAAAAAAGTTAACAAGCCTTTGCCTTTTTTATTTTTAAGAGCAATTCTTCATCTTTGCCATTTTCTGAGAAGCCATGGTGTTTTATTATCTGGAAATTGTGCAAATGAGTGGAGAGATGAGCAACCCAGAGGCCACTTAGCATCTGATGCCATCTGAGCTCAGAAAGGGGACTTGGTTTGAACAATAAGGTTAAGATTGTCAAAGGATTATTTCTATTGCATTTCCCCCTCTTCTTTGTAAAAATGTCATTGTAAAAATGTTATCAGTGACCAGATGCTGAAAAACCCAACCCAGTGTCCTCTTGTTGGATTCTGACTCATAGCGCCTCTCCAGGGCCCTCTAGGACTGGGTAGAACTGACCTTAGAGGTTCCGGTTCTGTTGAGTCCTTGTGTGAACACTACCTCCTCTTTCTTCCAGAGCACCTGATGGGTTTTAACCACAGACCTTTTGATTAGTAATTAGACCAAATGCTTAACCATGACACCACCAGGGCTCCAGTGTTCAAGGACCAAAACCCAAACCTGCTGCCCTCAAGTCCAGTCCAGCTCATTGAGTTTCTGTGGTTGCTAATCCTGATAGGAGGAAATGGTCCACTTTCTCCCTGGAACACCTGGTGGATTTGAATTGCTGACGCTTTGATTAGCAGCCCCACATGCAATGCATTCTAGTGCCTGAGCTCCTTCAAACAGCGCATCCACTGCTATTGAGTTGGTTCTGACCCACGGTGACCCTCCACTGGACTTCCAAACTGTAAATCCTTATGGGAGGGGCTTCCCCATCAATGGACAAGCTTTCTCAATTTGCTTCTTGTTCAAAATTTAAGGGAGTTCTGGTGGCAGCATCTCTAGGGGCTTGCACTGCTAACTGAAGGCCACATCTGTCCAGCAGTTCTAATCCACCAATGGCTCCTTGAGAGTAAGAGTGGGGAGACACCTCGTGTGTGGAAGCCCACTTGGAGGGTCAACTACAACTCCACAACTTGAGTCAGTACAACTCCACAACAGTATTTAAGTAACAGGTAGCAAGTTGTTATCTAATCCATAGTCTTGGCAAAGGTTTCCCTCTGATTTCAGGGTGCTCCTTATGCGTTCTGTTTAGTTGTCATGTTTCCATACTCTTCATTTATATTGATTCTTCATTCTTTCATTACCTTCCTCACCCCTACTTCACCATTATTTTTAAAAATTATGGGCAAGAGTTGTGTTCCACTCAAAGTCAATCAACAACAACAACAATGATTTTTATAGAAAGGCTTTGATTTTGGGTTTTTACCTGGTGTTTTCACAGTCCAGTTCACATGATGCTTTATTGATGGAGAAACCACAGAAATGCCAGGTGTCCTTTCAGGGGGGCATGTCATGCGGCCAGTTGTGGGTGTGGGAAAATAAGTTTCTCAATATTGGTGAGCTCAGCATTCTTTCTGTGGTTGAGGTGAATTTTTGACTGAAATTCTCTGCCAATTCACCTTTTGTAGGTAATGAATTTTGAGGCAATACAGTTAATATTGGACATTCTACTGTCATAACCAGCTTTTCCACAACTTATTTATTCATTCAAATCTAAATTTTATATCAACATGAAATTGGAACCTACTCTTGTTTTCCATTGTGGATGTTCATGATTAATGCTGCTCTGACCACATGCAGCAAGTCTTTATGGACAAGGCTACAAGTGGCCGTGAGCTTTCATTCTCTGGGATAAATATCTAAGCAGCAGGTTGTGAGATTGAATGGTAGTTTCAAGTTTCACTTTTTCAGAAACTGCCAAACTGTTTTCCAGAGTGGCTTCATCAAGTTATTTTTTCCAGAATCTTACAGTTTTTTAAATAAAAATGAAGTGATTTTATTGTCTTTCAGCACATGAGTTTGTTTTATTCCTCCATGTTTCAATTAGCTTTAGCAAAGAAATGCATAACCTTAACTGAAAACTTTCACAGATACTATAAAATCTGCAATCATTTTATGTTGATAAAAATATTTTCTGTGGTTAAAAAGACCTTTTCAGGAACTTTCTGAAGCAGAAAGTCACTTGCTTTCATACCTTTTTGATAATAAAATAATTATCTGTGCCAATTTAAATAGTATTATTTGGGTAACAATTTATTAGGGAAAGGAGTCAAGCTTTTGAATGTTTTTCACCACATTCCTGGGACCTTCACTCTGCAGTGATCACATCAGAAGTCTACCAGTCTTCTTTATTATGATTTTATATTTTATTTTTATTTTCATTGCAGTAAAGGTTTATGTATCACATTATTTATTCATTCAACCATTCATACATTTTTCTTCAAGAACATGCCTTTACTACCCATAATCACAACTTTGCCCACATTTTCACTATAATTCTGATTTCCGTATTTCTTACTGTGTTCATTTGGTGGAGAGGAAATTGGTAAGGATAATTGTACAGTTCAGAATATCAGTGCTTTCCTATATCTGTTGTTGTTGTTATTGTTATGTGCTTACAAGTCACTTGCGACTCAAAGCAACCCTGTGTACAACAGCTCTGAACCCTGCTCTATCCTGTTCCAACCTCACTGACCTACCCCATTTTCCCAGTCACTGAATCAATCCATCTCATCGAGGGTCTTCCTCTCTTGCACTGTCCCTCCACCCTTCCAAGCATGATATACCCACAAAGAAAAAAAAAAAGAACCCCAAACAAACCGACAACTACTGTTACAGAGTTCGGAGTTTTCTACCGTGCAATCAGCAGGAATCTATAATGTATGAGTCCTGTTTTACAGATGATAGAATTGAGACAGAGTTCTTGATTTGCCAAAGATAACACAGTGAGAAACAGCCCAGAGCTGACTCTGGTAAAAGTAAGACAGTAAGTCTCACATTCTCTTGTACCTGAATCAGAATTGCCCTGTCGGGGGCCACAAGGTGCATTCATGACAAGTCCATGCAGTATTCGCTACACCCAAAGTGAAAGATTTCAGATCAAGCTGAGTGCAGCTGCAGCCCACTGACTTGGAGCCGTGCCTCTACTTCACATCGCGTGCCCGTGCAGGGGAGTCACATCCCCAGCTCCCTTCTTTTTTTTTTTTTAATTTAGGTTGTTTATTTTTCATTTGAATGAACATCTACAGAGATTTTGGAATTCCATGCTCCCTTCTTATGCCTTTCTTCTTACTCCCGCATTCAGTGTCCCGGGCTCTGCACATCTCAGGACTCTAAGGCAGCAGAAGCAGGAAGGAACATGAGCAGGTTCAAGGTGAGTGCAGCTGACCTTTGCATATGTAAATTTCATCAGAGCTTTAAATGTGTTTGTTCTTAAAATCCATTCTTCCTGCTCAGAATGGACACTGGATTCTTTTTTAAAGAGCACAGTTGTTGTTGTTAGGTGTCATCAAGGATGACTCATAGTGACCCTGTGAACAGCAGTCTTGAGTTCCAGCCTGTCCTGTGCCATCCTTCCTGTCTCTGATGTGCTTGAGCTCATTGCCATAGTCACCGTTTCAGCACGGTAGTTGAGAATATTCTTTGCTTAGTGAGCTAATTTGGATAAGTTCATTTCAAGTTTTGAAGTCTATCAGTAGTCTTTGGGGGAGTTCTTCAGTCTCAATTTCTCCCGTAAGTCTGTTGTTACTTCCTTTTCTACTTATTTTTTTAGAGATGTGATATGTGTTCCACATTTTCCTCACATTTGATCATGTTCCATGTGTCGTGGTCTAGAACAGAATGGCCATCTCGTTCTGGTCTAAGGGTGGATAAGGCCGCAGGGCAGGGTTCAGATCTGATTTCATAGTCACGATGAGTCCTAGGAGGAGTTTCAGCAGCATGTAACAGCAACAGTAACTGAGGAAATTCCAAGGGTTGAAAGGCTACCTTCCAGGAACCAAGGATAATAGATAATAAAATTCTGTTTCATACCTGTTTGTTAACCTGAAATGAGTAGGAATAGATGAAAATTATGGGCTAGAAGCCTCTTGTTTAAGTCAATCAAGATCTGGTGGGCAGGCTTTTGAATTTAAAAGTAGGTTGGGCTGAGGGCCTGTTCTGGTGTTTATTGTGTTTGGGAAGAACATGGTCCTACATGGGACAGCACTGGTTTGTCAGTTTGCTATGCTGAGGTGCCTTGAGGTTGCTGTGATACTGAACACTGCGCCACTGGTGTGTCAAATACCATAGTATTTACCCATGGAGGACAGTATTTGGTGGAGCTCCCAGTAAGACAGGTTTGGAAGGAGTGGCATCCACTTCCAAAACAACATGCCTTTGGAAACTCTATGAACATTAGAGAAATGACGATAGTTATAGAACAGGGTTCAAATCTTTTGTTCATAGGGTCGTTAATGAGTCATACTTGACTCAACAGCACTTAACAACACAGCAATTAATTCTAATAGTAATTTAAAATGCAGGAGGGGAAAGCCGTCTATGAGTTGGATTGATTCAGTGACTGGGATAATCGGGATGGGAGTGTCAGAGACAGTGCGATTGGCACAGGACAGAGTGGAGTTTAGGGCTGTTGTACATAGGGTCGCTATGAGTCGCAAATGACGGCACATAACAACAACAACAAGCTCTTATTTAGTACTCTTGCTATGAATGATATAGTGTATATAAACATATATGTATACATTTCCTTGTTTATCCTTAAAAGTTTTATTTCACAAACTTCTGAACAAAGAGGAAACTAAGACATAGGAGAACTTACCCATGGTCCCATGGCTGGTAAGGCTATTCAGGTAAGGGTAGCTACAGTTTAGTGCATTGAGTATTGGGATTCAAGGATGTGATGTGCGCCTTGAGATCTGAGAGGTTATCTTACACACTTGTCCAAGACAGGGTAGCCAAACCTGATTAGTTTAGCAAACATGAAACAAAAGTGCCACCAGAAAAAAAAAAGGTGCCACCAAAGTCAGTATGTGTGGGAGGAGGAAGGTGGGTGCTATCAAACTGCTTTGCAAAGAAATTGGCTATGTTTTCTGAGGTAGTTGGTGCTATGAATCAAAAAGTAAACCACATGTATTCCATCTTGCAACAATAAAAGTCTTAAGGGTTGCTCATAGAACACAGAGGGAAAGCCCAGGGGTTCTCACTCATTGCTGCCTTTGGCTAAAGCAAAGGAAAAGCAGTGTGGCGTTGGCAGGGCAGAAGCAGATGGGCTGGAAAGTCCACATAGGTTGTTCCTCAGAATCTGGAACAACTTCCCAACCCTCCCAGTCTCTACAAATAGAAAGTGATTCTAAGACAGGGTCTGTGTTTCTTGATGTTATAGAAATCAATGACGTTCAAGGACGTGGCCGTGGTCTTCAGTGAGGAGGAGCTGGAGCTGCTGGACCCGACCCAGAAGCAGCTGTACCAGGATGTGATGCTGGAGAACTTCAGGAACCTGGTCTCAGTGGGTGAGGACCATCTCTCCCTAACATGTGTTTATCTCCTCAAAGTTTCAGAGTTTTC
This sequence comes from Elephantulus edwardii, assembly GCF_000299155.1. Taxonomy (NCBI): domain Eukaryota; kingdom Metazoa; phylum Chordata; class Mammalia; order Macroscelidea; family Macroscelididae; genus Elephantulus; species Elephantulus edwardii. The sequence goes on from NW_006400058.1 coordinate 1,161,004, forward strand.
AGAGGACTTGGCTTGGTCACCTGAGTTTTGAGAACTGACTCTCTGGCTAACTTTTCAAGAAATAAGATCAAGTGGAAAAATATCAGAATTCTCCAGGAAGGAAGGAGTGCATTTCCACACAAACTCTGGCCATTTTTGTGCATGGTGTGACGTTCACAGGGAGGAGATTTCATGAAAGTACCTGTGCACATGCGTCTGCATTTTAAAACCAATAGTATTTGGACGCAGGAGTGGCATCCACTTCCTAAATAACACGCCTCTGGAAACTCTATGATCTTTGATAAATGTCGATAGTTGTAGAGAGGCTTCAAAGCCTTTTGTTCATAGGGTCGCTATGAGTTGTGCTTGACTCGAAGGCAATCAACAACAACAATAAGTGTCTCTTCAAGTGCATCAAAATTAGTAAAAAATGATTGAAAGAGCATTTCTTTTTGGTTACTTCATGTGTATAAAATTGTTGTTGTTATTAAGTGCCATCAAGTTGTAGACGGCATAGTGATCCTATGAACGAAAGCCTTGAACACAAAAAACTTTCTAGGTTCATAGAGTTTCTGGAGGCATGCTGTTTCGGAAGTGGGTGCCACTCCTGCTATGCTGTGTATGCAACAGGAACCTAAACTTCTAGTAAATTGTACCTGCAAAGTGCTCATTTTAAATGTGTTACTTTTACTGTTTACAGGCCTCCAGCCCTTTTAAGCACACTATGTTTCAATTAACAAGGGGGAAAGACTGAATGATGAAGGCAGGAAACAAAGGGGAAGGACTTACGATTTGAACCAAGACACTTGTCCATCTGTTTTACTTCTTGTCTCTCTTATTGCCATTGTTGTTGTTGTTGTTGTTGTTATGTGCCATTGAGTCGCTTGCGACTCATAGCGACCCTATGTACAATGGCCCTGAAACCTGCTCTGTCCTGAGCCGACCTTATTGTCTCTGACACACCTATACCCATTACCCCAGTCACTGTGTTAATCCATCTCATCCAGTTTCTTCCTCTCTTGCGCTGTCCCTCCACCCTCCCAAGGATGAAGTCCCTCTCCAAGGACTGGTTCCTTCTTGCAACATGTCCAAAATATATTAGACGGAGCTTCAGAATCCTTGCCTCCGAGGAGCAGACGGTCTGAATTCTCAGGCCTCTCCTGGATTCGTTTTACAGCCTGTGTCCTCATTGTCTTAACTGTACCCATTTCTGCCTATAGTCATGTAGTCTGAATCCACCAGCTGCTTCCCAGGAGAAAGGTGAGCAATCTCCTGTTGATTTACTGCCTCTGAAAGCCTACTGGAAGGTCAGCTGGGAGACACTTCCAACCAGACAGTACATAATAACAGCATACTCATAATTTGATGACTTCTTATATTTCTTAGAGTTAAAACCTCGCCATGGCGTGCGTCTGGTCTTCCAGCCCTGCTTCCTCTCTGAATACACCTTTCCTCTTGCTCTCTTGTTCAATGTGTTCCTGCCCACATTATTCTTGTTTACCCAGGATATCATATTCGTCTCCAATTGCTTTTATAAATAAACATTACTCCAACTTGATAGGTTAGAACAGTACAAATTGCAAACTCAAAAACAAGAGATACTGGCCAGATAGAGAGACCTTAATCCTGTGTCTCAACGTTCAAGCAAACAGTAGACGGGCCTGTAAGGTCACTGGTAACACTAGGGGTCACTGTCTCCTTAGATAACCAACCACATATGTTTGAAAGCACAGCATTCGCTCAAGGGTAAAGCGCAGAAGGCAGGAAGGGGTTGGAACTGACTCACACCTGACCCGCTAGCAGAGCATCTGGTGCATTTGAACCACATTGTAGGTTTTTAAATTAATGTTACAAAACAGAATAGGTTATGAGTAGTTGAATGGAAAACAAGTTTTCTTGGTAAACTTGCATTCAAATCACAGTAGAGAAAACTACACACACGCATTCAGATTCTGTAAGGGAGCTCTGGTGGCCTGTGTTGTGTTGTTGTGTACCATCAAGTCGGAACTGACCCATAGCTGTCCTGCCAGTGGGTTTTCAAAAGCAGTAAATCGCATGGGAGGAGATTTCCCATCCTTCTCTCGTGGAACAGCTGGTGGATTCAAACTGCATACTTTCAGGTTGGCAGCACAGCTCGTTACCACTAGGTCACCAGACCTCCCTTCTGATGTCTTAGTGAATTGTGCTGCCAACTTGAAGATAACGTGGTTTAAATCCACCAGCTATTCCACAGGAGAAAGACTGGGGATCTGCACTCATGTAATTTACAGCTTTCCCAAAACCCACTGGAAGAAAGGTCAGCTGTGAGTCAGTTCTTACCCCATAACATCAAGTAAGGAGTGACACAGTTTGAGGTTTTGAGATGCATCTGCCTCGGAACCTTTATTTCTTCTCTCTGTGCCCAAAATACTTTTTCACTTAAAATCTTCCTGACCTTTGTTCAGGTCTCAGTTCTGTTTTAGTATCAGAAGAGAAGCCTTATCTGTCTACTCCCCTATTAAAAATACTGCCCTCGGCAAGCTCTGGTGGCCTAGTGGCAGGAAACTGCATTGCAATCCCAGAGGTGCACGGTTCAAATCCACCAGATGCTCTGCTGAAGAAGGAGGAACAATCGCCTCCTGTACCAGTCAGATCCAATTTGACGGTACACACATAAAAAGAATAAATAAATTAAAAAAAAAATACTGCCCTCTCCTTGCTCTCTTTGTTCTATCCTAATTTGTCACCTATTATTGTGTCTTGTTTGTCTGCTTATCACCTGTCTTTCCCACTGGAATGGTATTTTCAGGAGGAAATTACTTTTTTTTTTAACCTATGACTGTCTTCTCATGCCCGTGAACTGTTCTGCTAAATGGCGGGGGTCTGTGCAAATTCATCAACTTAAGGAATGAGTCAATGAGTCATGGAGATGCACAAACCAGAGTGAATTATGCTGTTCGAGCACAATTTGTGTCTTCCCATGAATGCCAGGGAAATTCTGCTTTCTTAGGTAGCTTCATAATGAATGTGGTTGTCCCGTGTCCCAGGAAAACACTTCTGCATTGTGGGTTTGACTGTGCTTTCCTGTGACTTTCCTAGAGCCTTCCTTACCCACCCCACTGCAATAGCGTCAGTTCTGATGCTTGGGAACTCTTCATCCACTTCCACAGCTGTACATCTTTGTGAAAAGAGATTGCCCGTCTTTCTTCCATGGAGCAGCTGGTCAAACCAACCTTTTGGTCATTAGCATAAAATGTAGCACACTGTGACACCAGAACTTCTTAGCTCCCCTCAGCTCACTGCCATCGAGTTGATTCCGACTCATAGCAATCTTCCACTGAGTTTCTGAGGCTGTAAATTACCGAGGGGTGAGATTGCTCTTCCTCCCCTCTCACGGGCACAGGTGGGTCCAAACCACCAGACACACGAGGCCTTTCGTTTAACGGTGCAATGCAACGTGGGTCAACCAGGACTCATAGCAACCCCCTGAACAACAGACGAGAACCTTTCTGTGTCCTGCACCGTCCTCAGGATCTCTGCCGTGTTATACTCATTGTGTTAATTCCTCTCATTGAGGATCATCTCTCCTTTACTGACCCTGTGCCTTTCTTAACATAATATGTTTTTCCAAGGACTGGCCCTCCTGACAGTATGCCCAAAGTGTGGGAGATGAAGTTTCCCCATCTTTGCTTCTAAGGAGCACACTGGTTGCTCAAAGAGAGATTTTTTATTCTTTTGCTAATCCATAGAATATTCATTCAGTACTCTTTGCAAAAACCACAATTCAAAGGCATGGACTTTTTTTTCACTCTTCCTAATTCATCCTCCATCTTTTCAGATGCATAGGAAGCAATTGAAAATACCAGATGCACCTTTCTTTCTTTTTTTTTAATTTATTTATTCTTTTTATGTGTGTACTGTCAAATTGGATCTGACTGGTACAGGAGGCGATTGTTCCTCCTTCTTCAGCAGACCATCTGGTGGATTTGAACTGCGTACCTCTGGGATTACAGTGCAGTTTCCTGCCACTAGGCCACCAGAGCTCGCCCAGATACACCTTTCTCATGAGGTTTTACACAGTAGCCAGGCAGCCTTAATTCGCCTCGAGAGATTGACAGATCCGGCCTGTTCAGTCTTCCAGAGCCCGTATCTGTACCACTAGCTGTGGGTTTTGCCTTTGTTGGACTGCAAGAGTATCAGAGTATCACGAGTCACACAACTGAATATCATCTATGATTCTTACCACTTCAGCATCTCATTTGAATAATTTGCTTTTGAAGAACTTGATAACCTCTGGAACCAAACTCTTCCAAATGTTTTCGTAATGACATAAACTATGGTCAGAAGCCTCTCTTTCATTGTAACAAATGCAAACATTTCTTGATGTCTATAGATTGATAAATGATTCAGAAGGCATTTCCTATAATGACATTATTTTTCCTTATGATTTTGTTCTGGTCTTTTCTGTGTCTTCAAAATGCTTGTTATGAACTTTCACAGTTAGTGAGTTTATAGTTCTCTACACAGAGATCTTGTAGCTCATTAATGGGTTTTAATTTCCAATTTGAAAGGCTATTGGAAGCTCTGTGGCCTAGTGGCAAGAAGTTGTGATGCAGTCTTGAAGGCACATAGTTCAAGGCCACAAGCTGCTTCACAGAAGAAGCGTGGGAAATTTCCTCCTGTGCAATTAACTGCCTCTGAAAATCTGCTGGAGGGTCAGCTATGGGTTGGTTCTGACTCTAGGGTATACAACAACAACAATTGTGAGTGGTCAGTTTGCTACATGCACAGATTTTTAATAATCTTATTATTTTGAAAGATACAGTCCAGAGCACTTGATCGTGCTCACGTGAAACCTGGACTCCAGCCAGGAAGCAGTGGTCAGAAAGACTTGCATCAGGGATGCATCTTGTCCTCATACCTTTTCAATCTATATGTATAACAGATCATCTGGGAGGATGGACTTTATGTGGAGGAATGTGGCATCAGGATTGGAGAAAGACTCATCAGCAACCTACAGCAGATGACGCAACTTGCTTGCCGAAACTGAGGAGGCCTGAAGCGCTTGCTGCAGAAGGTCAAGGACTGTAGTCTTCAATATGGATTGAAGCCCAATGTCAAGAAGATGAAGAGTCTCACCATGGGCCAGTTGGCAGCATCATGACAGATGGAGAAGAGATTGAGGTTGTTAGGAATTACAGCTTGCTCAGCTCAACAATCAACAGCCTTGGCACCAGCAGTCAGCAAATCAAAAGACAAATTGCTCTGGGGAAAGCTGCTGTCAGGGACCTCTCCAAAGTGCTGAAAAGTAATGATATCAGTCTGGATACTAAGGTGCACCTCATCCAGGCCATAGTCTTTGCAGTTACTTGCTATACAAGTAATTACTGGACAGTGACTAGAGTTGACAGAAGAATTGATACCTTGAGTTATGTTGCTGGAGAAGAATATTGAACATCTCATGGACTGTCAAGAGAAAAAGTAAGTTTATCTTGGAGAGGGTGAAACCAAGCTGTTCCTTGCAGGCAAGAATTTTTTTATTTTATTTGAAATACAACTTTATTCTGGTTCTAAATGAAAAGAATGGGAATGACAGTAACAAACAAGATTTTACCATGGAATATTGTGGTTTGACTGTAGCAGTCCTGTATTTGAAACTCAAGAAGGTAACTGCCTTCCAAAACAGCTAAATATGCAGGTCCAAAAAATGAAGGGTTTTTTAACTGCCACACTCACTCTGAAGCCCATTCATCTCTCCTTCAGCATCCCAAAGATTAGCACATGTTCTGCTTAGCTAGATAATAAAGTGGCAAAC
>NW_006400058.1:1167420-1170286 GCF_000299155.1 Elephantulus edwardii
CAAGGTGGCTACATACTTCTTCTCGAATTCACCAGTCAGGTGACGTTTCACGAACATCGTTTTGCCAGTACCACCATCACCCACCAACACGAGTTTGAACTGGACTTGGGGTTCTCCTTGGGCGGCCATCGTGATGGTTCTTCCAGAAGCGTATCTGGGCCCCGTCTGACTGAGGGATAGAAGGATGGCGGAAGCGCAATTCAAATGCCCGGAGAAGCAGCCGACGCCGGCGCGCGCTCAGGCAAGAATTTTGAAGCTCCATCTCACATAATTTGGGCATATGGCCAGGAGGGACCAGTCCTTGGAGAAAGACATCTTCCTTGGAAAGTTGGAGACAGCGCAGGAGAGGAAGATCCCAGATGAGATGGATTGACGTAGTAAGTGGAGTAATGAGGGTAGATGTGTTGGCAACAGTGAGACTGGCCCAGGATAGAGCTATTGTACATAGGATCACTATGTGTCACAGGCAGCTCGATGGCACGTAACAACAGAAGGTCACAAGCCTTAGAAGGAGCCTGTCCAAAGACTTCTCATGCTTTCTTTTCACGAATGTGGTTTTGCTAACTCTTATCTCCACACACACACCCCACCCCCACCCCCTCCAGCATCTTCACTCCTTTCCCAGCAAAACTGTAATTTCTTGTTCTGTTATATTTTTCCATAGCTTTTTTTGAAAATCTTTTTTTTTTGTTTCTATGGTTTAGCTTAAATGTGCACAAAAACATCAGACAAGGTGTCTTGCTGGTCTTTGCTGGCCCCACAGTCTTCATCCTGTTCTCGCATGCCTTGCCTTGTGTTTCCCTAAGGCCTTTTTCTTCTCATTCAGGCCACATCTGGCAAGTGTGCTTTGGTTCACTTTCCTTTACATAATCCAAGGAATCATAAATCATGCTGAAACTAATACTCTTGCCACCACCAAAGTGGGTCCTGAATCTACACACAAAGATAACATCTAGTATGGTTTTGTACATTTTGGCTGTTGTTATTGTTATGTGCTGTTGAGTTGCTTGTGACTCATAGTGACCCTTTGCACGACGGCTCTGAACCCTGCTCTGTCTTGAGCCAACCTTATTGTCTCTGACACAACTACCCCCATTACCCCAGTCACTGAGTCAATCCATCTCATCCAGCGTCTTCCTCTCCTGCGCTGTCTCTCCACCCTCCCAAGCATGTCGTCCCTCTCCAAGGACTGGTCCCTCCTTGCAACATGCCCACAGTATGTCAAATGAAGCTTCAGAATCCTTGCCTTTAAGAAGTAGCCTGGTTTCACCCTCTCCAGAATGAATCTGTTTGTTTACTTAGAGGTCCATGGTAGGTACTGTGAGTACACAGAGTACTCAGTACTCTTCTCTAGCACCACAGCTCGAAGACATCAGTTCTCCTTCTATCATCCCAGTCATCGTCCAGCTTTCTGATGCTTAGCAAGTAATTGTGAAGACCATGACCTCTATCAGGCACACCTTAGTCTCCAGACTGACATTGTTGCTCTTCAGAACTCTGGAGAGGTCCCTGACAGCAGACTTTCCCAATACAATTTATCTTTTGATTTCCTGGCTGCTGGTAGCAAAAGTGTTGATTGTGGAGCCAAGCAAACGGAAGTTTTTAACAATCTCAAGCTCTTTACCATCTATCATGCTGCTGCCAATTGGCCCAGTGGTGAAAATCTTTGTTTTCTTGATGTTGAGCTTCAATCCATATTGAAGGCTGTAGTCCTTGACCTTCTGCAGCAAGGCTTCAGGTCCTCCTCAGTTTCAACAAGCAGGGTTGTGTCATCTGCATAAAACAGGTTGTTGATTGGTCTTCTTCCAATCCTGATGTCACATTCTTCCTCATAGAGACTAGCCTCCTGGATGATATGTTCTGCATATAGATTCAAAAGGTCTAGAGATAGGACATATCCCTGGCATACACTCGTCCCAATTTTGAACCATGTAGTGTTTCCCTGCTCTGTTCTGACAACTCCTTCCTCATCCAAGTATAGGTTTCAAATAAGCACAATCAAGCGTTCTGGGATTTCCATTCTTCTCAGAGTTAGCCACAGTTTGTTGTGATCCAAACGAACTTTTTTGCATAGTAAGTGAAACACAAATAGACATTTCTCTGGTACTCTCAGCTCTCAGGCAAGATCTATCTAACATTAGCTATAATATCCCTAGTACCACAGCCTCTTCTAAACTCAGACTGCACATCTGGCAATTCTCTGTTGAAAAGCTGTTCCAGTCATTTTTGGATATTTTCAGCAGAATCTTGCTTGCATGTGATATTAATGATATTTTTTTATAATTTTCTAGTTTCCCCCAAAACTTGTCTTTTTTTATTTTATACTGGTTTATTTACAAAGTTAAAACACATTGTTTTTCACACCAGATCTTTCCCATTTCCTTCACACACACCCCACTCATCAAACTGTGTGACCCTATGGTTAACCCCCTAACCTCACCCCTCTGCTTCCCCCTTTCTGCCCCCTTGGATCCTCATACTTATTCTGCAATAATGGTTTTGTACTGTATTTGTCTTTATGGGACTGAGTTATTTCACTCAGCATAATGCTTTCCAATTCCTCCCAAGTTAGGTAGTGATTTACAAAATCATTGCTCTTGCTTTCTGTATAGTATTCCATCATGTGAATTCAATCCATTTTATTATGGTTGGATATCTGGGCTGTTTCCATGTTCTTGCAATGGTGAATAACTCTCCTGTGAACATTGGTATACAAGTCTCCATTTGTACCTCAGTTCTCATTTTTTTAACTCGTTCAGCATTTCTTAAGCTCAAGGAACTGAAGAACAAATTTAAACCTAGAGTTGCTGTAATCAAGGATGCTTTAGGCAGAATATGAAATGATCCAGGAAGTATTAAAAGAAGA
>NW_006400058.1:1171561-1185771 GCF_000299155.1 Elephantulus edwardii
AACAGATTCATCCTGGAGAGGGTTAAACCAGGCTGCTCCTTGGAGGCAAGGATTCTGGGGCTTCGTCTGACATACTTTGGACATGTTGTAAGGAGAGAGAGGTCCTTGGAGAGGGACATCATGCTTGGGAGGGTGGAGCGACGGCGCAGGAGGGGAAGGCCCTCTATGAGGTGGATTGATTCAGTGACGGGTAATCAGGATGAGTGTGTCAGAGACAAGTGCGATTGGCACAGGATAGATCAGGGTTTAGGGCTGTTGTACATAGGGTTGCTATGAGTTGCAAGCGACTCGATGGCACATAACAGCAACAACAACAACATATTCCAAGCGTTGGAATAGCGGGGTCATATGGAATTTATATGTTTAGCTTTTTGAGGTAGTGCCAAAGTGCTTTCCAGAGTGGTTGTACCACAAAATTTCTGTCTTAAGGACAATTTCCTTCCCAAGACAAAGAACACCAATAACTATTTTTTTCTTAGATTTTAAAAAAACATCTGGCAGTATTTATTTCTTTTTAATAATATTTTTTATTCTTAAGAACCCAGTAACCACCTGTTTGCACTGGAATAGTCAGCGGATCATGAACTTCCTGGTCTGGATAGTTACTGTGTCATTCAAGATGGCAGCCGTCACTCTTAGAACCAAAGAGGAAAAGCATAATTAATTGTTTATTTGGAAAGTACAGTACATACATGTTGTTGTTGTTATGTGCTGTCAAGTTGCCTGTGACTCATAGCAACCCTATGCATAACAGCCCTAAACCCTGCTCTATCCTGTGCCAATCTTACTGCCTCTGACACACCTACCCCTATGACTCCAGTCACTGAATCAAGCCATTTCATTGAGTGTGTTCCTCTCTTGTGCTGTCCCGCCCCCCTCCCAAGCATGACGTCCCTTTCCAAGGACTGGTCACTTCTTGCAACATGTCCAAAGTATATCAGACAGAATCCTCACCTCCAAGGAGCAGCCTCGTTTCACCCTCTTTAGGATGAGACTCTTAGCAGTCTATGACTTTTCTCCAGCACCACAGCTCAAAGGCATCAGTTCTTTTAGCATCCCTATTCATTGTCCAGCTCTCTGATGCATAGCAAGGACTATGGCCTGGATCAGGTACACCTCAGTCTCCAAACTGACATCGTTCAGTACTCTGGACGGGTCCCTGACAGCAGACTTTCTCAATGCAATTTGTCTTAATTTTCTGGCTGCTGGTACCAAGAGTGTTGATTGTGGAGCCAAACAAACTAAAGCTTTTAACTTTCTCAATCTCTTCGCCATCTATCGTGATGGTGCCAATCAGCCCAGTGGTGAGAATCTTTGTCTTCTTAATGTTGAGCTTCAATCAGTATTTAAGCATTTCAAGTCCTCCTTAGTTTCAGCAAGCAGGGTATTATCATCTGCATAATACAAATTGTTGATGAGTATATGCATAAGCTATTAAAGAAGTAAGTTATTATAAATAACTTCTTGATGTGTGCCATTGACTCTGAACCAACCCATAGCTAACCCTCCAGCAGATTTTCAGAGGCAGTAAATTGCACTGGGAAGAAATTGCTTATCCTTCTTCCATGGAGCAGCTGGTGGATTTGAACCACATGCCTTTGGAATTGCAGTGCAGGTTCTCACCACTAGACCACCAGAGTTCCCTATGACTACCAAGACATACAGGTTCTTTATGTACTGTGCCATTACATACCTGACAGGGCAGTAATTTTGCACACAACAGACATGATATACAGATATTGCCTGTAAGAAGCAGTTACAAGGGGAGCTCTGGTGGCCTAGTGGCAAGGAGCTGCAACTACAATCCCAGAGGCGAACGGTTCGAATCCACCAGATACTCTGCCGGGTAAGGAGGAACAATCTCCTCCTGTACCAGTCAGATCTGATCTGACGGTACACACACACACACAAATAATAAAATAAAATGAAAAAAAAAAGAAGCAGTTACATTTGATATGTCCCATTTCCCAATTGGGATTTCTAAACTCCATTATAATCTTTGGGAATATGGACCTGTATGTCATCAGTTATTGCCAAAACAGACCTATATTGTATATAAATCTTCTCTTTGTAGAGTTCCAGGAAGAATGCACTTTCTTCATAAGATTAATTTTCCAAAATTGCACAGTGCCTTGTTCTTTTCTTTGTCTTCACTTCTGTCTCTATTGTATAGATGCATAGGAAGAGTTTGAAAAGACTGTGGCCTGAATAAGACACACATTGGGAAAGTCTGTTGTCAGGGACCTCGTCAAAGTCCTAAAGAGCAATGATGTCAGTTTGAATACTAAGGTGAGCCTGATTCAAGCCAGGGATCATGGATCATGGGTCATTACAAATTAACTGCTGTGCATTTGAGAGTTGGACAATGAATAAGAATGACAGAAGAAGAATTAATGCCTTTGAGTTGAATAGTACATGGACTTCCAAAAGAAAAAAAAACAGATATGTCTTGGAGAAGGTATACCTAGAGTACTCCTTGGAGACAAAGATAATGAAGCTTTGTCCCACATACTTTGGACATATTGTTAGAAGAAGCTATTATTTGGAGAGGAACATCATGCTTCAAAAAGTAGAGAGTCAGTGGAAGAGAAGAAGACCCTCAAAAAGATGACGGTGACAATGGGCTCAAGTGTGTCAGGGAGGATAAAGATGGCACAAAATAGGACAGAGTTCAGATCTGTTGGTCATAGGGTCACTATGAGTGGTCTGCAACTAGACAGAACCTAACAACAACAACATGGGCAAAGTCTTGAATAATCCAGGAATCATTAAAATAAAATGGAAGAAGCACACTGTACTCCTTAGAGGGTATATATGTTTTAGTATATTTAGTATATATATTATAGTATAAAATAATAATAATAAATTTTCCTCTTGAAGAGCTTACTGAAAATACAAAAACTTTTGGTTCTGTTATTATTCTCACTACATTTTCTATATATTAGTTTTTTTTATAAATTTTAATATAGTGATAAGATATGCAACAAAGCACATCTTGCTTATTTTCATCTTTATAATGATTTTTTTGGAATAATTTAGCATCCAGCGTTCTGCATAACCTGAAATTCAATAACAATAGGTTACCCAACCAAGTTTCTCCTTGGAGGCTAGGATTTTGAAGCTCTGTCTCACATACTTTGGGCTTTTTGCCAGGAGGGACCGGTCCTTGGGGAAGGACATCATGCTTTAAGGGTTGAGGGACAGGGCAGGGAAGAAAGAACCGGATGAGATAGATTGATAAAATAATGAGGACAATACGTGTAGGTTTTGGAATTAGTGAGATTGGCTCAGGACAGTGCAGGCTTCAGAGCTGTTTCACATTGGGTCACCACTATGAGTCTCAGGTGACTTGACAGCACTTAACAACAACACAGCAACTATAATACCAATTTCTTAAACTAAGGGTTTGGTTTGGAAATTGTACCTTTTATAGGGAATTTGGTGTTGTCATGCATCTTGGTAATACTTTGTAGGTTAGTATCTCGTGGGCCCCCTCTTGGTTTTGATTACGTAGAAACATAGAACATGATATGCAGTGGAGGAGAGCAACTGAACCTTCTCTTGGCTCAAGAATGTATCATCCTCTATTTAAGTTTGAAATCTTGAAAACTCTCACCAAATCCTTCACCTGTCTGTGTCTGTGCATTTTCTATCCTTACAGGAGGCAAGATCCCACGGCGTTTGGAGGCTGTTCCACCAGCAGGAGTACACAAAGGCCTTGCTAGCCCACGTATCTGGCAACAGATTGCAAGTGACTTAGCCACATGTCAAGAATCCATTGTAAGAAGCTCTCCATGCTACAAAGCCGGGAATCTGCTCTCTCCAATTGCAGGAGGACTCTCTGTTATCTACAGAGGAGATGAAACTGACCAGTGCAATGAGAGTATAAAAACCTCCAGTGATGTCTCCAGCTTTGATCTTCATCCATGTTCCCACTATGGAGAGAATTCTTTCTCATGTGATAACTATGAGAGAAGGTCCCATAATATCCTGCATCTTGATAATCATGAAAGAGTTCATGTGGGAATGAATGGTTATAAGCATGATGGGTGTGGTGAGGAATTTAGTCAGAACTTACATCTTCTCAGTCCTTCAAGCATCCACCCTGCAGAGAAGCCATACAAATGTGAGCAGTGTGGGAGACGCTTCAAACACAGAGCAACACTTATTGTTCATTGCAAAGGCCACCAAGGAGCGAAACCTCTTCATTGTGAGGAATGTGGGAGGACTTTTATTTATCCTCTACATTTTCAGGAGCATCAGCGAGTCCACACGGGGGAGAAACCATTCAGTTGTGAGATATGTGGCAAGAGTTTTCATCAAAGAGCAGCACTTAGCACTCATTGTTTGGTCCACATGGGAGAGAAGCGTCACAAATGTGAAGCCTGTGGGAAGAGCTTCACTCACAGAGCAGACCTACAGATTCATTGTAGAGTCCACACAGAAGAGAAACCCAGTGACTGTGGTTTCCAGATCACTTCACAGCTTCTACCTCATCAGAAGGTCCACAGTGGAGAAAAACCATTCAAATGTGAAGAGTGTGTCAAGTACTTCAATAGAAGATCAAAACTTGAAATTCATCACCGAATCCATACTGGAGAAAAGCCCTATAAATGTGAAGAGTGTGGGAAAGGCTTCAGGCAGGCAGCACATCTTCTGATCCACCAGAGAGTCCACAGTGGAGAGAAACCATTCAGATGTGAAGAGTGTGGAAAATCCTTCCGGACAAGACCGGTTCTTCAAGTTCATTATAGGATCCACACAGGAGAGAAACCTTACAAATGTGAAAGATGTGGGAAGGTCTTCAGGCAGGCTTCACAAATTTTGTCCCATCGAAGAGTCCACAGTGGGGAGAAACCCTTTAAATGTGAATACTGTGGGAAGTACTTCCGCAGTAGATCCAATCTTCGGACTCACCATAGAACCCACACTGATGAGAGACCCTATAATTGTGTGGAATGTGGGAAGCGCTTCAGGGTAGCTTCCCAGCTTCTGAAACACCACAGAGTCCACAGTGGAGAAAAGCCTTTCAAATGTGAAGAATGTGGGAAACACTTCAGTACTAGAGGATACCTTCAGGTCCATTGCCGAGTCCACACAGGAGAAAAACCCTATAATTGTGAGGAATGTGGCAAGGTCTTCAGGCAGGCTGCACATCTCCTGACCCATCAGCGAGTCCACAATGGAATAAAGCCCTTTAAATGTGAAGAGTGTGGGAAGAACTTCTCTCAGATTTCTCACCTGCAATCCCATCAAAGAGTCCATAATGATGAAAAGCCTTATAAATGTGGAGTGTGTGGGAAGGGCTTCAAGTGGAGCTTGAACCTTGACATGCATCAGAGGGTCCACAAAGGAGAGAAATCCTATCAATGTGGGGAATGTGGTAAGTACTTCAGTTATGCCTCAAGCCTTCAGCACCATGAGCATGTCCACAGCAGAGAGAAACCGTACAAATGTGATGTGTGTGGGAAAGACTTCAGTCGAGTGTCACAATTACAGTCGCACCAGAGAGCCCACAGTGGGGACAAACCTTAGTTGGATGAAATTTTCAGGAAGTGCTTCAGCTGAGGATTAAATCTGACAAACTCTGTGCTGCTGCTGATGAATATTTTGGAAGTGACGATAGTGGTCAAGTCCACCAGTGGTAATGCCTCAGTATGAAACCTGGATTGTGTAATCAGCAGGACCCTGCAGAGAAAATGATTTTTTATGTTAAAGGCTGGCTCAGAGCAGAGCACACATTGGAAAACCATTATAAACTGTACAGTGAGTACTTCAGTCCAATCATTGGCGTTTATGAGATATGACTCCAGACACAGGCCTTCTTGGGAAGCATAAGCACTTGGTCTCATCTTTAACAATCATACAGTGATGAGTGTACTGAATTTTATACCTGTTATATTGTCAGCTCCATGAAGGCAGGGACTTTGCTGCTGAATTTTTCCATGTAAATGTATTAAAATGAAACCATGTGCAATACTGAAAAAATTGATCCTCCAAGGATGCCTGTAAAAACCCCCCATCCTGAACATTTAAGAAAACATATCATTTAAATGTGGGAAGCCATTCAGTAGAATAAACTGCAATATCCATAGGGTAATCCTGAAGGCATGCAGTTCAAGGCCACCAGCTGCTCCATGGGAGAAGGATGGGCAGTTTCCTCCCATGGGATTAACTGCTTCTGAAAACCCACTGGAGGGTTAGCTATGGGTTGGTTCTGACTACGGTACACAACAAAAAACAGTATTGTATTACAAAGGAGACCTGGTGGCACAATTGTTGGGTGCTCAGCTGCTGAAGGAGGAGTTGAAAATTCAGTCCCACCAATGACTGCATAGGGACTCTGGTGGCCTAGTGGTAAGAAGCTGCATTGTGATCCCAAAGGCCCACAGTTTGAGTCCACCACCTGCTCCCCAGGGAGAAGGATGGGTAGTCTCCTCCTGTGTGATTAACAGCTTCTGAAAACCTGCTGGAGGGTCAGCTATGGGTCGGTTCTTACTCCACAGCAAACAACAACAACGATTCCATGGGTGAAAAGTCCCAGCAATCACTTCCTGTAAAGATGACCACTGGCAGGTCCACTCTGCCTTACAGTTTGCTTTGAGTGTACGTAGCTTCAACAGGACACAACAAAGACAGTGTATACAACTGGCTTCTGTCCTCTCCTAGCCTGTTTTCAAGTGAGAGCTTGTTATTTGGGGCTCTGTGTACTGTTTAATCCATTGTCTATATTTCGGTTGAGCTATCCTTAGTGATTTTCTGACAATACAGACTGAAAATTTGTTAACCTTGCTAATGAGTCACACTGCTATTTAATAAAACAATTGAATGAATAGTCAGTGTTGTAAATATGGAGATTTCTCCATAACACTTTGAAAATGTCAGAAGTAAAAATGACTTGATATCAGACCTCCTCTTCTAATTTCAGAAGGAGGGCGAATCCCTATCATCAGTGGCCTAACATTGAATCATACATGATAGAGATTAGATCTAATTCTGCTTCAAAATTTTTACCAATCTGAGACCAGGCCTCCCTTTCACACCACTCTCCTCTGCTGGAGCCCTTAATTTGTTGGACTGGATACAGTGCTCACATGCCAGACTTGCAGTTATGGACTTTATTAAAGAGGTAATGGGGTTAAGTGGCATCTCTGGTGACCCACTGGTAAGAAGTTGCATTGCCAATCCCAAATCAGACATTTCTAATCCATTAGTTTCTACATAGAAGAAATATGGGCAATCAACTCCTGTGTGATTTATTGCCTCTCAAAACTTGCTGGAGGGTCAGCTAGGGATTGGTTCTGACTTGAAGGTACACAACAACAACAGTATTTGCTGGGAAAATAATGGTTATGAGGGGTTTATTATTATTATGAGTTTTCTTAAAAAAAATACCCCAAAATGCCTGTATCTTAGATTCCACTGAATTTCCTCAAATGTAAATAATTGTTCATCAACAGGAATTTAAGTTTTGTTTTCTTTCTGGAATAATGTAAAGCCATTAAAATGTTCTAAGCATAATTACAGGGTAAGTATTTTATTTTGGAAAAATCATACAGCACTCATAGTATACTCAAACTCCTACATGTGCATGTGTGTGTTTGCACATGTTATGTGTATATACATATGCAAAAGTCATTTTTCAGTAACAATTTATTAGGGCTTAATATATTAAGGCTTATTTGGACACAAAACTTTCAAATCTTCAAGCATTTTGTAAGCAAAGAGTTGATACAAATAAGTACTTTTTAAAAAAATGCCAAAGACGAATGAACAAGTGATATTTACAAGTAATTTAGAAGAAAATAATCTGGGACTAAAATTTTCATTGCCCCCCTCTATAAAGAGAAATAGCTCTCACACCAAATGCACTTCTTAGGCAGAAGCAAAGATAATTTTAATTTTTTTAAATAAAGTTTTATTTTAATTGTGATTTTAATAAACATTTACAGAGAAGTTAGACTTTCATACATTTGTTGCACATTTGCCTCACTCCCTTTCCTTCCCCCTCCCCCAGTTTACTTTAAAAAAAAATTCATTCATTGTTGCACCTACCTTCCCCTCTCCCCTGCCCTCTTTGCAATGATATACATCTTATTTTGGGTTGTTGTATGTATAATGCCTAATCATATATTCCTTTCCCCCCTCCATATATTCCTTTTAGACAATTCTTTCTTTCATCTGTTCCAATGCGAAGGTCATTATCCACCCTTCCTATTCTCCTCCCAATCCGCCATGTCAGACCTGCTTTATAACAGTGGTGCTATGCAGTATTTGTCCTTTTGTGGCTGAAATATTTCACTCAGCATGATGTGCTCCAGGGTCTCCTATGTCGTGTACTGATTTATCAGTTCATTGTTTTTCAGTGCTGCATAGTATTCCATTGTATTAATATACCATAGTTTTTCTATCCATTTGTTTGTTGATGGACACTTGGGTTGCTTCCATCTCTTTGCTATTGTAAATAATGCAGCAATAAACATAAATGTGCATATATTTGTTTGGATGGCGGTTATGGTTTCTTTATGGTATATTCCCAGTAGTGGAATTGCTGGGCCAAATGACATTTCTATTTCCAAGTTTTTAGAAAAGCACCAAATCGCCTCACATAGTGGTTTCACCATTTTACACTGCCACCAGCAGTGAACAAGGGGTTCCAATCTCTCCACAACCATTTACTATTTGCTGTTCTGTTGAACTTTGCCATTGTTATTGGGATGAGATGATATAGTTGTTTTGCAAAGATAATTTTAATGGACACTGACCCTTCGTTGTTTTCTCTGTAAAGAAGCTTTTTTGGGTGGCTTTCTATTTTTTAACTAGATAAAATGTTTTACTTTTTCAGTAAATATCAATATTCCCCAAACAGTAAAATGCATACATTGTTGTTGTATGTGCTCTCGAGTCAACTACAACTCAGTGACCCTATGAACCTCAGCTGTAAACTTTGGTCTATCCTGAGCCAACCTGACCATTTCCAGCACACTTGAGCCCATGGTTAGTCTCTGTGTCAATCCATCTCGTTGAGGGTTTTTCTTTATTATACCGATCTTCCACCTTTCCAAGCATGATGTCCTTTACCAAGGACTGGCCCCTCCACAACACGCTCAAAGTATGTGAAATGCAGTTTCACCATCTTAGCCTCCAAGGAACACCCTGCTTTCACATTCTCTAGGCAGACTTGCTTGTTCTCTTGGCAGTCCATAGTATATGTTCAACACTTTTCTAGCACCACAACTCAAAGCCATCAGTTATTCTGTCATCCTTAGCCACTGCCCAACTTTCAGCTACATCACAAGTCATTGAAAAGACCATAACATGGATCGAGCACACTAAAGTCATTGCTCTTTGGTACTCTGGAGAGGTCCTTGACAATTGACTTTCCCAATGTAATACATATTTTGATTTCTTGACTGCTGGTACCAAAAGTGTTCATTCTGGATCCAAGTAGGATGAAGTCCATTCAGTCTTAGGATTCAGTCAATAGGATTGACTTCATTCAGTCTTTTCTCCATCTGTCATGATGTTGTCCGTTATCCTGGTGGTAAGGATTTTTGTTTTCTCAACATTGAGATGTAATCCAATCCATATTTAAAGCTTTGATCTTCTCCCTGGTATACTACAAGAGCTGGTCACTGGCAGAAGCTTCCTTTTTCATATTACTTTATGATCTTTTTAAAATGCAAATGCAAGTAGGCTCTCCAACTGATACTTCTGTCACACGCATGACAAATGTGTAATTTTTCAACATAGGGGTTTCTCAATTGTGTAAGAAAGTCAGAGCTTTGCTTGCTTTTCTCACACTTACTGGAACTTCTCTAAGTGTTGAGTTGTACTGAAGCCCAATGAAATGTGCACACTGCCTGAAACACTGCTGACAATGAGGGCATTTAACAAGTGTTCTCCTTTGTGAATTCTCGTGGAACAAGGAGGGTGGGACACCGCTAGAAAGTTTTGTCACATACACTGCATTATAAAGCTCCTGACTTTTATGAATCCTATAATAGGTGATCAGATTTGAGCTCAGACTAATGGTTTCTCAAAACTCAGGGAATCTGTAGGGGTTCTCATTGGAGGATACAATGTTCTGTTGGGCAAAATATTTCACACATTTTTTTATAACTGATGGTTCTCTGGTCCCCACTGAGGTTAGGATGTTGAGCTCTGAAAAGTCTGTTTCACTGTTAAGATATGCCTAAGGTTTTTCATCATAGTGAGTTTTCTGACATGTAAATACATTTCTTTGCATGATATTTTAATTTATCTAGTCAAGACATTTGTGAGACTTCTGAAGCATGGGGAGGGCTGAGCTCAACACCTTTCTCACCAACATTACAGATATATGGTTTTTCACCAATGTGATTGTCTGGTGTTGAATAAGTGCCGAGTTGTGGTGGAAGCTTTTATCACACAGACTGTATTTATAATGGAGCTCCTCTGTTTGAGTTCTCACTTTCTGTTGGGCAACAAAGCCCATGCCTAGAATGAAGCCACTCTCACAGGTTGACCACTGGTGTGGTTTCTCCTCCATGTGAATTCTCTGATGTACAATAAGGTCCGAGTTACAGTTGAAACTTTTCTCATATTCAAAGCATTTAAAAGTATGAGTGTGAGTTGCCTGGTGCCTGATTAGATTGGCACTCCGAGTAAAACTTCTCATACATTCCAAGCATTTATTTATACAGCTTTTCACCTTTATGGACTCTCTGGTGCACAATTAGGTCTGATTTCTGGCCAAAGCATTTCTCGCAGGCACCACACTTATAGGGCTTCTCCCCAGTATGAACTCTTTTATGTACAATGAAGGCTGAACGGTGTTGGTAACTCTTCTCACACTTATTACATTTGTAGGACCTTTCACCAGTATGAGTTCTCTGGTGGCTAATAAGATCTGATTTCTCACTAAAAGCCTTTTCACATTTCAGACACTTAAATGGTTTCTCCCCTGTGTGAGTTCTTTGATGTCTTATGAGGTTTGTACTTCTGCTGAAGCATTTATCACACTCACTACATAGGTAAGGTTTCTCGCCTGTATGGCTTCACTGGTGGACAAGCAGATCAGAGCTCTGACCAAAATTCTTGTCACAAATGTCACATGTATAGAATTTTTTCCCTGCATGGGTTCTCTGGTGTCCTGAAAGGGCTAAGTGGTGCCAAAGACTCTTCTCGCATTTGCTACATTTATAAGGTTTCTCGTAAGTGTGGAACCTCTGATGTGAAATGAGTTCTGAGCTTTGGATGAAGGTTTTCTCACACATATCACATCTAAAAGGTTTCTCTCCAGTATGGGTTCTCTCACACATAAGTTTTCATGGAAGCTTCGCTCACGTTCAAGGCACTGGTAAATCTGATCATCTATTTGAGTAATTTTATGTACATGGATAACAATCTTTCTACCCTTGTGAAGGCATACATGATAGGGTTTTCTTTTTTGAGTTCCCTGATTACAGTTCTCTTCTGTAGTGTACATCTTCTATGGCTCTCTCCTAGGGAGTTTTCCACTGGTCTTTCTGACCCATCCTTGTCTTAGCAGTCATTTTCTTAATAAGAACTTGAAAGACACATTTTCTTTAGGCCTTTAGTCATGAGTGGTTTATAAGTTTCCAGCATCATATATGCTGATTTCTTACGTGGTATTCCAAACCTGGCATCCATGGACTCCTATATAATCCATGCAATTTTTTAAATTGAATACAAAATGTCTGATGCCTTCATTGTTGAGGTTTAATGGATCTTCATGGAAACTTCTTGAGTTTAGATGGATGAAAGGCAGTGTTAATTTCCTGGTCCTCATAATTTGTGTTCTCAAGGAAGATAGTGTTCAAAGTAAGATATAGAGCACTGCCTTTATTGACTATGTTATGCCAAATGACTTTTGATGTCCCCCAAGCCTGTGGTCCCCAGGCCCAGGTAAGAGCAACTCTTTCTCTCAAGGAGTTTGGTTGTAATTAAGACTTTGCCTCCTTAAAAAAAGCCCACCAAGACTCAATACTGTCTTCCCTTTAGTTCCAAAGGTCTCCAATCTAGAATCATTCACAGTACTCAATTCTTCCCTTTCCCCGGGAGCCACCGGTGCCGCCCCTCGGGCTGGCGACAGCACTTCCGTTTACTCTTCTGACCCTGGGGTTGGGGTTTCCCAGCGGCCGTAGGCTCCACAGCGGGGGCCCTAAGGGCCCAGTTTAGTAAAGAGTGGGAAAGAGGACCCAGGGGCAGAAACGAAAACGTAAGGCTACACCCTTCATGCGCATCTGCGAGAGGATATAGGGTAGGCCGCCCGCTGCGTGCTTTGAAGGCCAACCCTTTACATTTCTTAAACCGAGAGAATTGAAAAATTTAAGACATGTGTTGCAATATTGAAGGATGCTATGGACAATATATTGAATGATCTAGAAGGCATCAAAAGAAGATGAATCCCTTTCACAAAATTTCTGTACCAGAAAGAATTGATTGACACAAAAAATTCAGGAAATCCCATATGAACAAGAGACAATGGTCATGAAGGCGGAAGTAGAAGTTGCACCTGTAGTTGATATTTGCAAGTACTGTTCAAAAGTGTTTATACTAGCTTTCCCTACCACAAGTGGTATGCAAGTGTCATATTTGTCAATAATTGTTTTCCATACTTTTAAATTTAATTTTATCCTCTACTCTGAATTGCACTGGCTACTTTTACAGCCCCATTTTAAGGGTTTTGTGTTGAATTTCTATCTTCCCCCCCCCTTTTTGTGGTGAGTTCCCATCTTTTTCTTCTTGATTTGGGTAACATTTGCAAATGAGTCTTAATTGATATGTATTTTCTTAAATTTATTGTAAAAAATATATATATGGGGATCCAAGGGGGTAAGGGGTGGAAGCAGAAGGATTAGGATGGGTAGGGATGAAATCACAGAGTTTCACACCTTGGTGGGTGGAAGGAGTAGGTAAAGGGAATGAGAAATATCCAGCAGAGACCAGAAAAGACTGGGTAATGGAGGGCATAGTCCAATAGTGATTATTACTAATTTTTTTTTTTTTTTTAGCAAAGAGATTGTCTTTTTTATTTGTGGGTTCACCATTTAGGAATGGGCACAGAGTCTTTGGCTGTTTCATGCTGAACAGGAGCATTGAGATGAAGGGGAACCCACTTTAACACTTTACTGGTGGTCTTGAGTTGAAGTTGCTTGTCTTGTTCAGTTAGAAGAGATATTTTAATGATGTTTTCAGGCTGCTGGACTGCAAGGTGTTTGTGTGGATGAGTCCAGTGGGAATGGCTGGCTGAACTTTGAGGCTCCATCCACCTTCACTTCCTTTAGCTGGCAGTTATATTTCCCTTTTGTCTCTGGAACCAGGCTCAGGGTTCAGGTTCTGGAACAAGACTCAGTGTTCAGGTTACCTATAGGAAAGGGAGCAAACCTAGAGAGAACAAACTCGTGATTTACAAAGGAAAGGGCTTTGGAGGTGTTACTAACAGGTGTACTGGAGGAAGAGATGGAGGAAAGTGGCTTAGATAAAGTTTCTCATACACACCAGGTGGCACTCCCCGGGGGCTGGGAGTCTATTCTCTGCCAGGTGGTTCTCTCCAGGGGCTAGGCAACTCTCCTCAGGGAACAGTGGCTTTCCCCAGAGGCCAGGTGGTTCTCCTGTACCAGGTGGCTCTCCCCAGGGGTTAGGCAGCTCTCACTTCCAAAGGTCTTTTGAGGTTCCAGCCTTTTGCCCTGCCAAGGACTGTGGCCAGGGACGGCACTTCTGGCTCTAATGCTGCTATGGTTGTTCACTTGCTCTTGACCAGGTGGTCTAATGGTAAGTTGAAGTAGGTTTTATAACTTTCCCCTTCTATGGAGAAGGGGCTTCCTGAGTGATGACCAGATCTGCTCAAGGGTGAAAAAGTAATAAAGGCAGTAGAACAAAGACTCAAACTAAGGTTGTCTGGAAGGCAGGCCATGAGAGGGCAAGCTCCACACGGCACTTTGGTCAGTTATCTTTCATCTTCTGCAAGCAAAATCCTGCTGAAGACCATTTTAAAAATAGCCAGAAGAGTACACTCAGACCATGTGTGTGGTGCTTAGTTTGATACATATTTTAAAAGTATCTTAGTTTTTTCTTTTCCCTCTCTTAATGAAGAATTTTTATGAGTAGGTTGTTGTTGTTGTTGTTGTTGTTATGTGCCGTCGAGTCGTTTGCGACTCATAGCGACCCTATGCACAACAGCCCTAAACCCTGCTCTATCCTGC
>NW_006400058.1:1187296-1190969 GCF_000299155.1 Elephantulus edwardii
TATAATCATGGATGCTTTGGGCAGAATATTAAATGATCCAGGAAGTATTAAAAGAAGATGGAAGGAATATACTGAGTCATTGTACCAAAAGGAATTGGCAGATACAGAAAATTATGAGTAGGGGTCCTTAAAAATACCCAGATTTTTCAATTTTTATTAGATAGTTTCGATTTCCCCCCTTTTTGTGTTAAGAAATTTTTTCTACTCTAAGATTTCCCCTCTCTGTGACAGTGTCTTCTTTCTACACATTAAAGTTTTTATCAAGATTTTTAAAATCTTTGCGCTCTTACTAGTCTATCCTTGAGAAAATACCTTATAGTATCTGTCACAGACTTAGTTCTGTCCACCTCACCAAAATATGTCTATAATGACATAATATGGAAGCTATGCAACAATTTCCTGTGCTCCAAATAGTCATAAAGGAAATAAGGGGGAATGCCACAACCCTTAACCCCATCACAGCACATATCTGATGTAAAGGGTGTTCCCCAGGGTTGTGGTCTGTAATATCTTTTCTCTAACAGAGATTAAAAGGGAACTCTGGTGACATTGTCCACAGCAAGTTGTGCTGTTAATAAAAAAGTTTAGCCTCTCTGGTGGTTGAAATCCACCAGCAGCTCTGACAGAAAGATGCACCTTCTCATAACAGCCTTGGGATCTCAGTGGAATGTCAAAAGACGAATTGCATTGGGAAAATCTGCTGTCAGGGACCTTTCCAGAGTACTGAAGAGCAACAATGTCAGTCTAGAGATTAAGGTGCGCCTGATCGAGGCCATGGCCTTAGCAATTACTTGATATGCATCAGAAGGCTGAACAATGACTAAGGATGATTGAAAGAGAATTGATGCCTTTGAGCTGTTGTGGTGGAAAAGAGTATTGAATATACCATGGACTACTAGGAAAACAAACAGGTTCTTTCTGAAGAGGGTGAAACCAGTCTGCCCCTTTGAGGCAAGGATTCTGGTGACTGTGGAGCCAAGCGAACTAAAGTTGTTAGCAATCAATCTCTTCACCATCTATCATGATGCTGTCATCTGGCCCAGAGTGAGAATGTTTTCTTGGTGTCAAGCTTCAGTGCATGCAGTTCTTGGCCTTCTGCATCAAGTGTTTCAGGTCCTTTTTAGTTTCAGCAAGCAAGACTGTGTCATATACATAATGTAGGTCCTGATGCCACATTCCTTCTCAAAGAGCCCAGCTTCCTGGTTGATCTGTACAGCATATACATTGAAAAGGTATGGAAAATGGGTGCATCCCTACCATACACCCATACATTGTTTTTTTTTTGTTGTGTTCTAAGGACTGCTTCCTGGTCCAAGTATAGGTTTCACATAAGCACAATCATTCCCATTCTTCTCAGTCAGCCACAGCTTGTTGCGATGCACACAGTCAAATGCCTTTTCAGAGCCAATGAAACACAGACAGACATTCGTCTGGTGCTCTCTGCTTTCAGCCAAGATCCATATTAGCTATATCCCTAGTACCATGCCTCTTTTAAACCCAACCCGCATATCTGGCAGTTCTCTGTTGATGTGTTGTTCCAGTAGATTTTGGATAATTTTCAGCAGAATCTTGTTTGCATGTGATACTAATGATATTGTTAGATAATTTTTGTACTCTGTCAGGTCACTTTTCTTTAGAATGGCAACAAATATGGATCTCTTGGTCAGTTGGCCAAGTGGTTGTTTCATTCTAGCTGAAAAATAATCTGTACAGCTGAACTCTATGAACAGGAATGTGGCGTCAGGATTAGAGGAAGGCTCAGTGACAATGTGTGTTATTCAGATGACACAACCTTGCTTGCTAAAAGTGAGGATATGAAATGTTTCCTGCAGAAGATCAAGGAAAGACTATAGCCTTTAGTGTTGATTACATCTCAACATCAAGAAAACAAAGGTCTTCACCATAGGACCAACAGTTGACATCACAATATATGGAGAAAGGATTGAAGCTGTCAGTGATTTCATCTTGCTTGGATCACCAATCAACAGCATGGTATCAGTAGCCAAGATATCAGGAGACATATTGCATTGGACAAGTATGCTGTCAGGGACCTCTCCAAAATGCTGAAGATCAATGATATCAATTTGAAGACTAAGGTTCACCTGATTCAGACCATGGTCTTCTTAATCACCTGCTGTGCATCAGAGTGCTGGACAATGAATTAGTCTGACAGAAGACGAACAGATGCCTTTGAGTTGTGCTTGAGAAGATAACTGAATATTCCATGGACTGCCAAAAGCATGAACAGATAGGTCTTGGAGAAAATGCAACCAGATGCTTGTTAAAGGCAAAGATGGCAAAACTTCAGTTCTCATACTCTGGACATGTAGCTAGGCAAGGCTATTCCTTGGAAAGGGACATTCTTCTTCGAAAGATGGTCAGCAAAGGAGAGGAAGACCCTCAATGAGATGGATTGATAGAGTGACTTCAGCAATGAGCTCTAGTGTGATGATAAATATGGCCCAGGACAGGGCAGAATTCAGGTTGTGGTTCATAGGATCACCAGGAGTCATGCTTGACAGCATCTAATAACAAGAATACCGTGGGCTATAAAGGGAGCTCAAGTGGCTTTAGTGATAAGAAATTGAGCTGCCAGTAGAAAAGCACATGGCTCAAATCCATCAGCTGCTCTGTGGAAAGATGGGTAGTATCCTCCATGTAATTTATTGCCTCGCAAAACCCACTGGCAAGTCAGCTATGAGTCAATTTCAACTAGATGGACATTACACATGAGCTAGAGAAGGAAAGAATGGAAAGTTTTGAAAGCTTTGTCTTCTCATTTGCAAGTTAGTGGTACTTAAAATTTAACCAGTGAGAGAGAAGAATAAAGTTTAGTAGGAGGAAATAAATCATGACCCAACAATCTATTATTTGATGAAATTATTAACTTATCACAATTTTGGACTTTTTTAAAAGACTGGGGTGAGGAGGAAGAAAGTAAGACAGGCTATTTGACAAAAAAAGAATGTATTTCAAATTTGTCATAACAAAGGACATATTTCAATGGAAATGTATGTTGCAAAGGACTTCTTTAAAGTATTGTAAAGAAAAAGAATGTCACTTCAGAGAAGATATTTTAATAAAACAGGATAAACAGGATATTTTAAATCTTCTGCTATGTATGTGAAATCTGGACAATGAATAAGGAAGACTTAAGAACTGATGTCCTTGAGTTGTGGTCTTGGAGAAGAATATTAAAACATCATGGAGTGTCAAAAGGACAAATCTGTCTTGGAAGAAATAAGGCATGTTTGGCAAACAAACACATGAAGAAATGTTCAAAATCCCTACCTCTAAGAGAGATACAAATTAAAACAACTATGAGATGTCATCTCACCCCAGCAAGAACAACAAAATTTAACAGAACAGCAAGCAACAAATGCTGGTGAGGTTGGGGAGAAACTGGGGCCCTTATTCACTATTGGCGGGAGTGTAAAATTGTGCAACCACTGTGGAAAGCAGTATGGCGCTTTCTCAAAAACTTGGAAATAGAAATACCATTTGACCCAGCAATTCCACAACTGGGAATACACTCTAAAGAAACCATAACTGCCACTCAAGCAGATATATGCACACCTATGTTTATTACTGCTTTGTTCACAATAGCAAAGAGTTGGAAACAACCCAAGTGCCCATCAACAAACGAATGGATAGAGAAGCTGTGGTATATTCA
>NW_006400058.1:1191779-1192362 GCF_000299155.1 Elephantulus edwardii
CATTGCTCTTCAGTACTCTTGAGAGATCCCTCACAGCTGACTTTCCCAATGTAATTCATCTCCTGATTTCCCGGTTGACTGTGTTGACTGTGGGGGGAAAACTAAGAGGGGGACAAATAATGTATACTGCTTTGAAACAGATGAGAGAAAGAACTGTTTAGGAGGAATATATTATTAGGTATTATTGTAATGATGACTTCAGAATGAAAACTGCATAGTGGCATGGACTGGGGTGGGAGGATTATATAACAATGAAATAATTTTATTTTTAACTTTTCAAAGAGAAAAGTGAACTAGGGGGAGGGGTGGGCAGGGAGGAGAGTGTGCAACAATGAATGTATGGAAATCCAAAGTCTCTATACTTGGGAAACGTGGACTTGGTGACAGAAATGGAGCTGGAGAGAGAATGATTGAATTTTGCACAATGACTTATTCATAGCAAATACATTTTTAAGAGACATAAATGCAAGTTATATACATGGATTTCACTGATAGTATGCATAGGAATCAGATCGATTACATCTGTGGAAAGAACCGCTGGAGAAGCTCAATATCAGCTGTGAAAACTAGGCCAGGAGCTGAT
>NW_006400058.1:1193857-1207954 GCF_000299155.1 Elephantulus edwardii
GTAGCCAGGAAATTAACAGGCGCATTGCCATGGGAAAGTCTGCTGTTAGGGACCTCTCCAAAGTACTGAAGAGCAATGGTGTCTCTCTGGAGATGAAGGCGCGTCTGTCTTTGCCATCACTTGTTATGTATCAGAGAGTTGGACAATGACTAAGGAGGCTAGAAGGAGAATTGATGGCTTTGAGCTGTGGTGCTGGAGAAGAGTATTGAGAGTACCATGAACTGCTAGAAAAACAGATTCATCCTGGAAAGGGTTAAACCGGGTGGCTACTTGGAGGCAAGGATTCTGAGGCTCCATCTAACATACTTTGGACATGTTTTAAGGAGAGACTGATCCTTGGAGAAGGACATTATACTTGGGAGGGTGGAGGGACAGCACAGGAGGGGAAGGCCCTCTATGAGGTGGATTGATTCAGTTACTGGGGTAATCGGATGGGAGTGTCAGAGACCGAGCGATTGGCACATGACAGAGCAGAGTTTAGGGCTGTTGTACATAGGGTCGCTAAGAGTCACAAAGGACTGATGGCACATAACAGCAACAACAACAAGTGTTAGTTTTACTTTCTCTTTTTTTAAACAACAACAACAAGAAAACCAACAGGGGAAAAAACAAACAAACAAACAAAGCACAAAATACCCAGCACTTTAAAAGAGGAGATTTATCCTGTGCATTTATGTTATCTAAATTCTTGACTGCTGTGTCCATAGTTATTGATTTTTAAGCCAAGTAAAATTAAATACTTGGCAACTTCAATATTTTCTGGGTTACTACTTTAGCGAACCAAGAAGAGAAAAAACCCACAAGTTTTGTCGGTGGAAGCTGATCTAGAAATGACTAGAATATCAGAAATGAGAAGTGTAAATCTGCAATACGTTCTGATTCCATTGCTTTTTTAAAAATTTTCATTCTTTTTGTCACACATTCTGATTCTTTTAAATGTACATGCCTAAGGAGCATCATTCCCCTTTTTCCTGTAATGTGCTCCCATTAGTCCAAGTGAGTACGTGATCTTTCCATTCTCTACCGTCATTATTTTAAGACTTTCCATTCTTTACTGTCATTATTTTAAGACTATGGCTCTTTATACTTAACTGCGTGCCATCGAATTGGAATTAACTCATAGCTGACCCTCCAGCGGGTTTTCAGAGGTTGAAAATCACACGGAAGGTCATTTTCGCTGTTAGTTTTAGAAAAGAAAAGATAAATTTTATTATACATGGAAATCCACGCCACAGCAAAGGTAACAACCAATGTCAGAGAACTGAT
Organism: Elephantulus edwardii; assembly: GCF_000299155.1. Taxonomy (NCBI): domain Eukaryota; kingdom Metazoa; phylum Chordata; class Mammalia; order Macroscelidea; family Macroscelididae; genus Elephantulus; species Elephantulus edwardii. The sequence continues at coordinate 1,195,124 of NW_006400058.1, forward strand.
AGGCCAGCAATATAGCATGAGTTGCTGAAGAGGATTCTGGGAGTTGTAGTCCGGGCGCTCCCAAGATTTGGAAGCTTTTGTATTTTTCACTCCTTTCACTTGACCCCTTATAATAGGCAGTACCCGCTTTTCTGTCCTTCAAGTGATTCTGGGAAATGTATTTCAGAATACGGTTCGGAAGTAATTGGACCATAGAAGGGCGGAGCTTGTGGTTTATTTTCGTGAGGGCTTCTGGGAAGTGTAGTTCTGTTGGCTGGATGGGAGGAACTTCCGCCGGGAAAGGCAGGCCTGCTGGGTGTTCACTGTCCAGAGGTGAGTCAGCTCCGCACCTTTCCCCGCCACTCTGAGTCTTTGCAGACTGCACGAGGAGTAGCCTATTACTGTCCTTACTGTCCGTGGTAGGATCGGGAAGACGGGTCCGGACCAGGCTGAGAGGCAGAAGATGGGAGTTTGGCTTCCGCTCAACTCTCCGCTCCTATTAACCCAGCATCTTGCTGCCTCTGGCCATACAGTGACAGAACTCGCAAAACTCCTTGCCTGTGGAGTCGGAATCAACTCACAGCTGCCCGTGCAGCGGGTTTTCCGAGGCTGTAAATGGCACGAGAGGGGACTGCCCACCTTTCTCCCGCGGGGCCCTGGTAGATTCGAACCAGTGGAGAGGTGGCACCTTTGGGTTAGCGGCGCAGTCTCCTTAAGGGTGAAGCCTCCAGAGCTCCCCGATCTCACATTCTAGTTCCTTCCGTGTAATTTAGCTTTAATTTAGACCGGTGCTGTGAGATGAGAAAGAATTCCCAGTAATGAAAATAACAGGAAAGTAATGAGTTTATTCATTCATTCTCCAAGTGAGGAGAGTTGCAGTTACGTGCGATTGAGTGGGAACCCACTGAACAGCTAACTTTGCGGGCTGGTTTTCACACGGAGATGGGGGATCACCCTTTTTTCTCCTGAAGAATGAGTGGCAGCGTAACTTCTTATCACTAAGCCACAGGGGCTCCTTGTACCTACACCAAGAAGGTGTTGTCTTTACGGAGCAGGGCAACATCGCATGGTTTAAAATCAAGAAAGGAATGTGTCAGGGATGTATCCTGTCTCCATACTTTTTCAATCTGTATGCAAAACAGATCATGAGAAGCTGGACTTTATGAAGAATGATTTCCCTAGATAATATATATGAGAATTCACTATTTCTATAATCAGAACATTTTGCATATACATAATATATTTCTGTATTATATTTGCAAAGTGTTGTAGTGGACGAAGGATTGGCAATCTCCTTCCCTGCGATTAACTGCCTCAAAAAACCCACCAGAGAGTCAGCTATGGGTCAGTTCCAACTCTACAGTACACAACAACAACAAAGTATATAATAATCTGATGGCCTAGTGGCAAGAAGCTGCACTGCAATCCCGAAGGCATGTGGCTCCAGTCCCACCAACTGCCCCACAGGAGAAGGATAGGCAGTCTCCTCCTGTGCAGTTAACTGACTTTGAAAGGATTCTGAAGCTTCGTCTGACATACTTTGGACATGTTTGGACTTTGGACCAGTCCTTGGAAAGGGACATCATGCTTGGGAGGGTGGAGGGACAGTGCAGGAGGGGAAGACCCTCTATGAGATAGATTGATTCATTGACTGGGATACTAGAGGTAGGTGTGTCAGAGACAAGGTTGGCACATGATAGGGCAGGGTTCAGAGCTGTTGTATTTAGAGTCACTATGAGTCACAAGCGACTCAATGACATAACTGTAACAACAACAGTAATCCTTTTGGGCTGGGATCCTGCAAATAACACGTCTGGAACCTTAACAAGGGAATCGGTCGGTTTTGCCATTCTGCTAGGCTTAATAGGAATCGTCCCAAAAGTGGACAGGGATATGTCAACCACATGAAGAAAAGCTAGGAGCAAAGCACATCCTTTGGATCTAGGACACTGGAGTTAGGGCTAAGAGACAATGAGAGAGGGAGGGAGACAGATAGCAAGTGAGAGCGAGTGAGCTCTGAAGATGGCATGTAATGGCAACAAGTGTTAGCAGAGAAATGACAATGTGTTTTATATATATATATATTATCGAGGAAAAAAAGCAAGGGAATCCAGAGACATGCATTGGATGTGCTGACTTTCAGAGCAAGAGAGTTGAGCACCTGTGGGCCAGAGGCTGACTCCCAGAGGCAGGTACTTATACACACTTGGTGGTGGAGTGAGAATTTTCCAAACGTGAGATGCTTGTGGCCTACCAAGGAGATGACTTGAAAATATAAATGAGATAAATTATTCCCTTGGGTGGAAGCAGCTGAAAAGATGTGTAGAATGCTGGCATGACATGATCAGCATTCTAGAGTGGCCCATTTTGCTATCTTGTTAGGTTTAAAAGAAACATTTTATTTTCAGAGAACATTCCAGAAACAGAAAGCAGAGATCTTGCTGTCAACAAAGAAAAAAGAGCCAGGAGCAGAAGTTATCCTTTGGGTCCAAGATCCCTGTGCTGAAACTCCTTGATCAACAGTGATCAAGAGCTGGAACACAGGAGAGATAGTGAGGGATAGTGAGAAGCAGCAATGGATAGATGGCAGCAGAATCAGGAGAGTGGCACAAGGCAGAGCTGTGGACCGTCCAGCCCACAGAGGCAGAAGCTCGGTGACTTCTGGCAGGAGGCTTGCTGATAGAGTGGATGCCTTCAGACACTTCCCGTTCGAGTGGGATTTTCTAGCTGCAAGGACTTTCGGGCAGGGAGGCTTGTTAGCAGAATCAGGGTGCGTTGGAACATTTCTTTAACTAGAAGAGCTAAAAGAGCTTTGTAGGACTTGCCTGAGCTGGGCAGAGTGACTTTTTGGCATGACTGAGAGGAGTCTATCCTGACCCTAGAATTGTATCCTTAGTTTTCCTGAACCTAAGTTGTAACTTATTACTTCCCTAGGAAACCCCATAATTGTATTATCTGTGTGGCTATTGTAATAAATACTTGAACTCAGCACTGAAGTGGAGAGTACAGTGGAACAGCTGGTATGAGAATTGGTGAAGAGACTGGAGGGGAGAGGCATGTCTGACCTCTCAGCAGGCAGTCTTTTGCTGATGGGGTTGCTGAATCTTCCTCTTAGGAAATTAGAGAAGGTAGACACTGCCCTCATTCTGTTTTACAACCTGTTATGTAATGTTATGCCTCTAGGCATGTGTAAATGTAGAAGGACGTAGAGTGATGGACCTCTGTGTTTCAACATTTGCTGCAAATTCTCTACTCCATCTTTATTATTTTGTTACCAGCTTACTTACCATTGTGTTTTACAGTCCATCTTTGAGGCTTAATGTCATAAATTGTCTTCACTTTTGCTTGGCTTAAATGCTTTGATTCTCTCTCATGACAACAATAATTAAGCCAGGCCCAAAAGGAACTAGATTTGTTGTTGTTTATCTTCAAGTTGGAACCGACCCATAATTGACCCTCCAACAAGTTTTCAGAGGCAGTTAATTGCACAGGAGGAGCTTTCCCGTCTTTCTCCTGCAGAGCAGCTAGTGGCCTCAAAATGTGTGCCTTTGGGATTGTAGCTCAGCTTCTTGCCACTAGGCCACGAGAGCTCCCTAACTGGATTCACTGCCTCTGAAAACTCACTGGAGGGTCAGCTGTGGGTCAGTTCCAACTTGACAGCACACAACAACAGATATAAAAGTTGACAGTTATTTCTTTCCGAGATCTTTTTTTCCCCAGTTGTTTTAGACCTTTGTTCTGTTTCTCTGTTCCTATCTAGTGTCATTTCTTTTAGAGAAGTGTCATGGATTGAATTGTTTCCTTCCACCCTTTCAGAACATGTATTTGATTGATGGAGTCATGTTTCTCAATATTTTGTGGGGTGGAACCATATTAAAAAGGTGTGTAGAATACGAATATGGTCAGCACTCTAAATTGGCCCATTTTGCTATCTTGTTAGACTTAAAGTGAGCCATCCCAGAGGCAGAAAGAGTGAATCTTGCTGCTATGAAGAAGAGAAGAGCTAGGAAAAAACCCCTGAAGTCACATTTCTCAGTATTTTGAGTATTAGTGTGCAGCGTGGTATATAATAATCCCCCAATGATGGAGGAAGAATTGATGCCTTTAAACTATGATGTTGGAGAAGAGTACTGAATATCTCATGGACTGCCAAAAAGACCAAACAGATATGTCGGAGAAAGTGCAACCAGAGTGCTTCTTGGAGACAAAGATAATAAAGTTTCATCTCACATACTTTGGGCATGTTGCTAGGAGAGGTTATTCCTTGGAGAAGGACATCATGCTTGAAAAGATGGAGGGTTAACAAAAAAGAGGAAGACTCTCAAGAAGATTAATTGACACAATGACTGCAGTAATGAATGGGCTTAATTATGTCAGTGATGAGGATGGAACAGGCTAGGACAGGGTTCAGATCTCTTGTTCATAAGGTTGTACTTGAAGTCAGTCAACAACAACAACATGATCTGATAAGGCAATCAGTAGTAAAAGGATTACGGGTGAGATGTCACACTCTTAGGTCCTTATCACAACCTTAATCCAATGTGAGGGAAGTTTCCCAGGCTTGTGGCCTACAACATCTTTTTATCTTACAGGAGATAAAAGGAGAGAGAAATGTCCCTGTAATGGGGAGGACCTCAGTCCCACCTTGGAAGAAGAGCTAGAAGCAGAGCGTGTCAGTTGGGTCCAAGTCCCTGCACTAAGACCTTCTAAGATCAGGGAAAGTTGATGCCACGGCACATAGTGATCCTAAAGGAATGTCGAGCTTGCAGGTGCTGAAGGAGACAAAGTTATACCTCCAGAACAGACTGATCAAAAAGATGGAAACTATTTAATGAGAAACTGAGCAGAGTTTGAGGCTCATTAGTTTTCCTTTGTCACCATGGACGTGGAATTTACTAATGACTCTATTCTAGTGTGGTGAAAGAAATGGACTTGAAGTAATACATTTTAAAAAAATCAGATGCCAGTGTCAATAAAATAGTATTTGTTGAGCAACACATTACTAAGTAAGAGAGAATTTGAAAATTTTCGAACTTACCCATGTTTTACGCAAGTAACTTTTATTTCCCAATTATGCCTGTATTTTCATAAGCATAGTATGCAAATTATTTATACAACAACATGTAAAAGACTGTCCTAGTATGCTTAAGAAAATACTGGATTAGAGAAGAGATGTAGCTCCCAAAGAACATGTATGTTATATGGTAGGCATCTCAGAGATTAAATATGACTTCCTTAGGTAAGAACAATAATACCTGAAGTCAAAATAACTTTCAGTTCCTGTTTGCTGTGAGAAAAGACATTTATAAGTACAGATGATAAAAAGTGTTTGCTTCTTTTTTAGCTGCAAGAAGAAGAGACTCTGGTTGTTAAGAACTTTCCATCTGTTCCTCATATAGTCTTGGATCGATCCTGGGAGGTAAGTCCTATTTGGAGCCTTCACCTCACTGTACACTTGACGGCACTGAAGCACTGAGAGAGGTGTATGCTGCTGTAAAGGCTGAGTTTGCACCCACTCAGCAGTGCCGTGTAATAGAGGGCACACTCTCCAGACTGTTAGAATTGACTAAACTGTGGAGCTCTTTTAACCCACAGGGTTGCCAGGAGTTGCAACCCGCTCTACAGCGACAGGTTTGATTTTTTTTCTTTGTTTGTTTGTTTTGAGATTATATAGCAAACTCAAAACTTACTGCCGTCAAGTCTGAACTGACTCACAGCTGAACCTCCAGTGGTTTTTCAGAAGCTTAAATTGCAAAGGAGGAGATTGCCTGTCTTTCTTCTTTGGTGCAGCTGGTGGATTAAAAATGCCTGCCTTTGGGTTGGCAGGGTAACGCCCAACACACTAGGCCACAGAGTTTATGTAGAGAGATGGCAAATCTCATTTCTAGGGAGAGGAGGCGGCCATGTTCTTCCTGGTGGGCTCCTCCCAGGGTCTCTGGAACTTCTCCTTGCCAGAAGGAGCTTGGTGGTGTGAGCGCAGGAATCGTGGTAAGCTTTTGGAGTCGAGTGCTTTTCCGGGCATGTGTTTGGCGTGCAGGTTTGCTCTGTCCCCGGGAGTGAGGCAAGCCAGGCTTGGCCTAGGGTTTAAGGCAGGAGGTGGCTTTAAGCCCCAAAGGGCCCTTGGGCCTGTGGCCCTCGGCTGGGTTCAAATTGTCTTTCTGTCAAACATTCTTCTAGGTGGTATAGCACTGGTCTGTGCGTTGCTCTACAGAGGTAACTCGTGGTTGCTGTGATGCTGAAGACTGTGACAGTGATGTGCCAAACGTGGTAATGGGTACCCATGGTGGACAGTGTTGGTGGAACTTCCCAACTAAAACAAGCCTGGAAGCAGGAGCGGCTTCCACTTCTGAAATGGCTTGCCTCCGAAAACTCTATGAACAGTGCTCAGGCCTTTCGTTCATAGGGTCGCTATGACTCGTATATACGACTCGACAGCACCTAACAACAACAACAACCTGGAGCCTACTTTTTAATCAATCTGTGTGTTGTTACACAGCCATCATTTTGATGCTGACAATAGGGATGCTGCATTGGATGGTATGGATCAGTCACTGGCCAAAGGCTCAGAGGCCTCAAATTAGCTGGAATCTTCTCCCTATTCTCTCCTTACCAAGCAGAATGTATCCACATCTAGACACAAGCAGAAACTTTGTGGATGGTCCAGTGTGTAGATACTGTCTGTGTCTTGAGATAGTTGAGGAAGAGCCAGATACCTGTCCAGAAGGGTTTCTGCAGTCTGTGAACTTGGCATTCATGAGACAAATTTACAGTGAGAGGGTACTGGGAGAGAGACAGAGGCTAAGGGTGGTCTTGTCCTGCATCTCATGCCTTTTTTTCTCCTCCTCTCCCAGCCATGCCAACTCACGTCTCTGGCTTTCTCTGGGAGGAGCAGAAGAACATGACATGCTTACAGGTAAGGAGGCATGTTCTTCTTTCTCTTGAATTACAATTTTACTTCTCAAAAATTAGACACATCTTTCTCTTCCTTGAGAAGATTAATGGAAGATTGATAAATCTTGAGTGTATATCCCAAGCATTCATGCATGTGTTATTTTATCCTCTTTATTATTAGAGCCTAAAAAAATATGTTGTTGTTATGTGCCATCAAGTCACCTGCAACTCATAGTGACCCTATGTATAAAAGCCCTAAACCCTGCTCTATCCTGTGCCAATCTTATTGTTTCTGACACACCTATCCCCATAACTCCAGTCACTGAATCAATCCATCTTATCGAGGGTCTTCCTCTCCTGCACCATCCCTCCATCCTCTCAAGCATGACCCTCTCCATGGACTGGTCCCTCCTTGCAGCATGTCCATAGTATATCAGACGAAGCTTCAGAATCCTTGCCTCCAAGGAGCAGCCTGGCTTCTCCCTCTACAGGACAAACTTGTTCGATCTCTTAGCAGTCCATGGTATATTCAGTACTCTTCTCCAGCACCACAGCTCAAGGCATCAATTCTCCTTCTGTCATCCCTAGTCATTATCCAGCTCTCTGATGCATAGCAAGTGACTACAAAGACCATGGCCTATATCAAGCACACCTTAGTCTCCGGACTGACATCGTTGCTCTTCAGTACTTTAGAGAGGTCTCTAACAGCAGACTTTCCCATCGCAATATGTCTTTTAATTTCCTGGCTGCTGGTGTCAAGAGTGTTGATTATGGAGCCAAGCAAACTAAAGCTGTGAATAATCTCAATCTCTTCACCATCCATCCTGATGCTGCCAATCGGCCCAGTGGTGAGAATCTTTGTTTTCTTGATATTGAGCTTCAATCCATATTGAAGACTGCGGTCCCTGACCTCCTGCAGCAAATGGTTTAGATCCTCCTCAGTTTCAGCAAGCAATTGTGTCATCTGCATAACACAGATTGTTGATGAGGCCAGGTGCTGATTGTGGAACAGACTACCAACTACTCATATGCAAGTTCAAGCTGAAGCTAAGGAACGTGAATTCAAATCCACAGGAATTGAATAGACCTTGAGTCTATTCCACCTGAATTTCAAAACCATCTCAGGAACAGGTTTGAGGCCTTAAACACTAATGAGCGAAGACCAGATGAGTTATGGGAGGATATCAAGAATATCATCCAGAAAGAGTGCAGAAGGTCATTAGAAAGACAGAGGAGAAAAAAAAAGAAAATTTTATTAATTTTAATGAAGTGGCCCAGTTTTCCACAGTGGAAGCAATTCTGACCTCCTTTACTACCTTTGGGTGGCATTGTTTATGAGTAAGACTTCCTTTTCCTGACACAGGCCCTAAACTGGCAGCAATAGCTGCCCCAATAATTTTGGCCATTCTCTGGTTTTTTCTCTTCCCTCTAGATCCCAGTTGTTAAAAGAGGGAAAAATTTAAACAAATATATAACAAATAATTTTGAACAATATAATCTTTTAGGTTTAAGGCTAGAAATATTATAACAATATGATAATTTCCAATCCAGAGATACATGTTCCAATGCAGTTCCTATTTTCCATAAATGGTTTTGTTAGAAGAATATTGTAAATGTGGATACAGTTCCACTATTCCTCCTCCATGCCATGATATAGTGTTATTAACATGAGCAGTTATAAATCCATTGCTTTCCTTACTCTAACTTAATTTTTTTAAATTTAAATTTATTATTAATTTCAGTAAAAATTTACAGAGACTTTAGATTTCCATTCATTCGTTGTTGTACATTTCTCCCTTCCCAACCCTCCCCCCCAGAACACTACCCTCTTGGAAAAGTAAAAGAAAAATTTTTTCATTGTCTTACAAACCCTCCCCCGGGTCCACTCCACCATGTAGCCTTCGCTGTAGACTCCTGTCATGACAAAAATACCTAATCCCATATCCCTTTTAAACAGTTTTCTCCCTCATCTGTTTCAATGCAGTATACATTAATGAACCCATCTTTCTCAGTTTCCCCCAACCCCAAGGTCAGTCCTATTTTACAACAGTGCCACCATGCAGTATTTGTCCTTTTGTGACTGGGATACTTCACTCAGCATAATGTCCTCCAGAGTCACCCATTTTGAATAATATTGCATGAATTCCTTGTTTTTCAGTGCAGAGTAGTATTGCATTGTGTGAATATACCACAGCTTCTCTACCCATCGGCCCTTAGGTTGTTTCCAACTCCTTGCTATTGTGAACAAAGCCGCATGGGTGTGCATATCTGCTTGGATGTCAGTTACGGTCTCTTCAGGCTATATTCCCAGTAGTGGAATTGCTGGGTCAAATGGTATCTCTATTTGTAACTTTTTGAGAAAGCGCCATACCACCTTCCACCATTTTACACTCCCACCAACAGTGAATAAGGGTTCCAGTTTCTCCACAACCTTGCCAGCTTTTGTTGCTTGTTGTTCTGTTAAATTTTGCTATTCTGACTGGGGTGAGATGATATCTCATAGTTGTTTTAACAGAGAAACTCTTAAAGTCAAGGTTTTTATATTACTTGAATATATAATCAACACTTATGGATGAATCAGTTAAGAAATCAATACTATGTATCTAACTGGAAAAATTGGCTGCAGAAGTCCTTTTCAAAATTCAACAAATGTGAATAAACAAGGATGTCACTTTGAGGGAAAAGGTGTGTCCTTTTCAAGTGATATTTTCAGTTGCCCCATATGCATGTGAAGGTTGGACAATGGGAAGACTGAAGAATTGATGCCTTGAACTGTGGTATTATTGAAGAATATTGACTAGACCATGGAGTGCCAGAAGGTCAGACAAATCTATCCTTGAGGAAGAACTTTAGAATGCTCCTTGGGGCGGGTGGGGATGGTGAGAATGCTGACAGGAAGGACCAGTCTTGGAGGAAGACATCATTCTTGGTCATTGAACAAAAAAGTAATCATTTAAAACGTAGGTGACAGAAATAAACGAAGAGAGCAAAATTCAAAATTTCATCTCTTTCTGCAGTCAGGAAACAAAATACCTAAGTAGTTAAAATAGAAAATTAGTTTGCGCTGGACTTTCAGCCTCCCTGCCCCCCCCCAAATAAAAGCCATTAAAAATGCTAAAAATAAAGTTCATCTTTTGTTGTGTACCGTCAAGCTGGAGTCAAGCAGACCCTCGAGTGGGTTTCAGAGGCAGTAAAACACATGAGGAGATTGCCTGTCTTTCTGCCACAAAGCAGCTGGTGGATTTGTATCACATGTTTGGGATGGCAGTACAGTTCTTTACCACTAGCCCACTGGAGCACCTCTAAAATTCATCTAGTAGACTGTAACCATGGTCTGGATCATGAGGATGGTGAAGGAATGGGCGGAGATCAGATCGGTTGTTCATCAGGTCACTATGAGTTGCAGTTGACTTGAGAGCACTGAACAAGGAGTGCACTCAGTCATTTGGTGGGAGTTAACGCACACCAGGTCTAGAAAAGTGATATTCAGTCAGTCACTACATTGCTCTCACTTTTTCTTTCTGCCCGTTCTTTTAAAATCTCTGTTGGCCTAGTGGCAAGAAGCTGTGCTGCAATCCTGAAGACACACCGTTCAAATCCGCAGGAGAAGGATGGGCACTCTCCTCCCGAGCGATTAACTGCCTTTGAAAACCCACTGGAACATCAGCTCTGGGACAGACAACATTTAAATATTAGACTAGATGAATTTTACTATAATATGAAATTACTATAGTAATTTGGGTGAAGGTTTTCAGATCAAATTAGTTTTTCATTCAATAGCTTAGGTATTTTGTTTGCTGACATTGTAGAACAGATGATATTTTGAATTATGCCGCCTTCATTTGTTTCTGTTACCTACATTTTAAATGGCTACATTATATTCTACTGATTTACACTTTCCACCCCCTTTTAAAATCTTATTGTATTATCAGGGAAAGTTTACCCAGCGAGCTAGGTTCCCACTCATGGACATTTTCTACAGATTGTCTAGTGACATTAGTTCCATCCATCACCATGTGTAAACAGCATCATGATTGCCTTTTAAGTTGGTCTGTTACTCCTAAAAAAATTATTCACAAATCAATAGAATTTAAGACTTTAAGAATTTTATTATTTTAAAGTTCTGCTGTTGTTGTTATGTGCCGTCGAGTTGCCTGCGACTCATAGCGACCCTATATACAACAGCCCTGAATCCTGCTCTATCCTATGCCAATCTCACTGTCTCTGACACAACCAGTCCCATTATCCCAGTCACTGACTCAGTTCTTTTTATTGAGGGTCTTCCTCTCCTGTGCCATCCCTCCACCATGCCAAACATGACGTCCCTCTCCAAGGACTGGTCCCTCCTTGCAGCATGTCCAAAGTATGTCAAACAAAGCTTCAGAATCCTTGCCTCCAAGGAGCAGCCTGATTTAACCCTCTACAGAACAAACCTGTTTGTTCTCATAGCAGTCCATGGTATATTCAATACTCTTCTTCAACACCACAGCTCAAAGGCATCAATTCTCCTTCTATCATCTCTAGTGATTGTCCAACTCTCTGATGCATAGCAAGTGATTGTAAAGACCATGGCATGTATCAGGCACACCTTAGTCTCTAGAGTGACATCATTGCTTTTCAGGTCTTTAGAGAGGTCTCTAACAGCAGACTTTCCCATCGCAGTATGTCTTTTAATTTCCTGGCTGCTGGTGCCAAGAGTGTTGATTGTGGAGCCAAGCAAACTACAGCTGTGAACAATCTCAATCTCTTCACCATCCATCCTGATGCTGCCAATCAGCTTCAAACCATATTGAAGACTGCAGTCCCTGACCTTCTGCAGCAAATGCTTTAGATCTTCCTCAGTTTCAGCAAGCAGGATTGTATCATCTGCATAATGCAGATTGTTGATGAGTCTTCCTCCAGTCTTGATGTCCCATTTCTCTTCGTAGAGTCCAGCCTGCTGGATAATCTGTTCTGCATATAGATAGAAAAGCTATGGGGAGATAGGACACATCCCTAGCATATACCCTTCCCAGTTTTAAACAATGCTGTGTTTACTTGCTCTGTTCTGATGACTCTCCTGGTCTAAATATAGGTTTCACATTAGCATGATCAAGTGTTCTGAGATTCCCGTTCTGAGATTTCCGAGATTCAGAGTTAGCCACAGTTTGTTGTGATCCACACGGTCAGACACCTGTAGTGATTGTTTTTTTCCTACGTTTAAATGGCCTTTGTCCTAAAAGAGCAGTTCTGGTGAAACTCAGTATTGTTTCTGCTTGAAGTTTTAAGAAGTTCAAATTGAAATGATATTTTATTACATATTATATATATAATATATTAAGTTACACCTTTTTAATTTCATGTCCGTTCCCTTAGGCATTTGTGAGCAGAAAATCCCCAGGAAATCATGGTGTACTAGCATGAGATGTTCTCAAGAGGTGTACTTTTTCTTCCCACTGGGATAACTAGGGAGCTCTGGCAGTTTAATGGTCACCCGAGTAATCCACCAGCTGCTCCACCTGAGAAAGTCAGGCAGTCTGCTCCCGCGTGATTTACTGCCTCTGAAAGCCCCTCTGAAGGGTCAGCCACGAGTCTGCTCTGACTCAAGTGTACATAACAACACTGCAAAATGATGGAGTCAGGGGGACTGTGTCTTTCTTATTATATTTATTTATCAAAACAGAGCTACGTATACGTAGTTTAAGGTGTGCTAGTTTCCCAGGTAGTGTAAATGTATAAACAGTTTGACCCTGGATGCTAACTAAAAAGTTAGCATTTCAGACTCACCTAACGGTGCCAAGAAGAAAGACCCAGAAAACTGCTGTGAAGATTACAGCCTAGAAGCCCCACAGAGTGGAGCGGTGTTGCCCTCCCCTCGGAGCTGACGGGGCAGCTCTCCCCTCAGAGCCAGGCTGCTCTCCCCACAGAGCTGACTGGGGCAGCTCTCCTCTCGAAGCCAGGCTGTTCTCCCCATGGAGCTGA
>NW_006400058.1:1208369-1213540 GCF_000299155.1 Elephantulus edwardii
GGGGCATCTCTCCCCACGGAGCTGACCAGGGCAGCTCTCCTCTCGAAGCCAGGCTGTTCTCCCCACGGAGCTGACCAGGGCAGCTCTCTCCACGGAGCCAGGCTGCTCTCCTCCTGGAGCTGAGCGGGGCAGCTCTCCCATGGAGCTTATCGGGCTGCTCTCCCCAGAGAGCCAGGCTGCTCTCCCCACGGAGCTGAGCAGGGCAGTTCTCCCCGTAAAGTGAAGTGGGGCAGCTCTCCCCACAGAGCCAGGCTGCTCTCCCCACAGAGCTGAGTGGGGCAGCTCTCCTCGCAGCGTGGGGCAGCTCTCCCCAAGGAGGGTCTACACTCCCTACCAAGCACTGGGTTCACCACACATCAGAATTGCCTCACGGTCATGAATTTGTATGTTTGTTTGAAAGTACTTGGGTGACTTGCCAGCTGCTTCTGAATATGACTGCATTATGTTTAAGTAAACTGAACAAAAAGAGGTAGGTGATTCATGTGTATTTTAAGCATTGAAAAATGCCTATTTGGATATCCTGTAACTACCCAGATTCTCCCAGGCTGGGGATCAGTCAGACTCTTAAGGGTTTGGCTTGGCTGTCTGAGTTGTTCCTAATCACTTTTGTCATTGGCTGGAAGGGTGGTACAGAAGCAATACACAGCCCTGCCAGCTAAAACAGTACTTTTGTCAATGTTATCCTTCTCAGTTCACCTTTTCCTTCAGTGGAGGTTGGTCGTGAGACTGAGGCTTTGTGTGTTTGATGTTGTAGGAGGCAGTGACGTTCAAGGACGTGGCCGTGGTCTTCACAGAGGAAGAGCTGGGGCTGCTGGACTCTGCCCAGAGGACCCTGTACCGAGAAGTGATGGTGGAGAACTTCAAGAACCTGGTCTCTGTGGGTGAGAATAGACACCCTGTTAACTGAGCCTCAGCCCCTGTGATTATCTCTGGTCTCAGTTGGTTAAGGCTTTGGGCCTTTGCTATAGTTCGCTTTCCTTGAAGACAAAAGTTTCACAGTCACTGAGGTGACAGAGATAGGTTTTTCTAGTCTCTTGGTCATGGAAAATGCAGACCTTTTAAATCACTGGTTCTCAGCCAGGACTGACTTTTGTTCTGCAGGAAATCTCTGGCAATGTCTAGTACCGTTTTTGGTCATCTCAACTCAGGGAGGAAGTTGGGTCCTCAATTCACACCTCATAGATAGAATGAGCAAAGATACTATAAAGCACAGGACAGCTGGCATACAATAGAAACATCTAGAATGTCAGTAGTGTTGAAGTGGAGAACCCCATTAAATGGATATGCATTGATGGGTCAAGGAGTCAGTTCAGACCACAAGATAAAGATAAACATTCCAGTCGCAAAGTGGGCACAGAATATGAACAGACACTTCACCAAAGAAGACATTTAGATGGTGAACAAACACATGAAGAAATGTTCAAAATCCCTAGCTTTAAGAGAGATGCAAAGAAAACAGCTATGAGATATCATCTGACCCCAGGAAGAATAGCAGAATTTAACAGAGCAGCAACAAGAAACTGGGACCCTTATTCACTGTTGGTGGGAGTATAAAATGGTGCTACTACTCTGGAAGGCTGTATGGCGCTTTCTCAAAAAGTAGTGAATAGAAATACCATTTGACCCAGCACTTCCACTGCTGGGAATATACACCAAAGAAACCATAACTGCCACCCAAGTAGATATATGCACACCCATGTTTATTGTTGTGTTGTTCATGATAGCAAAGAGATGGAAACAACCCAAGTGCCCATCAGCAAAAGAAGGATAGAGAAACTATGGTATATTCACACAGTGGAATACTATGCAGCATTGAAAAACAAGGAACTCATGAAATATTATACAAAATGGGTGACCCTGGAGGACATTATGCTGAGTGAAATATGTCATTCACAAAAGGACAAACACTGCATAATGCCACTAATTACACACACACACTGCACGCGCGCGCACACACACACACACTTAACGTACCATCAGGTGAAATCCATGTATATCCTGAATTTGTGTTTCTTATGAAAGGGATTTGCAATGAATAAATCATTGAATGTGCAGAATTCTATCATTCTATCTGCAGCCTCATTTCTGTCACCAAATCCATGTTTTCTAGCTACTGATCCTTCTTCCCTGTTCCCAACTTTTTGCATTCCAGTCACCCATTATTATCAATGCTTCTTTTTTTTTTTTATTATCAATGCTTCTTGATTGCATGTTTGATCAATTTCTGACTGCAAAGGTTCGTAGAAATCTTCCATTTCCTCCTCTTTAGCTCTAGTTGTTGGTGCATATATTTGAATGATAGTGGTATTCACTGGACTTCCTTGTATGTGTATGGATATTAATTATCCTGTCACTCATCATATTGTATTTCATGATGGATTCTAGAAATGACTTTCCAAACCCATTTTCTCACCTTTTTTTAAAAAATTTAAATAGCATTCAGTTTATTACAAATATTTAGTATTGGCTTCCCATATTTCCCCCCCTTTTGTTTTTATCATAATTATGTTATCTTCTCAATGAACATCCCATTTTCTCACCTTTTCATCCCCAGCATAGTAGATCATCTGATCATCTGATTCAAAATGTCCCATACCAAGCCATTTAACTTGGCCAGTACCTGTTATGTCAATATTTATTTCTTCTTTTTTTTAAAAAAAAGATTTTTTGTTTTGGGGTTTTGTTTTTTTTTTGGAAAGGAAATCATCATAGTTATATAGGTAGCTTTCTATATGGAACCTACTGTACTTTTAAAAAAATATTTTTTTATTATTAATTTTAATATAAATTTACAGAGACCTTGGATTTCCATTCATTCATTGTTGCACATTTCTCCCTGTGTCCCCACCTTGGGTTTGTTTTTTAATTTCTTAAAAATTGTGTGTGTGCGTGTGTACCGTCAATTCAGATCTGACTGGTACTGGAGGGGATTGCCCCTCTTTGTCCAGGAGAGCATCTGGTGGATTCAAACCACTTAACTCTGGGATTACAGTGCAGTTTCTTGCCACTAGGCCACCAGGGCTCCCCATTTATTTCTTAACAACGTCAGTTTTCCTACATTCATGCTTCTCACGTTCCACGTTCCAAATCACTAGTGTCAGCTTACAGCTGTTCCTCCTTTATGTTTCCATATCTGAAATCTCCGTCTCAGTTGCCGTGTCTGCTAGTCAGAGTGTGCTTTATTGTACACAGGGTTTTCAAAGGCTTGTTAATTCGGAAGTGGATGGCCAATCTTTCTTCCTAGACTGTCTTAATTTGTGTTTTGTTTTTTGGTGTGTGGTGTTTTGTTTTGTTTTGTTTTTTTAATAATAATATCTGACAGACAAGCATTTTACAGAAAAGAGCAGATGAAAGACATTTACCCAATTAGAAAAATGACTGATAGATTCAATGTTGCTACTCATCCTTTGGAGGGGAGGGGTGAGCAGGGAGAAAAGTGCAACAATGAATGAATGGAAATCCAAAATCTCTGTAAATTTTCATTAAAATGAAAAAAAAAATAAATAAAAGAAAACAAAGATTCACACCACTAGGCCTATTGGCAGCATCAGTGTGGATGGTGAAGAGATTGAGATAGTTAACAGTTTTAGTTTGCTTGGCTCCACAGACAACACTCTTCGTACCAGCAGCCAGGAAATCAAGAGACGAATTGTGTTGGGAAAGTCAGCTGTGAGGGACCTCTCAAGAGTACTGAAGAGCAATGATGTCAGGCTGGAGGCTAAGGTGTGCCTGATCCAGGCTATAGTCTTTTTCTGCATCTCTATTTCTGGAATCTTGTCATGAAAATAATACTTAATCATACAGTCCTTTTAAACAGTTCTCTTCATCATCTGTTTCAGTGCATCACACGTTATTTATCCCCTCTTTTCTTTTGTTCTCCCCAACCCCGAGGTCAGTCCCTTTTTACAACAGTGTCACTATGCAGTATTTGTCCTTTTGTGACTGAGATATTTCACTCAGCATAATGTCCTCTAGGGTCTCCCATTTTGTATAATTCATTGTTTCCTTGTTTTTTAATGCTGCATAGTATTCCATTGTGTGAATATACCACAGCTTCTCTATCCATTCATTTGTTGATGGCACTTGGGTTGTTTCTAACTATTTGCTATTGTGAATGAAGCAGCAGTAAACATGGGTGTGCATATATCTGCTTGGGTGGAAGTTCTGGTTTCTTTCAGGTATATTCCCAATAGTGGAATTGCTGGGTCAAATGGTATTTCTGTTTCCAACTTTTTGAAAAAGCACCGTACTGCCTTGCATAGTTGTTGCACAATTTTACACTCCCACCAGTAGTGAATAAGGGTTCCAGTTTCTCCACAATCTTGCCAACATTTGTTGTTTGGGGCTCTGTTAAATTTTACTGTTTTTTTCTGGGTTGAGATGATATCTCAAGGAGCTTGGGATTGTGAACATTTCTTCATGTGTTAGTTCACCATCTGAATGTCTTCTTTGGTGAAGTGTAGAACTCATTTTATCTCTCAGTGTATTAAACTGAACTGCTAAACAAAAGGTTGGTGTTTTGGATCCACCACCTGCTCCATGTCAGAAGGATGTGGTATACTGCTTCCATGAAGATTTACAGGTTTGGGGACCCTGTGGGGTTGTTCTGATCTGCCGTACAGTATCACTGTGAGTTGCAGTTGATGATGGCAGTGGGTCTTAGGCTTATGAGTGAACTTGATTTGGTTGTTATGTACCATTGAGTCAAAACCAGCTCAGCAGCTGACGGACCAGCAGGTTTTCAGAGGCTGTAAGTCACACAGGTGATCACACAGGCTTCCTGTGCACATGCTTCTCCAGGGAGCTGCTGATGAATTCATATCATGTGCCTTTGGGTTGGCAGCACAGCTCCTTACTGCTAAGAGCTCCCTGAACTAGATTTCAATGACCAAATCTATTTCATATTATGATTCATGATATAACACGTCTTGAAATGTGGCTGTAGAAATTGTGGGGGTTTACACCTTTTAAATAAAAATATTTTTAGTTGTAGGGGAGCTCTGGTGGCCTAGTGGCAAGGAGCTGCAACTACAATCCCAGAGGCGCACGGTTTGAATCCACCAGATGCTCTGCTGGGGAAGGAGGGACAATCTCCTCCTGTATCAGTCAGATCTGATTTGATGGTACACACACACACACACACACACACACACACACACACACACACAAAT
>NW_006400058.1:1213640-1236054 GCF_000299155.1 Elephantulus edwardii
CACACACACACACACACACACACACACACACACACACACACAAATAAATAAAAATAAAATAAAATTTTTAGTTGTGAATAGGTTCATTTTAAATATTTATGTGTCTGCCTTTTCCTAGGACATCATCCCTTCAGACTAGATATGCTATTCCAGTTGGAAGCAGAAGAAAAGCTTTGGATGATGGAGACAGAACCCCAGAGAAGTGAATATTCTGGTGAGAAGCCTGTATTCTTTTGGGTACTGGTCTCCCTCACCCTGTGGTGGATTAATTCCCTTCCCTGAGTCACAGTCATCCCTGGCCTGGATTATGACCACAACCTCCACACTGCGCTTTGTGCTTCTTCCGTTGGCACTCACATCTGGAATCCATTCTCCGTGTGAGGGAGAATAGGTGGTGGAATCCATTCTCCACCAGTGGGTGAGGAGTTGTGCTGCGACCCCAAAGGCAGTCAGTTTGAATCCTCCACCTACTCCATTGGAAAGAAGGGGAGTCTGCTGTGTGATTTACGGCCTCTGAAAATTCACTGAAAGGTCAGCTATTTCAACTTGATACATAACAACATTTTCCTCTGGTAGCTAACATGATTCTTTAAAAACCAAGCAAGATCATATCATGCCCCTCTCAAAACCTCCAGACGTGTCCCATTTCATTCAGCGTCCTCACAACACCCTTGCAAGGCCCAATCTGATCTGACTCCCACCCGCCTCTGGTCTCTCCTTCGTCTCCTCTCATTTCCCTTTCCCAGACCACTTCTGCTGAGTTTATATGAGCAGCGTAGTTTATTCATTTGTTGGGTTGCACATTGAAAAGTCAGTAATTCAAATCCACCAGCTGCTCCACAGGACAAAGAGGAGGCAGTCTTCTCACATGAGGAAAGGCCATGATGAGTTGGAGTGGACTCCAGGGCTGGAGGCTTGGGGTCTGGCTTCACTCAAGCTTTATGGTTCTCTGACTTTATAAAGTTTCCCACACAGGTCTTGACTCAGACATTAGGTCATCACAGAGGCTGCCTATGCCTTTCTTATTAAAGATGCCATCTCCTTTCCCTTTTCCATTCTCCATCCTCTACATTGATGTTTTAAAACTCGTTCTAATGGTGAAGATACAACAAAACATGCGTCTAGTCAACAATTTCTACATAGGCAATTTGGTGATGTTGATTCAGGCTTCATGTTGTGCAACCATTTTGTCTGCTGTTTTCCAATTCATTCTGCCCCCTGCGTAGGAACTCGCTGTTCCCTTAGCAGAACCTCTCCCTACACCTCCCTCCCACCTGGTAACTGCTAATCGTCTTTGATTTCTACATATTTGATTATTTCATAAAAGTCATACAGTAATTGTCCTTTTGTAACTGACTTGTTTTACTCAATATGATGTTTTCAGGGTTCATCCATGGAGGCTGTGGGTCAGGACTTTATTGCTCTTTATGGCTGAGTAGTAGTAGGCCAGTGGGGTTACAGAATTTTGTTTATCCGTTTGTCTGTTGCTGACATTTTGCCTTGTTCCACCTTGTGGCTATTGAAATTAAAGTTCCAGTGAACATTAACGCACATTTATATATTGCTGTTGTTGCTTTCAAGTGTCTTAGATGTATGCTTGACTTGACTCCACTTGAATGAAGCCTGCGTGGTCCTGCACTTCCTCAGAGTCCCTGCCATGCAGAAGCCATTGTTGCGGTTACTGAGCCAGTTCTTCTTGGAGAGGGTCATCCTCCTTTCCTCTGACCCTCTGCATTACCAACCAAGAGTGGAATAGCTGGATCATAATCAGACTTCTCTGTTCAACTTGTTGAGGACTGCCCAACTTTTCCACAGGGGCCACAACCTTGTAAAGGTTGTAAAACCCATTGTTTTCCTTTTGGGGGGGACATTGCTACGCACATGGGAGTGAGTGGTAATTCACTTAGTTAGTGTCTGTCTGATGGCTAATAGCCTTAGTGGCACAGTGGTCAAGCACTTGGCTGCTAACTTAAAAGGCTGGCAGTTTGAACCCGCCAGGCGCTCCGTAGGAGAGAAGATCTGGCTGTCTGCTCCACTACAGCCTAGGAAACCATGTGGAGCAGTGCTATGTCCTGTAGAGTGACAGGAGTAGGAGCCCATGTGACCAGCACCCAACAACAGCAGTGGCTCTTGACATTGAGAATCTTTTCACGTGCTTATTGGCCGCATGTCTCTTAAAGTCTTTTTCCTGTTTTGTTTTCCATGGAATTGTTTATCTTTTTGTTAATTCTTTCTTTTCTGTTAGCCACTGGTCTCACCCTGGCCCGTTAGTTCCCTTTTCTGCACATCTTTGTCTCCAGGTAACCAGGATTTTGGCTATTACTGTGTACTCTAAGCCACCGATGACCATCAGCTTAGTAGTCCCTGAGTATATACTTACTGAATTAATTCGTTGGATAATAGCTGGGTTTTGAATGGAGTAAGGAAGCCATTGTCCCAGCATCTCTTAACCTGTGATCCCAGTTGGAAGCTTGTAGAACATTTCCTGTGGGAGCAGCCTCCCCTGCAGAGGCTTGAGGGAGGTGCTAGCATCCTCCAAAAGAACTTCAGTGAGGTCCGCTTTGTTGGTATTTGGAGCAGGATCTTCTAGTCCTGTCTCTGTGCAGGCAGGGGATATGATGATTAGGGAAACAGTATCACTTCCCACTTCACAGCAGCCAGTGACCTCCTTCCTCCTTCTGTCTCCCTTTCACTGCCATTGAGTAGGAATGAACTCATAGCTGAGCCTCCAGCGGGTTCTGAGGCTATAAATCACACAGGAGGCAATGACCCATCTTTCTCCTGAGCAGCTGTTCATGGATTTGAATTGCCAGAGAGACATAGCCTTTGGCTTAACAGTACAGCTTCCTGTGGACTCCGCTTCCTATTGGTCTAAAGTGTACAATCCTAACATTTCTGATACTGTATTTACTTGTCCACCTCTCTAAATACTGCTTATTTTTGTAGGCAGCAAGAATCAAAATGAGATGACGCTACCTCAAAAAGCAGCATTAAAGTATTCTTTGCATGAAGAGCTTATCTCTTGGGATATCTGGGAACAAGTTGCAAGTGAATTAACCAGGAGTCAAGACCCCACAATAAATCTGCAGGAAGAGAACCCCCGGTTATTCCCTAATGATTTCATTCAGGTTCCTGACAATGAGATCTGTGTCATGAAGCGTAAAGGAGATGGCCCTAATTTTATGGAAAATCAGGAGTTTTCAATGTTGAGTGCCCAGAATTCTTGGAGGGAAACATACCTGAATGAGTCACAAAATGAGGATAGGAGTAAAGAATTCAGCCTGCAAATTCATGAAAACTTGAGAAAGTCCTCACTTAGTGAGTATGTTAAAATTAGCCCAAAATTGCAACCGTACAGATGTGAATGTGGTAGAATCTTGAGTGAGAACCCCAGTCAGCAGTTCCCCTTAGGAGAAAACCCCCATACGTGTACTGAGAGTTTCAGCTCTAGCTCAGTCCTTGCCATTCCTCACAGTGTTCACTCAGGAGAGAAATGTTTCAGCCAGAACTCACAAGTGCAAACTCATCCGAGAATTCACCCAGAAGGGACCCTCAGCATGTATCAGGCATCTGGTAGTTCCTTCCGAGAGAGCTCTTTTCACATGCAGCAGTCCTGTAACAAGGAAGAGAAAGCCTACAGCTGTGACAGTTGTGGTAAGGGCTTCAGTAACAGCACAGGCCTGACCATCCATTACAGAACCCACACTGGAGAGAAGCCGTACAAGTGTCAAGAGTGTGGGAAGTGCTTTAGTCAGAGTTCAGATTTCCAGTGCCATCAGAGGGTCCACTCAGAAGACAAACCTTACAAATGTGAAGAATGTGGGAAGGGCTTCAGCTGGAGTGTTAACCTCCGTGTTCATCAGAGGGTGCACAGTGGTGAGAAACCCTATAAATGTGGAGCTTGTGGTAAGGGCTTCACTCAGGCTGCACACTTTCACATACATCAGAGGATCCACACTGGGGAGAAACCCTACAAGTGTGATGTTTGTGGTAAGGGGTTCAGCCACAACTCACCATTGATATGCCACCGCCGGGTCCACACTGGTGAGAAACCATACAAATGTGAGGTATGTGGGAAAGGCTTTACCCGGAACACAGATCTCCACATTCATTACAGAGTTCACACGGGAGAGAAACCCTATAAATGTAAGGAGTGCGGGAAGGGCTTCAGTCAGGCTTCGAATCTCCAAGTCCATTGGAGTGTCCACACTGGGGAGAAACGCTTCAGATGTGTTACGTGTGGGAAGGGCTTCAGTCAGTCGTCCAAACTTCAAATTCATCAGAGAGTCCATACTGGGGAGAAACCCTACACGTGTAATGTCTGTGGTAAGGACTTCAGTTACAGTTCAAATCTTAAACTGCATCAAGTAATTCACACTGGAGAAAAGCCATACATCTGTGAGGAGTGTGGGAAGGGCTTTAGCTGGAGATCAAACCTTCACACCCATCAGAGAGTCCACTCGGGCGAGAAGCCCTATAAATGTACGGAGTGTGATAAATGCTTCAGTCAGGCTATAGACTTCCGGGTCCATCAGAGAGTCCACACAGGAGAGAAACCGTACACTTGCGAGGTCTGTGGGAAAAGCTTCAGTCAGTCCTCAGGGGTCCAGTCTCATCAGAGAGTCCACACTGGAGAGAAGCCGTACAACTGTGAAATCTGCGGAAAGGGATTCAGATACAGTTCCCAGTATATATACCACCAGCGAAGCCACACTGGGGAAAAGCCATTTAAGTGTGAGGAGTGTGGGAAAGGCTTTGGTAGGAGCTTGAATCTCCGCCATCATCAGAGGGTCCACACAGGAGAGAAACCCTATAAATGTGAGGAGTGCGGGAAGGCTTTCAGTCTCCCATCAAATCTTCGAGTCCATCTGAGCGTCCACATGAGAGAGAAACTGTATAAGTGTGAGCACTGTGGTAAGGGCTTCAGTCAGAGCTCACGTCTGCAGGCTCATCAGAGAGTTCACACAGGAGAGAAACCTCACAAATGTGATCTCTGTGGTAAGGCCTTCCGTCACCGCTCACGGCTTAAATATCATCAAAAAGTCCATGTTGGCAAGAATCTTTAGAAGCCTCGCAGGCTAATTGTTAAGAACTCATGTCTGGGTTTTGGAGAGCCCATACTGGTGATCATCTTGAGCAATGATGATCACAGTGATGTCAGTTTGAGGACTAAAGTTCACTTGATTTAGGCCATGGTCTTTTCAGTCACTTGCTACACATCTGAGAACTGGACAGTGAATAAGGATGACAGAAGAATAATTGATGCCTTTTAACTGTGCTGTTGGAGAAGAGTACTGAATATCCTATGGACTGCCAAAAAAAACCCCACAAAAAACAGATATGTCTTGGAGAAGGTGCAACCAGAGTGCTTGTTGGAAGCAAGGATGGTGAAGCTTTATCTCACATACTTTGGGCATGTTGCTAGGAGAGGCTATTTATTGGAAAGGGACATCAAGCTTGGAAATGTGGAGGGTCAGCAAAAGAGAGGAAGACCCGCAAGCAGAGGGATTGACCGTGACTGCAGCAGCTGTCTCAAGTGTGTCAGATATTGTGAGGATGGCACAGGATAGGACAGGGGTGTTCATCTGTTGTTCATAAGGTCGCTATGATTTGTACTTGACTCGCCAACATATTGATAATAAACCCAATAAAAGTATCGAGAGTGAAAGAGGACTTCTTCAGGTTCATAATTGTGATGAGAAACTCATCAAAGGCCTAACAAACCCTAGTCATGGGAGTAGATCTCATATTTAGGAGAAAATTAGATTATAGCCCTCTTAGTAAGATGCAACGAATATAAATTATTACCTATTTATGTGACTATATGTATAGAGAATTTGGAACGATCTTTGTTAATATGCAAGCTAGGTTTTTTCACCAGGATTGGGGGACTATTACAGGGAAGGCTGGGGATTCTTTTTCCTTTTCATTAACAGTGACCATTATTTTTACTAAAGCTGTAAAACAATGAAAAATGAATAAAATTTGTAGTTGAAAACGTTCTGTAGTTAAAGACTCATAATAATTGCTTTCTCTCATATGGTATACAGTCTACAATTAAGGAATAGATCCCCAGAGATTATATTGTTGGCTTTCAGAGTGATTTTGTATTCTACAAATATGCACAGAGGCTATCACAGATCATCATTCATGAGAAGCATAGAAACCATCCGTTGGATTACCAAAATCTTTATTACTCCAGTGGAAAGAGTATCAAGTGGGAAAAGCTAAATTTATAATTAGGAGTGTTAGGAAAGAGGCAGAACATATTAACAATTCAGCACAGAAACATGGGGATTTTGTATGGTTCCTTCCAAAAAGAAAAATGGAACACCTAGAAGTTGTTAGTTATTTCTTGCTATTACTAAAGAATGAGATGGATAGATCAATCTCACACCATCTGTCTCTTTCTCTGTGACCCCTCTCCTTTGAGTTCATCAGACTCAGCCATGACTCTCAAGTTTCCAAAGCTGTAAATCTTTATAGCTTATTGCCGGTCTTTTCCCATGGTGTAGCTAGTGAATTTGAACCACTGGTCTTTCAGTTCACAGTGCAACACACTACCTACTCCCAGAATTCCTTTTGTGCATACCTGCACACCCACACACCCTTTAATATTATCTTTAAAGAATTTGAAACTGAGAAACATTCTGTGGTTTCTAATATATCTTGTACCAGAACTAACATGCTTAGTTCATCATTCTTTTTATTTCTGGTTTTAAATCACTGTGATAGGTAAATAATGTTGTAGAAAATCTCTTTATTGAGGCTGTCTGGAGTTCACTCCTAATGGAATAGATGGCTCTACAGAGTTTCTCTGCAGAGCGGTACTGCTGATGCCCCCTCAGTATCTCTCTTCAAGTTATTTTTCATTGCTGTCAATGTCAGTCGCGGTGCCGCAACCCCTCGAAGGTTTCCAAGCCTGGACTTGGGGCCCTCCAGTACTGGCCCTCGCCTTCGAGGAGGGCAAAAGGCAGTGTGTGGCGGAGGCGCGGCCGGGCAGCGATTTGAGTACGCTGGACGTCCTGCGGGTGCGGGCGGGCCCTGGTCCTGCATCACAGCGACAGTGTTTCCTGTGTGTCTTTAGGATGCTTTACTTTTGGAAAAATTACTTGATTTCTCTCCAAAAATAGTTTTAGTAGTAGCATCTCGCTCGTGTTAGGGATATTGTAAGAATTATATAAAGTAAATAGATGGACAAAGGCTTAGAACGTAAGCTGAAAAGTGATCAGTTGTTAACCAACTGCTTCTTTCCCGGGGAAATGCTAAATTTCCTGCAGGAGGCTGTCGACACGCGATGGAGTCTCCGCTGCAGCGTGGCTTGCGCCGCTTTGATCCTTGCGGGAAGCGGACTGAGCTTAGATTCTTAGTGACACTGACTTTCCTTTTTCCTTTTTATGTTCAGTTGGAGAGGGTTCTGGTGGCTTAATGAATGCAGATCGAATCTACAAAGTGCTCTGCTGAGAGAAAGATGGGCTGTCCCCTCCCCTGCAATTACTGCCTCTACAAACCCACTGGAGGGTCAGTTCCCCATCACAGGACCCAACAACAATTGAGACTTGGGTGAAAAAGGAAACTGGTTTTCTGTTCATATGCATTTTGCTTTATGACAATTAATGATAATATATCTACCCAGCCTCATTAAAAAACAACAAAACAAAACAGAAAAATAGGTCTCATACCTTTTGATATCTGGAAGTGTCTCTTGTGATTTTTCTTGAGCCAGGGACCATATTGGGATTATTTCCAGCCTGGTAGTTACTCCAAATTACTGGGGAGCAGCGATGCCAGTTTGAAGACTGGTGTACCTGATCTTGACCATGGTCTTTTAAATCACTTGCTATGCATCTGGGAGCTGGACAGTGAGTGACAGAAGAATTGAGAAGAGCACTGATTATCTCATGGATTACCAAAAGAACAAACCAGAAGTGTCTTGGAGAAAGGGTGAGCAGCGTGTTCTTGGAGACAAGGATGACACAGCTTAGTCTCACATACTTTAGATGTTGCTGTTGTTATGTGCTATACAGTCGGAACCGACCCATAGCTGATCTCCAGCGGGTTTTCAGAAGCAGTTGATTGAACGGGAGGAAATTGCCCATCCTTCTCCCGCGGAGCTGCTGGGGCCTCCAATAGCGTGTCTCTGGGATTGTGGTGCAGCTTCTTGCCCGTAGGCTGCCAAACTCCTTTTGGTTACTATCATATAGTAATCCCCAAGTAATCTCCACTTTGTGGAGAAGATTATTTGAAGAGCCACAAGAAGTTGTATTGTTTCTTTGAAGCATTTGCTGGCAGAATAGATTTAATGAATCAGGTCCTACCTGCAGATAATGCCATATTTACCAAGACATTGTGCAAAAAAAGTGTTGTAAGTTAGAGCAATTAATTTCTTATCGATTTTGCCATAACCATGCTTATAGATCAGTTCATTGACAGACTTCAGGTTTGGGTGGTTGCTGTTAACCAGACGAAAAATCAAAGTGTGGACACGAGGAATGAATTCTGAAAAAATAGAAAGGCCAGGCAGAGGTGCCCACAGTTAGGACTGTGAAGGGCCCTTCCTTAGCTTTCCCATGGTTTTTATTTAGTTTAAACCAACAATAGAAAAAATTGCTATCTCGTGAGGCTATATTTTCCTTGTATGTAAGTGTTGCCAACAAAACAGTGGGTAAGTTTAATTCCTAAACCAAGAGCAGGATGATTCCAAAGTTCAGATGCAGTAGCCGCTCCGGTGGGAGTCTGGGCAGCACTTCCAGTATCTCTGGGGGCGGGGGGGGGGCGGGGTAGCTGGGATGAATACTCTGCAGAGGGCGCCCAGTCCAGCCTGGACTCTGATCTCAGCTGCGGCCTGGCTGTCACGATGCCGAGCTATCCACATTTCCCCCTCTATTGTTTAAGTATCACTTAGTCATCAAGGCAAATATAGCTTCTTTTCTTTTTTATATTATTCCTTTTATTCCTTTGCATTTTCCATCTTTGACATAAAAGTATAAAAATAAGGACCATAAGACAAAACATAATTATAGAAGAACTTCCAAAGATTTTAACATAATCAAAACAAGATTAGAGATTCCTTATTTCTTCCAGAAAATCAATATTTCTAAATTTTCTCAATTATTCATCGAAAGTATCACTTTAAAAAAAATTATTATATTTTGTGTGTATCGTCAAATCGGATCTGACTGGTACAGGAGGAGATTGCCCCTCCTTCTCCAGCAAAGCATCTGGTGGATTCAAACTATGTACCTCTGGGACTGCAGTGCAGCTTCTTGCCACTAGGCCATCAGAGCTCCCTGAAAGTATCATGAATTTGAGCTTGTAACTTTGTAGTATTCCAGTCACATTTTAACTTCACTTGTGTAACTAACTACTAAATCAGTTCTAAACTTCTAAATCAGTTAATCGAGAATTGATTTCAGAATCTATTTTTCTTTGAGAGGACCATCATTTTTTCAGAATCACGAGGAACACTTTGATGCACAGCAACTCCAGTAGTAGCTGCTATAGTCATCATGGCTGAGATCCCTTAAACAGCAGCAATTAATACTCAAAAATCCTCTTGCTTCTTTTTAACAGATTCACTAGATGCTCTAAAAGAATCATCTCAGGGGATGACTGCCATTTATGACCCAAATTAATAGGAGGCCATGCCCTAGGTCTTAGAGAGAGAGAGAGAGTGTATGTGTGTGTGTGTGTACTCATTAGGTGGTAGAGAAAGAGAAGAATTTAAGAAAATATACAGAGAACATGCTGTCCTTCTACAAGGACTGCTCTCTCCTGGCCATGTGCCCCAAGTAAGTGAGGTGAAGCTTAAAAATTCTAGCCTCCAGGGAGATACTTGGTTTCACCTTCTCCAAGACAGGCATATTTGTTTCCTTGGCAGTCCATGGTATATTCAAGACTCTTCTCCAGCACCACAACTCGAAGGCATCTATTCTTCTGTCATCCTTAGTAATTGCTAACTCTCTGAAGCATAACAGGACATCATGCTTGGAAGGGTGGACAGACAGTGTAGGAGAAGAAGACCTTGGATAAGATGGATTGATACAGTAATTGGGGCAATGGGGGTAGGTGTGTTGGAATTAGTGAGACTGGCTCAGGTCAGGGAAGGGTTCAGAACTGCTTTACATAGGGTCGCTATACATCTCAGGTGACTCAATAGCACATAACAATAATATACTATGACAGGTTCAGTATCCTCCTTCTAAACAACATATCTCTGGAAACTCTATGAACTTTGATAAATGTCGATAGTTGTAGAGGGGTTTTATGCCTTTTGTTCATAGGGTGGCTATGAGTCATACTTGACTAGAAGGCAATCAATAACAACATACCGAGAACATTGTTGCAAGTCAAAGTTAAATTATCTCTCTCCCATTTAGTAACTCCTTTTAAGGTAACAGGGTAATGGAACAAAACCTGAACATGTCTAGTTTCATTTTTCTTAAAACTTAAGTGTGTAATATAGTTTGCATTATTATGAGAATAATTCCCAATCCAGATCCTCATATATCTTAGGGCAGTACCAATTTTCCATAAATGTTTTTGACAAAGAAAATGCTGAAAATAAGGATATGGTTCTACCATACCAACCTCATGTCAAGAGATGACATTATTAGCATTTGTAGTTATTTTTTTAGCAATTGTGCCATTGCCTTATCTGTGCCATCTTGACTTTTTTCTTTTTCTTGTGGGAAGCTGAATATCAAATTTAATATTAATAATAAACCAAATGCTCTATCAGGATATAAGGGAGGCATAATACAAGCTGGAGTTCACCCTGAGGCACTAAGGCATTCCTTAAGGGTCAACATAGTTCTTAGTTTGTACTCACTGAATCCGTCCCTCCTGAGATTAGCATAAGGTAAACAATAGAGAAGAACTCTGCCTTATCTGCAAAAGACTTCCCCATGATCCCTTGTTTTTGTTTTCTACTCCCTTGTGATTATTCTTTGCTTACCTTTCTGATGATTCTCAATAAATACACAGAGAGGCATGGCTTGGGCACTTCAGTCATCAGGACTGCTGGCCCCCTGTCTTTACTCTCTCTTATCTCATTCTAGGCTGTCTGTCTCATTATTACTTTACCCTTAGTCTGCAACATTCCTTCTTTTTTTAATTAATTTTAATGAACATTTACAAAGACTTAGGGTTTCCATTTATTCATTGTTGCACTTTTCTCCCTGCCCACGCCCTCCCCCCCAATTCACTCTTCCTGAAAGGTAAAAGAGAAACTCTTTCATTGTTATGCAATCCCTCCCCCCAAGTCCACTCCACTATGCAGCCTTCATTCCTGTCATGGCAATAATACCCAATCATATATCCCTTTCCCCCCCACATTGAATTCTTTTAATAGTCTGTAAAAGGTAATATACAGAACTAAACTTTCCCTTTTTAAGCTAATGTTATAAATCTATATTATCACTTATATATAAATACTATACACTATTGCTGATCATTAATTAGGTGAAGAAGGCCAACAGTGTGTACCTCTAAATGTTAAAGCAAAACAAAATAAAAACAGTTTAGTAAGCATGAGTGTCTGCCTCGCTCATTTAATCTGCGTGAGCGCTGTGGGATTTGGTCAGCTGACTGTACCAGACGGAGAAAGAGTGTGTGTGTGTGTGTGTGTGTGTGTGTGTGTGTGTGTGTGTGTGTGACTCAATTTGCACTCCTCAAAAATATAAACATACAAAGATGGATTATTCCTAGAAATCAAGAACAAGATCAATTATCAAACTAATTTCAAACACAGAAGAAAGTAAGGCACAGAACATGTGCCACGGGTGGGTTTTAATTGTACTGGCACCGGCAGTAGATGCTAGCATGAAACCTCCTCTCTGAACTTTTAAAGGCATTGTTCCTAAACTCCAATTCAGTCCTGCTCCAAGCACAAAACAGGCAGTGGCCGTGTGATCCTAACCGAACACCTGTTTGGCACTATGATAAAGAAACCCAGGACGCTCCCACTGAAGTGGGAAACTGGAATATGAGGAGGGGTTCTAGTCCGCGAATCCCAGGAACACACGCTCAGGGGACAGCCCTGCCTCGGCTGCGCCTACATGGCCTCGAACTGTCAATCCTCTGCTTGGTGTTGTCCTGCCGGATCTTCCCCAGGGTCTTATACTTGTCACGCCCCAGCCGCATGTCCTCATTGTGGATGATGTCGTTGTGGGTCCTCTTGTTCTCGTCTAGGGCCTGGGACAGCTCTTTGGTCGGGTCCTCAGCTGCTGCTGCACGCCTTCGTTCTTCTCGGCCTCGGTGATGCGCTTCTCCTCGTTGTGGTCATCCAAGATTCCTTCACGGGACCGCTGGGCGCTACAGCCCGTGTACTCGCTGCCCTCCTCTTGCATGTTCTCCTGAACGTGGTAGTTCACCAGCTCGTACACAGGAGGTGACTGCCTGGGCACCGTCATCACCAGGTGCGGTTCCTCCTTGGTCTTCGCCAGGTCGAACTGGAACTCTTCGGCCCTGTGCTGCCACTCTCCTGCTTCGTCCTCCTATGCCGCCGGGCCTCTTCCAGAAGGGCAATCTTGGTGGTGTATTTGGCCAGCTCCGCAGCCAGCTGCTCCTGGGTCTTTGTCTGATCCACCACCTGGCGCTCCAGCTCCTCCTTGGCCCCCAGCGTCAGCCTCCAGGCAGTCGCTCCGCCTTCTCCTGCTCCGGCTTCCTCTCCTCCTCCAGCTGCAGGGCCCTCTGGATCTGGTCAGAGTTCTTTTCCCGCCTTCCTGGTCTTCTGCTCATCGTCCTGCAGCCTCTGCATCAGCTCCTCCTTCTCCCGCATCATCTGCTCCTTCTCTCTCTCCACTGTCTCCTTCCTCTTCTTCTCGGTTTCCAGCTGTTGGCGCTCCAGCTGCTTCTGGTGCTTCTCCTTGCGGGCCTGGGCCTTCATCTGCTGCACCTTGATGGTGCCAGGCTTGTGCTCGTGGTTGCCCAGTGCAGAGCTGCAGGATGCGCTTGCTGATCCTCGGGAGGAGGGCACAGAACACGAAGTCGGGGGCCTTCTTGTCAATGGGCTTAATGACAAACTGATTTCACTCCAAGGGAAGCCCATCTTTGGGGTCACCTTGTCTTCTTCCTCAAAAATGTTCAGCCTGAGGGCATCCACTCCGAGCCAAAGGTCAGCTCCTTTCTTGTTCTTTATCTCAAAAGAGTTGGTCCCGAACATCTCCAGGTCCTGCGTGATCTTCAGGTACAGCGCTGTCTCTGAGCATCCCACAGTGCTCGCGTGTCACACCTGGATGCGGTCCTCCCACTGGTCCTGAGTGAGCTTGTTCTGGTCCATCTGGGCGATCAGGTGCTTGGAGCTGAGGTACCCGGACTTGTGCTTTTCTTTGTTGTAGTCTCCAAACTTGGTCTGCACGGCGTCGGAGCTCAGGAGCACTGCCGTCTCGGGTGGGCAGTAGATCTCATCACTCAGAATGCCGTCTTTCACTTGGAGGAAGAAGAGCTTTTGGGTGATGTCCTGGATGAGCTCCTCTGCCACATCTTCAGGTAGAACTTGGCACGGACCTTGAACTGGACGGGGTTCTCCTTTTTGAGCTCCTGGGCGGACACATTTATATCAAGTTTCAACCAAGTAGGAAATCCTTTATTATCCACGTACTGGAGGCCAAAGTACCACACTTCCCGAAGACCAATGGTCAAAGAGCTGCTTCCCAGTGGTGTTGGGCTGGATGGTGAACTCCAGCTCCGTGTCCCTGGTGGTGACCTGCACATTGATTGGTTTCAGCATTTTCAGTTGCTAGGGTGGGAGGATAACAACAACAACAAGGGTGAGAGTGAGGGGTTGTCGTCAATCCCTGGGAAACACAGCTCGACTCTGAGCAGCAGCGGCGGAAGGGACCCTCCTGGGCTGGATGCGAGGCAGGGGTGGGAATGAGGACACAGGACACAGGCTCCTCTGTGCACGGAGACTCCTCATATATCCCTTTTAAATAGTTCTCTCCCTCATCTGATTCAATGCAGTATACATTATTCATCCCCACCTTTTCTGTCTTCCCTCAACCCCAATGTCAGTCTTGTTTACAACAGTGGCACTATGCAATATTTGTCCTTTTGTGACTGAGATATTTCACTCAGCATAAAGTCCTCCAGGGTCACACATTTTAAATAATATTTCATGAGTTCCTTGTTTTTCAATGCTGCATTGTATTCCATTGTGTGAACATACCACAGCTTCTCTATCCATTCGTTTGTTGATGGGCACTTGGGTTGTTTCCAGCTCTTTGTTATTGCGAACAAAGAAGCAATAAACATGGGTGTGCAGCCATCTTAACTCTTTAGTCTGTCCTTTCTGGCGAGCGGAGCCTGCAGGAGTCCAATCTACGACACTTTCGTTCAAAGTATTAACAGGACTCACTCCTTTTCTCCTCTTCATTGTGACCAATGGATCTGTTCTCCCGCAGAAGACAAAGGAAGCATATAACACAGAGGACTATCAGGATGATGTCTAAGATTCTCACTAACATTTCCCTGAAATCCACAACCTTGAAGTATATAATAGTGAGGAGTATTATTTCTATCAATTTTATAGATCCAGGCTTGTGCTGCTGATTTTAAATAATGGCTTTTATGTGCTCCATAGAATTTTCAGCGGGTAAAGTTTCAGCAGGGCATTTTCTCCAAGGAATCTTTATGTTTGTAAACCACTCCTTGGTCTGTATACTATTTTATTTGCCCCTCGTGCATTTTTATAGGAGCTCTAGTGGTGTAGGAAGCAGGGAATTGCACTGCTAATCCCGAGGTGGCATGTCTTTGGTGATTTAGACCCACCAATGGCTCCACGAAAGATGAACAGTCTCCTCCCATGTGATTTACAGCCTTGGGAGCCTGCTCAAGGGTCACTTCCAACTTGCCAGCAGTGAGGTGTGACGTATGTATTTTTATAAGGAACTCTGGTGGCTCAGTGGCTAATGCATTTGGCTCTTACCTAGAACATAGTGATTTGATCCCACTAGCTACTCTGTTCCAGAATAGCAAGGTGGTCTGGATCACTAAGCAACATCACAATAAATGTAACAACTATATTATCAAGGATTTCACTTTACTTGGTCCTCCATCAACACCCCTGGAAGCATCAGCCAAGAAATAAAACAATGTATTTCACTGGACAAATATGCTACAGAAGTCTTCTTTATAGTCACCTTGAGGGTGAAGGCCATTAACACAGCAAGAAAAACCCATTTCCAAGTGGGATTATAACCACAGGTATAGTGGGAAGGGCGTACACCAGGGATGTGTCCTGTCTCCACACCTTTTCAACTATTATGCAGAACAGACTATCTGGGAGGCTGGGCTCTATGAGGAGGAATGTGGGGTCAAGACTGGTGGAAGATCTATCAACAATCTGCAATATGCAGATGATACAACCCTGCTTGCTGAAACTGAGGAGGACCTGAAGTGCTTACTGCAGAGGGTCAAGGACTGCAGCCTCCAATACAGATTGAGGCTCAATGTCAAGAAGACGATTCTCACCACTGGGCCAATTGGCAACATCAGGATGGATGGGGAAGAGATAGAGATTGTTCACAACTTTAGTTTGCTTGGCTCCACAGTCAACACTCTTGGCACCAGTAGCCAGGAAATTAGAAGACGTATTGCAATGGGAAAGTCTGCTGTTAGGGACCTCTCTAAAGTATTGAAGAGCAATAGTGTCTCTCTTGAGACTAAGGTGTGTCTGATACAGGCCATGGTCTTTGCAATCACTTGTTATGTATTAGAGAATTAGACAATGACTAAGGAGGATAGAAGGAGAATTGATGCCTTTGAACTGTGGTGATGGAGAAGAGTATTGAGGGTACCATGGACTGCTAGGAAAACAGATTCATCCCGGAGAGGGTCAAACTGGGCTGCTCCTTGGAGGCAAGGATTCTAAGGCTCCGTCTAACATACTTTGGACATGTTGCAAGGAGGGACAAGTCCTTGAGAGAGACATCATGCTTGGTAGGGTGGAGGGACAGCACGGAAGGAAAGGTCTCCTATGAGGTGGATTGATTCAGTGATCAGGGTAATCGGGATGGGTGTATCAGAGACGGTGTGATTGGCACAGGACAGAGCAGAGTTTAGGGATGTTGTCCATAGTGTCGCTATGAGTCGCAAGCGACTCGACGGCACATAACAACAACAACAACAACAACGTGTTAAGATTTACAATCATTTCAGGCATACAGAAGGTGGATAATAAATAAGGCAGACTGGAGAAGCATTGATGCACCTTTTTAATTGTGACATTATTGTAGAGTATTGAGTATACCGTGGACTTCCAGGAGAACTAATAAATCTGTCTTTGAAGAATGTGTCTTAGGAGTGAGGATGGCTAGGTCTCGTGGATCTCTTATTTTCCTTACTGGGGGAGACACCAGACTCCGGAGGATGATGTCACTCACAGGAAAAGATAAGAAAGAAAAAAGAAGAGAAGAGAAAAGAAAAGAAAACTCTCAACGAGATAGATTGACAAGTGCCCTCAAGAGTTGACTCAAACAGAGTGATGACAATGAGAATGATTCAGAACCAGACAACCTCTTGTTCTTTTGCACACAGAGTCCAATACTCATAGCAACCCTATGAACAACCAGAACCTTGTCCTACCAAACTCTTAACACCTCACAGCAACCCTATGAGCAAGATATGAGCCTTGCCCTAAATCCAGCATTCAGTAAAATGGGATGGAGATACCAGAGCTCTTTGTCAGGAACTACAGACAGTGCAACACACATTGTGAATAAAAAAAAATCAGGCAAAAAATGTGATGAAAGCAAATATGAGTTAGAATCAGGCCATTCAATTGGTTCAGTGACATACTTCTGTGTTTAAGTGCTGGTGGCTTACTCCTCAGCAAGTCTGAACTCTGGTGGCCTGGTCTGTTGTGAATTGTGCTGCTAACTCAAAGACCACATATGGGAAGTCAAATTTCATGTTAAATATTTATAATAAACTGAAGGCTACTTCAGGTTATGAAGGAGGCTAGTACAAGCTGGAATTCATCCTGAAGCACTACGGCAATCCTTAAATGTTTACAGGAGTAGACACTAAGGCAGTCCTTAAGCGTTTATAGGATTCTTGTATTTGTTAAACCCTCCCTTCTGAATCAAGCAGAAGTTTTTCAATAGAAAGAGCTTAGCTTCATTTGCACTGAATTCTCCTGGTGATTTGCTCCTTGGCAATTTTCAATAAAGACACAGGGAAGCTAAGGTCAGTGCTTCAATTTACTTCAATTGTTCAAGAACTATTCACCTCCTGCTTTACCTGTTTTGTCCTACATTCTTGGTGTTCTGTCTCATTATTAATACTTATTAATGTATTTTACCCTCGGTCTGCAACAGCCAAACATCTCCAGCAGCTAGAATCCACCAGCATCTCTAAGAAAGAAAGCCAAACAGTCTCGTCTGGTTACCATTTACCAGCTTGGAAGCCTGGTAGAGGGCACCTGTGACTGGAACCAACATCAGCAGTGATCTGGAGTTTTTGAGTGTACAGTAGTGGTCAAATGATATTTTTTTATTGATTTTCATAAAATCATTCATACACAGAGCATTTTGTACAAGTAGGAGAGTTTCTGAAAGTTGCTGGTTTGGGGATAATGGTCTGCATACAAGCTTAGATGCTCCGTTGGGAATCTCAGGGAGAAGCTAGCTGAAGACAGTTTACTAAGCAAGCACATGTACGTATCCCCAAGAAAAACAGGGGTGCTTTCATGAGACCTCATATAACCCAGAAGAGTAGCTTTGAAGTTTTTATTAATGAGAAGCTAAAGCTCTTGAGAGCTTGTAGAAAATACAGACTGCCGAGAAGCTATTGTCCTTGAGAATTTGCAGAGGATAAACTCTTCTTGTCTTTGTTAAAACTAAGTAAATTATTAAAAGCTGCGGTTACTGGATGACCAAAGACACATTCCTTTCTGGCTTCAGAGATACTTGTTAGATATACTATTTTATGGTCTCTGAGATAATTGTTTGCTGTGTAGTAAGAAGTCTGGTTATTTTGAAAGTAATGGAATGTTTGTTTCTTTCTATATATGCTGAAAAAGAAGAAAATATTTTGCTTTTGGTTCCAAGCCTGAGTCCCCAGTGCTTTGCTTTCTCTCTCTTCATTTTTCCTCTCAGCAGGGTCGTGTCCTCAGTACTGCTGAAGAAAACTGGCAACATGCAAGCATGCATATGAATTGTATTTTCTATTATTAATTACTGCTGATCTATGTGTATTATCACCCTATCCTTTCCATTCCCCATTGAATCTTTCCTATTCCTTCACCTCCTCTCCCACTAACCTCCTCTATCCTAGAGATTCCCCCCTCCCTCTATTCCTCTATCTAACATTTACCCTAATCTTGAGTGGTCTTATATGGACAAATTCTTAGGGCTTGTGAAAATTATTGTATTGGGAATAAACTATTTACTTTTCATATTTTCCTTATACCTCTGCCATAGCACTTTGGCTCGGTATCAACCTTTTAAACCAGGCGTGCTATTGTATTTGGGGTGAGAAGAGAAGCTCTGCATGATGGAGACAGAAGCCCAAAGAGGTAGATGTTCAGGTAAGAGCTGTGTAGCTGAGCCCTTGGAGTGGAGAGCCCAGTTCTTCTGCTTGTCATGCTCTCCTTCCCTCTTCTTGGCTGAATCCTGGCTTGTTTGTGTTTTTATGTGCTATAGAGTCAACTCCACCTCATAGCAACCCTATGAATAACAGATCAAACCTTGCCCTGTCTTGTTCCATCCTCATCATATCTGATGTGCTTGAGCCCATCGTTGTCACTGTGTCAATTCATCTTGTTGAGGGTCTTCTTCTCTTTCTCTGACCCTCCACTTTCCCCAGTGTGATTTCTTTTTCCAAGGATGAGCTCCTCCTGACAATAACGGCCAGAGTCTGTGAGATGGAGTTCTACCATCCTGACCTGCAAGGAGCAACCTGGTGGCACTTTCTTCAACACATTAATTTTTGCTCTTTTGACGGTCGATGGGATTTTCAGTACTCTCTGCCAACACTGCAATTCAAAGGCATTGCTGCCTTTTATCCTTCTTCGTTGTCCATCTTTCAGATGCATAGATACTGGTTGGATCAGACATACCTTAGTCTTTATACTGATATCCTTACTCTTAAGCATTTTAAAGAGATTGTTGACAGTGGATTTTCCCAAAGTAGACTGTCTTTGGATTTCTTGACCATGGATGTTGATTGTGACTCAAGGTAAAACCTGGCCTAAAACCCATTTATTACTTGTTGTTACCTGCTGTTGAACTGACTTCAACTTATGGTGACCTTACACTTAACAGAATGAAATGCTGTCACCTTCTGTGTTACTCTCACAGTTACCAGTATGTTTGAGTCCATTGATGCAGCCATGATACCAATCTGCTTCACCAAGGGTCTCTCACACCCTTATGCTTCCCTAACGTGAAGTTCTCCTCCAATGATTGCATCCTACTGGGTGACATGTCCAAAGCAAATAAGTCAGACAATACTATCCTGCTGTCATGCATTAAGTTTTCATTGCCTGATTTCAAGAAATAAATCTCCAGGCCTTTCTTCCTCCTATATCTTAATCCTGAGTTCACATAACGTCTGTGCAATAAGAACAAAAACAATAAATCTCCAGAGGGCAGGCTCCTTGTTGGAGAAAGATACTTCTTTGAAAGACAGTTTGTAGACAGACATAGACATGCCTGTCCTTTGAAAGTAAAACACAAACAGAATACTTCTGTCCATAAGAATCCTCTCTGAGATTTCAAAGCAGCCATGTCCTTAGGGGATATGTGGTGATTTTGCACTGGTGAAACTTAGGAAAAGAACATAGAAGTTTTTACTCAAAATGATCAGGAAAGAGATGAAAATCGTGTTAACTAGTGTGTGTGTGTGTGTGTGTGTGTGTGTGTGTGTGTGTGTGTGATAATCTCCAAGGGGAGAAGAGAGGAAAAAGGCTTCAAGGAAGAGAAATATAGTGTGCGTAAATGGTGTAAACGAGAAACAAAAGTACTCACTCAGTTCTTTTCCACTCTCATTGCTGTTGAATCAGTTGTGACTCGGAGCTGACCCAGTGGGTTTTCAAGGCTGTAAACTGCTCAAGAAGAGACTGTCCATCTTTCTCCCACTGGTGGGTTTGAATCCCCAGAGAAGCTCAGCCTTTAGAATATCAGTGCAACTCTAAATGGACCACACTAGAGACCCTGATATTAGTCATTCTTACCGGCTCCCCACAGGGTAGTCTAGGCAGATGTGGTGGTAGGATTCTTTCTTTACTATGGATTTGCCCTCTTAGTATCCTGCCCTGCTATGAGAGACTGCCATCCCAAAGGCAGACAGTTCATATTCACAGGAGGAAGACAGGCAGGCTCCTCCTGTGTGACTTACACCCTCTGAATATTTTAATAAAGTTTTAGGAAAGTGAAACCTTCATTCTAAAAAATTATCCATTCTCAGAGAATGAATATCTCATTTATGGGGAAAAAAGTACCCCAACCTCAACATCTGTTGAAGTACAGGTTAGGCACCATCCTTATTGTGTTTAAGCCTCATGGAGGGAAATGGTAGTGCAACAAGACCAGTCAGGCTCTGACTTCTGGGGCCTGGGCCAGGGGTCTACCTTCTGACCTGATTGGGCAGCATCAACAGATAGTGATCCACTGGCCTGTCTCCATCCATCCCTGTGGCCTTATGGGTCAAGCTGAAGTTTGACCCAAGAAGTTGGAACTTGCCAGCCTCCACATCAGCATGAGCCTTTTCCCTAAAGACTTATGAGTTCCTATGAGATTTGCTGCAAATTAGGGAACCCAAAGACAAAGGCAGGAAGTAGTCCTGAGAGAAGGAGGAACGGTGTTGTAGAGATAATAGAATCTTGAAGTAGTTTCAAAACATGAACATTTAGGACTTCTATAACTTCTACCTCATAACAACCAGATTGGTGCTATTTCTTTAAAAATCCTCTTCATCTAGGAGTATGAGAAGCCAAATTTCATACCAAATATAATATGATAAACCATATGCTTGCTGAGGAATTGAAGGAATCACATAAGTTGGAATTTCTCTTGTGACAGATCACAGGAAATGAGCTGCTTTCTGAAGACAAGAGGTATCTAGGTCCCTGGCAGAGGGAGACCTATACATGTGAAATACTTCCTTCATGAGCTGAACATTAGGTTGCCAATAGAGGAAAAATTCGACTTAATTTACAAGAGAATTAATTCTCTTTATGATTTGCTTCCCCTGATTCTCAATAAATACACAGAGAGGCACAGCTTATGGTGCTTCAGTTCATTCAAAATGCTGCAACCCCTCCCCCCGTTTTTGACACTCTCTGTTAATTTCATTCTTGGTGTTCTGTCTCATTATTAATGATCAATATACTATATACACATGGATTTCACCTGAGGGTATGCATAGGAATCAGATAGATTTCATCTGTGGAAAGACTTGCCGGAGAATCTCAATATCAACTGTGAAAACTAGGCCAGGTGCTGATTGTGGAACAGACACCACCAACTACTCATATGCAAGTTCAAGCTGAAGCTGAGGAAAATTAAATCAAGTCCACAGGAACCAAAACTTGACCATGAGTCTATCCCACCTGATTTTCAAAACCATCTCAGGAATAGCTTTGAGGCCTTGGACATTTATGAGTGAAGACCAGGTGAGCGAAGGGAGGATATCAAGAATATAATCCAGGAAGAATGCAGAAGGTCATTACAAAGGCAGAGAAGGAAGAAAAGACCAAGAAGGATGTCAGAAAAAACTTTAAATATTGCACTGGAGCGCCAAGAAGCCAAAACAAAGGGAAGAAATCAAGATATTAAGAAGTTGAACAGACAATTCCGAAGGGCAGCAAGGGAAGACAAAGTAAAATATTACGATGAAATATGCAAGGAGCTGGAGTTAGAAAATAAAAAGGGCTGAACTCGCTCAGCATTTCTTAAGCTCAAAGAACTAAAGAACAAATTCAAACCTCGAGTTGCAATACTTAAGGATGCTTGGGCCAAATATTAAATGATGCAGGAAGCATTTAAAAAGATGGAAAGAGTATACAGAGTCATTGTACCAAAAGGAATTGGTGGACACAGAAGAATTTCATTAGTGAACGTATGAGCAAGAGCCTGTGGTGATGAAGGAGGAAGTTCAAGCTGCTCTGAAAGAATTAGAAAACCCAAGGCTCCAGTAATTGATGGCATACTGATTGAAATATTTCAACAAACAGATGTTGCCCTGGATTTGCTCAACAAGTTGTGCCAAGAAATCTGGAGGACAACCACCTGGCCTACTGACTGGAAGAGATTTCTCTTTGTTCCCATTCTAAAGAAAGGTTATCCAACAGTTGTTGCTGTTGTTATGTGCCGTCGAGTCATTTGTGACTCATAGCGACCCTATGTACAACAGCCCTAAACCCTGCTCTATCCTGTGCCAATCGCATTGTCTCTGACACACCCAACCC
>NW_006400058.1:1238059-1269199 GCF_000299155.1 Elephantulus edwardii
TCATTGATTATGCAAAGGCATTTGACTGCGTGGATCATAACAAACTGTGGCTGACTCTGAGAAGAATGGGAATCCCAGAACATTTAATCGTGTTAATGCAAAACCTATACTTGGACCAAGAGGCAGTTGTCAGAACAGAGCAGGGCAACATTGAATGGTTCAAAATTGGGAAGGGTGTGTGCCAGGGATGTGTCCTATCCAACAGAGTGTAGAAATTATCAAACAATATCATTGATATCACATGAAAGCAAGATTTTTGCTGAAGATCATCCAAAAACGACTGAAATAGCACATCAACAGAGAACTGCCTGAAGTGCAGGCTGGATTTAGAAGAGGCTGTGTGTTGCTGTCCATTTGCAGGCAACGAACAGCAACGCCTTGATGAGAGTAAGTATGATGGAGACACACCACCCTGGGAGCCATTCAGAGAGTCAATCCAGCTCAATTTTATTGGGGGCTGCAGCGCACTTATATATGAGCAAGTAAACAGGAAGACAGGATAAGGCGGGCTTGCAGACGTGGGACATGCGGATTGGATAGGAGAACCTCAGCCTAGTGCAGACTACGCCCAGCTCAACAGATGCGGCAGCCATCTTCCCAGGTGGTGAGCTTTCTCAAGCCAGTACGGCCAAACACAGGAGAGCTGTCTCTATCCTGTATTAAAGGTCATTGAAAGGCTTGCACTTATCCGGAGCTAGGTGATCTGTCCTGGTCAGAGGCCCTCTCTTCCTCCCCAACATTTCCCAACATCTGTGGCACTAGAGAAATTATAGCTAATGTCAGAGGGATTTTAGCTGAAAGCAGAGAGTACCAGAGAAATGTCGATCTGTGCTTCATTGACTATGCAAAAGCTTTTGACTGTGGATCACAACAAACTGGCTGACTCTGAAAAGAATGGGAATCCCAGAAAACTTGATCGTGCTTATGCGAAACTTATACTTGGACCAGGAGACAGACATCAGAATAGAGAAGGAAACACTGCATGGTTCAAAATTGGGAAGGATGTGTATTAAAGGATGTGTCCTATCTCCATATCTTTTCAATCTATATGAAGAACAGATTATCCAGGAGGCTGGGCTCTATGAGGAGAAGTGTGGCATCAGGATTCATGGTAGACTCATTAACAATCTAAATTATGCAGACGACACAGCCCTGATTGCTGAAATTGAGGAGGATCTAATGCGCTGGCTGCAGAAGGTCAAGGACTGCAACCTTCAACATGGATTGAAGTGCAACATCAAGAAAACAAAGATTCTCACCACTGGGCTGATTTGCAGCATCACAATAGATGGTGAAGAGATTGAGATTGTTGACAGCTTCAGTTTGCTTGGCTCTACAATCAATACTCTCGGTACCAGCATCTAGGAAATTAATAGACAAATTTCATTGAGAAAGTCTGCTGTCAGAGACCTCTCCGAGGTACTGAGGAGCAACGA
The DNA here is from genome assembly GCF_000299155.1 of Elephantulus edwardii. Classification (NCBI taxonomy): domain Eukaryota; kingdom Metazoa; phylum Chordata; class Mammalia; order Macroscelidea; family Macroscelididae; genus Elephantulus; species Elephantulus edwardii. The sequence continues at coordinate 1,239,496 of NW_006400058.1, forward strand.
TGTCAGTCTGGAGATTAAGGTGTGCCTGATACACTCAATGGCCTTTGCCATTACTTACTATCCATCAGAGAGCTGGACAATGACTAGGGATGATAGAAGGAGAATTGATGCCTTTGAGCTTTGGTGCTAGAGAAGAGTATTGAATATACCACGGACTGCTAGCAGAACAAACAAGTTCGTCCTGGAAAGGATGAAGCCAGGCTGCTCCTTGAAGTCAAGGATTCTGAAGCTCCGTCTGACATACTTCGGGCATGTTGCAAGACAGGATCAGTCCTTGGAGAGGGACATCATGCTTGGGAGGGTGGAGAGATAGCGGAGAGGAAGACCCTTGATGAGATGGATTGATTCCATCACTGGGGAAATGGAGATAGGTGTGTCAGAGACAATAAGGTTGGCAAGAGATAGAGCAGGGTTTAGGGCTGTTGTATCTACGTACGCTATGAGTCGGAAGTGACTCGATGGTACATAACAACAACCACCCATAAGTCTGCAACATTGGAGGATTGATTTGATTTCTTTTATCTTATTATCTTAAAAGACAAGCTGGAACATATATTTATTTTTTTTAAAAGTTTGTATGACTGATATTATTTATTCCTTTAAAATACTTTGTAGAATTCTCTGATGAGATTAAATCTTAAATTTTGACATTACTTTGAGATAATGCTTTAAATCAGTTTAAAAATACCTCCAAAATATTTACAATTTTCACTTATACTGCAAGGGTTGTTTTATCTTCCAGATTTTATCTAATTCTTCAAATACAGTCATGGAAAAATGGTTCATAATTCTGACATTCAGGTCCGTAATGGGGGACGGGGGAGGGCGTGTTCTCACAGACTTTTGGGGATTGTAGTCCAGCAAGCGGCCCACCCAGGCACTTCCGGTGTAATTGGACAGAGGCGTCTGTCATTTCCGGAGGGGATTCTGGGATTTGTAGTCCAGGGGGTTGAGTTCGAGGCATAGCATTTGGGAGTGAAGGGCGAGGCCGAAGTCATCCTTCCATCCGGAGGTGAGGCAGCTCCGTTGTCCCCTGTCCCTTTGGAGCCTTCCGGCCCAGGGCTTGCGGCCAGCGGTGCACGGTGGGCTTCAGGGACGGAGGCGACGGCTTGAGTTCCCTCCAGCTGAGCCTCCTAGCGTTTGAGGCGGTTCAGAGATCTGCAGGGAAGGGAACATGGCCCGGGTTTGAGGGTCTCCCGGGGGCTCTCCGCTCCCCCAACCCATTTCCTCTACCCGGCAGCTTTGCCACTTCCTCATAGTGCAGGTGACTGGGCAAGTTACTTTACCATTCACAGTCCAAGCAAGTTAATCCCCAATAGAATTGATGTAGGAATGAAAAGAGATCCTAGAGGAGGAAAAGACTGGAGCAGAGTTTGGCAAGCGATACGCCTGTGTTTGCCAGTTCCCGACTAAGCGTGCAATTCCAGACCGCCGCCCGGGGATGGAGATGGAGAAGGGGATGAGCCGGGCGTGGGATCAGAGCCCCAGTGCAGGGGAGCAGGCCTGGGTCTGATTCTCCTGCCAATCACATCAGGGGCTGTGAATGGGGTCCCAGCCTCATGTACAGCAGAAGGGGACAGTGCCAAGTCCTGCTTCACCCTCACAGCCTTTGCGGTATTTGAGACCATTGTTGCAGACACTGTCTCTGTCCATCTCGCTGAGGATCTTCCTCCCTTCGGTAACCCTCTCCTTTACATACCCTTGCAGCTTTTCTGCAGACACCGGTTCTTCCTCACAGCAGGTCCCAAGTCACTGAGATCCTCTCCATCCTTGCTTCTGGATCTCTGATGACTTGCCTTTGCTGGTTTTTGGATGGGATACACCTCCCCCCCTCCCTCCCGCCACACACACACACACACACACACACACACACACACACACGAGTGTGTCTCTTCTAGCTACTAGTGCCTGGGGCTTGTTTCACGGCCTGACTGTGGACTGTGGAAGGATCCAGCTTCCTCTCTTCCCTAACCTTGACTTCTAAAGAAAATGGAAGCAGGGACACTTGGCTTCAGCAGAGAAGCATTTCCCTTCCCCTGGCAGCAGTATGTCACCACTTCCATCCTTAGCAAAATTTACTGCTAGGAAAAGGCTCAAAATTGATTGAATAAATGATGTTATGTATTGACATGTCGGAACCGACTCATAGCTGAACCTCCATCTGGTTTTCAAAGGCAATAAAGCTCAGGGGAGGAGATTGCCCATCTGTCTTCTGCCAAGCAGCAGGTGGATTAAAACGTGTACCTTTCGGTCCTTACCACTGGTCACCAGAGCTCCGTGATTAAATATTGTTGCTATGCACCGTTGACCCTCTGGTGACCACTGACTCTCTGGTGGGTTTTCAGAGGCAGTAAGGGAAATGGTATTCTCATTGCAACATAACCAGGCAGGCTCTGGATCTTGCCAGTTGGACCCTGAACCTGTGTTTGCTGTATGACCTGATTGAGCAGAATCAAAAGAGAATACATGATCCACATGGGAGGAGATTGCCAATCCTTCTCCTGCAGAGCTGGAGAGCTGGGGGATTCGAACCGCTTGCCTTTGGGTTGGCAAAGTACCTCCTTATTGCTGGGCCACCAGAGCTCCCTTTTCTGACTAATTAAGAGGATACATTTATCAAGGGGATCAATGAATGGTAATTGTTACTACCTTAGGTACCAGGCAGCATTTTAAAGTCTTTGCAGCAGCACACAGTGCTCCTTTGCAAACAAGGAGGCTCAGGAAGTTATTAGTTGTCTAAGTTAGAATAGTTTGTAAGAGGTCAGGTTGGAAAATGAACCCTTGTAATGGCTTCCTGGGGGCTGTACTTCTAATCCAAAGGTGGTGCCTCTTTGGTGGTTCAAATCTACCAGCAGCTCCAAGGGAGAAAGATGGACAGTCGCCTTCCATGTGATTTATATTCTTGGAAACCCGCTTGGAGGGTCAGCTGTGAGTACCAAACAATCTGAGGGTGACGGGTCGAATGGTGTCCTAGCCTCCATTCTTAATAGCCAAAGTGTGTTGTTGTTGTGTGCTGATAGCAAGTCCTGACAGCCAGTCCTGCACCTCAACCACCTTCACAGTCGCTGCTGTGCGACTGTGCGATTGGGGTCACTATGTCCATCTCTCTCACTGAAGTCTTCCTCTTTTTTGCTGACCTTGCTACCTGCATAATGTCTCTCTCCTGGAACGTGGTGGATGAGAGCCCTCAGGGATTATTTGGGAGGTAGATTAGGCTCTTGAAAACAGCTGACAACTCCTTGGACTAATATTAGTTCCTTAGCTGTAATATCAGGTGTGCATATGTATAGACAATTGGTTATTGTTATTTGCAGTAGTTGTGTTCTGAAAGGAGTCTCTGGGTGATGCAAATGGCTAACACATTCGGCTGCTAAGCCAAAGGTTGGAGGTTTGAGATCATTCAGAGGTGCTTCAGAAAAAGTCCTACCAGTCTGCTTCCAAAACATCAGCCATTGAAAACCCAAGCACAGTTCTGCTCTGACACACTCAGGGTTCCTGTGAGCCAGAATGTGCTTGAAGATCCATATGTTCTGTAAAGTACCTGTAAGCACTGAATCAGTGAATGCCAGACCTTTGTTTCTGAATAGCTTGGTAGCATAGTGGTGAAAGAGTTTGGCTGCTATCTAAAAGATAACAGGTTCAAATCCAGTAGCCATTCCTGGATAGGCTGCTCCTATAAAGAGTTACAGTTTAGGGTTAAAACCCTTTGAGCAGTCCTGCTTTGTCTTACAGGGTCACTCTGAGTCAGGATTGACTTGATGGCAGTGGGTGTTTATTTTTTAGGACTCTTATTTCTAGAGGGGAATAGAGTTAGGATCCTGAAAACTTCTTTCTCTGTCATTGCTGTCAAGTTAGAACCGACTCATAGCCAACCGTCCAGCAGGTTTTCAGAGCCTGTGAATTGCTCAGGAGATTGCCCATCTTTCTCCCTTGGAGCCTCGAGTGGATTTAAACACTTGAGAGGAGCCGCCTTTGGGTTAACGACACATCTCTCCACACACTGCCCTCAGAACTTCCTTGCAAACTTCTGATTCCACATTTTTGTTACATGTGCACATAACCTTGTTTTATGTTTGTCTCTGTTTAAAGACAACTTATAAATATTATTGATTCATTAGTACTAAATGGATGGCCCTCAGTGCTGTAACTCATGGCCATGCTAAACTTACCTGACACCCCTCCAGAAGGCACATTGTAACCTTCTTGGGCGTAAGAAACGGCAGACAGCATGTGAGCATGTGTATGTCATATTTTAAACAGCATGCTCACAAACACAAACAAGGACAAACAAAACAGAAATATCACAACCCTGTGGGACAGAGCAGAACTGCTCACAGAGGGCTTCTGAATTTCATGTACATGTGACATGATGACTTGCTCCTCCATTCTGTCACTTGTGTCAGGATTTCATTTCTCCTACTGGCTGAGTACAGAGCTCTGGTGGCCTAGTGGTAAGGAGTTGTGCTGCCAACCCAAAGGCAGGCAGTTTGAATCCATCAGCTGCTGTGAGGGAGAAACATAGGCAGTTTCCTCTCATGTAATTTACAGCCTCTGAAAATTGCATTTTATTATATTCATCTACTTAAGTTGTTTCCACCTTCCAGCTATTATGAGAAGTGTTGCAATGAGCATGGTGTACACATCTCATTTTTGAGTTCCTATTCTCAGACCCTAGGAGATAGACTTAGGAGTATGTTTTAGTCATCTGGTGTTATTTTAAGATAGAATCTATGAGGAGATGGCTTTAACAAACAGATGTTTGTTCTCTCACAGTCCAGGAAGCCACAAGTCTAAATTCTTAGAACTAGCTTTAGGGAAAGGCTGTCTCTCTATTTTGGTTCTGGAGGAAGGTCAGTGTCTCTTTCAGCATCTGCATGCCCATCATTCCTTGGAGAGCTCCATGTGTCCTGGCCTTCTGTTAAGGAGCTTCCCAGCATAGGAACCCGAGACTGAAATGACACTCTCCACTCTGGATGGTTCTTTCCTGTTGGTACTGAGGTCCCCATTTTTGATCATTTCTCCATCCAGGAAGCTCTGGTGGCCTGGTGGGTAAAGAATGTGTTGCCAACCTAAAGACAGGCAGATGAATCCCATAATGCTTCACAGGAGAAAGAGGAGCCAAAAAAAAAAAAAAAAAAAAGAGGAGCCGTCTCCTCCCGTGAAGGTTACAGCCTCTGAAAATCCACTGAAGGGTCAGCTATGAGTCACTTCTGACTCAACAATGAACATTGTATTGAGTTTCTATCTTAAACAAAAGGTAATGCAGGCATCCTCTAGGGAAATTCCTTTTAATCAGATCAAAATTGTTTTCTGTTGAGTTGGAACCAATCATAGCTGACCCTTCAGCAGGTTTTCAGAGGCAGTAAATCTTGTGGGAGAGGATTGCCCATCCTTCTCCTGTAGAGCAGTTTTAGTGGATTCGAACTATGTGCCTTTGGTATTACAGCACACCTTCTTACTACTATGTTATAGCCTACCCTTAAATCTCTTAAGATTTGGTGTATCACATCATGAGCGGCTATTACAAAACTTCTGCATAACATCATTGCATGTGTATTTTCTGGGGAACATGATTCAGTCCACGATGGTGTAGAACTGTTGGGTCATATGGTAGTTCTGTTTTTGGTTTGTCAAGAAACCATTATTTTCCACAATGATTGTACCATTTCACATTCTCATCAGCAGTGGATAAGGATTCTACCTTCCCCACATCCTGTAGCCATCCTAGGAGAAGAGAAATGGGTTCACTGTAGTTTTGATTTACAGCCTTGGAGTCTCAAGGGAAGGTCAGCTATGAATCAGTTCTAGCAGAACAGCAGTGAGATGAGATGAGAGGCTGACTAATGTTTCTGAGCATCTTTTTATACTTTTGGTAGACATTTGAATGTCATCTTTGGTGAGATGTATATTCAGTTTCTTTGCTTATTTTATGTCAAGTCATTCTGTATTCCTGGAATAAATTCCAATTTTCATGGTTTATGACTTTTAATATGCTCTTAGATTCTGTTTGCTAGTATTTTGTTAAAGATTTTTGTACCTGTATCCATGAGCTGTTATTGGCCTGTAGTTTTCTTTTTGTGTAATATATTTGCCTGGTTTGGACATCAGCATTGTTTGTTACATAGAATAAATTACAGTTTATTCCTTACTCTCTATCTTTTGGAAGAGTGTAAACAGCATTTGTGTCAAGTTTTTAAATGTTTGATAGGGTCCCCATGAATCCATCTGATCTAGGACCCAGATTTTTTGTTGTTGTTTGGAGGTTTTTGGTCACTGATTTGATCTCTTCCCGTGTGGGTCTCTTGAGACTTTCTGTTTCCTTTGCAGTCAGTTTGAATAGCTTTGGGTGATTACAAACCTCTCACAATTTTCCTATTAGTCATAGATGATCCAGTTATTGCCATACAGTTGTTTCTGAGATTCTTTGATAGTTCTCTTTATTCCTGTCAGGCCGGCTGTGCCGTATTGGTAAACGTTATTGCACTCAAGGCCATGATTCCATCTCATTGTCTTCTTTTTTTTTGCTGGTACTCTACTTTACCAAGGGCAGTGCCCTTTTCTAGGGGCGTCTTTCCTGATCACATGTCCAAAGTAAGTGAGATGAAGAGTCGTGTCTGCTTTCCTTCAGCTGCAAGGAAATGGAAAATCATGGTACAATTGAACAACTTCCACCTACTCAGTTCAGTTAATTCCCTCAGCATTTCTATGAAGCAGATGCTGTTTTATCCCCAATTTTCCAGAACAGAATTGATACACTGAGGGGTGAATAATTTACCCAGAAGTTTTAGAAAGTAGAGGTGTCATACCAAGAACCCAGGCAGTCTTGCCTTGGAATTCATAAGTACCTCCTGCCCGCTCTCATTTTCTGCCACTCCCTGGAAGTAAATGTCTACTTTGGGAACTACAAGGAGACACTTAGGATTGCTGGGCACATCTGTGCATCGTTCACTCCGCAAGGTTCTTGACTGAGTGTGCCTCATATAGCTGGAACCCAGACCACACTCTACCTGACAGGTTTTATGTGGCTGCCTCTTCCTGGAGGAAGGAATAACTTCCATAAAGTCACTTGCAGTTGTCATATGGGACAGACAGCCATGCCCTTTATCACATGACTTCTCTCTCTCTCTAGGTCTGCCTTCCTAGGGTGCTAAACCAAGAGCAGGAGAGAATGACCAAGCTCCAGGTGAGTTGAGCTTTCTTGTTTGGTACATGGCATCTCACTTCTCAGAGCTCAGCTCCTGCTTGCAGTGTGCTGGGGAGGTGCTGTTTTGTTTTTGTCGGAGTTTTTCCTAGTTTTATGTTCTCAGTATTTATTCCCCGTGTGATTGTTGTTGTTGGTACCGTTGGGCCTGTTCTGACTCACAGAGACCCTCCAAACAGCAGAAGGAAACCCTGCGTGGCCCATGCCGCCTTAACTATTGATGTGCTCGAGCCGGTGTGGTAGCTTCTAGGTCTGTCCACCTCGGTGAAGGTCTTTCTTTTTCACCCTTCTCTAGGGTTGAGCCCTCCTGATGGCGTGCTCACAGTTTGTGAGACGAAGTCTCGCCGTCCTCACCTCCAAGGAGCATTCTGCTGCACTTTCCAAGAGAAATTTGTTTGCATAAAAATCAAGGGTCCTTCATTGTGGGGAGGGCTGGGTGTATGGAGGGGGGAGAGGAGAAGAAAATGTGCAACAATGAAAAAAGACTTAAAATCTTTTTAATGTTAAAAAGTAATAAACTCAAGGCTCCTTGAGTGATGCAAATAGTTACACTTGATTATCACATTTAAAAATGAGAAATGTATTTGCCAAAGGTAAGGCAGTTAATTGATTTTTTTTAACCTTTTTGGAGGAAGGTATTCTTTTTATTTTTTTAAAATTTTATTATTTTTGTGTGAGTGTACCATCAAATCAGATCTGACTGGTACAGGAGGAGATTGTCCTTCCTTCCTCGGCAGAGGATCTGGTGGATTCGAACCGTGCCTCTCTGGGATTGTAGTTGCAGCTCCTTGCCACTAGGCCACCAGAGCTCCCCAGAGGAAGGTATTCTTGAAGAACAATCTGATTCTGATGTATTATCACTTAAAAGTACGTTTTCTTTGCTATTACAGTTTGAGTTGATGAGAAATTTCCTTAAAGAAAGCAATCAGATGTTGGTGCTAGAGACAGTCTGGAAATAAATGCCCACTAACTGGATTGTTTACACACAGAAACTTAATGACATCAAGTTGATTCTGACTCGTGGGGGAGAGCCCACTTGACGGGCTCCTCGTAGTTCCCAAAGCTGGTATCTTTATGGACCAAGTGGTGAAGCCTTTGACTGCTGGCAAAGAAAGGATCAGCAATTAAACCCAGCTGCCGCCCTGCAGAAGCAGGATGTGACAGTCTGTTTTGTGAAGATCCCCAGCCTTGGAAATTCCCTGGGGCAGTTCTGCTCTGAGCTGGAGGGGTGATAGGAGTTGCAATTGCCTCCATGGTTTTTTGTTTGCTTTAGTATTCAGGGGAACTGACCTCCATAACTTTCTCTAAGGAGTGGCTAATGCATTTGAACCTCCGACCTGCTTAGAAGCCCAAGTATGCCCAAGTGCTGCAGCTGAAAACCAACAAACCACGCTGCCCTGTTTAACCATGTTACACATCATAAAGCTCTGGCAGCCTAGTCTATAGGGTGGTTCAAATCTACCAGCTGCTCCACGAGAGGAAGGTAGACAGTCTCTTGTGTGATTTACAGCCTTTGAAAAGCTGCTGGATGTTCAGCTAGGGGTCTGTACAGACAGGATGGCAAGGACTGACCGATTGAAATAATAAAAGTGCATCGAATACTTTGTAGTCTTTAAATGAGTAAAGTACACTATTCACTTGGTGTTGATGATGGTAGTTAAAATCTATTGAGCATTTACTATTTGTCAAGCATTGTCCTGCAAGCTTTCTGTGTGTTCATGAATTTAACACTTCGAACCGCCTCTCGCCCTTCTCACAAAGAAGGAAGTGCTGCAGGGTAGGAGACCGGCTAGTTTATCCATGGTCACACAGCAACAGGTAGTACACGAGACAGTCTGACTCTGCACTTAGCACTGTTTTGTTGTTGTGTTCTGTCAAGTTGGAACTGACTCCTCGCACATCCTCCAGTGAGTTTTCAGAGGCTAGAAATCACGGGGGAGGAAATTTCTCCCACTGTGCAGTGGGTGGGTTCAAACTGCTTGCCTCACCCCTGAGGCCAGCAGAGCTCCTTGCTGCGGTGGGTGTGCTGTGCATCTGAGATCACTGCCTGCCCACGCAGGATGGACCACAGTGGCCACTGAGCATGACGAACAATTTAATACAAGGGGAGGGGCAGAGAGTTCAGAGTCAATCACATCTTCAACCCTCAGGAATTAAATTCCTGGGACTTTGTGCAAGTCTGCTGTCAGTAACCTCTCCAGTGTCAGGGACCTCTCCAAATTACTAAGAAGCAGTTATGTCAGTTTGAAGACCGAGGTGTACCTGTTCAGTCCATGGTCTTTTTAGTCACCAGCTGTGCATCAGAGAGTTGGACAATGAATAAGGATGAAAGAAGAAGAATTGATGCCTTTGAGTTGTGATGTTGGAGGAGAATACTGCATATCTCATGGACTTCCAAAAGAGTGAATAGATATTTCTTGGAGAAGACAGCCAGAATGCTCCTTGGAGGCAAAGATGACAAATCTTGGTCTCACAAACTTTGGGCATGTGGCTAAGAGAGGCTGTTCATTAGAGAGGGACATCATGCTTGGAAAGAAAGGTGGAGGGGTGGTGAAAGAGAGGAGATATCACACACACACACACACACACACACACACACACACACACACAAACCCCACCCCCAGTGAGCTGAATTGACACAGTGACTGCAGCCGTGGCTCTCGTGTTTCAGGCAGGCATGATGAGGCTGGCACAGGATAGGACAGGGTTCAGAAGTCACTGTGAGTTGTACTCAACTCTACACACCTAACCACAACCACCCTTTCCAGCTGCAGTACTTTTGGAAGACTGCAGTACATCAATAGGTGGCGTTAGTGATGTTGCAGGCACAAAGCTGGGGGAAACAGAAGTCACACTTCCTCTTGTTCAGTTGGTTCCACTCCTGACAAGCCCCTGTATGGCAGGGTAGCTCTCCGTACAGTATTCGTGGCTGTGTCCTCTATGGAAGCAGGTGTCCAGGCCTTTCTTCTGAGGCCCTCCTGGGTGGGTTCAGGCCACCAGCCATTAGGTTACTGCTGTTGTTAGACTTTACCATGTCATCTCTGACGCATAGCAAGTCTGTACAGCAGGACAAACTCCTACCCCATCCTCTCCGTCTGCTGTGCTCAAGCCTGTGATAACGCAGCCACTGACACTGTTCATCTGCTGACCCTCCACTTTTCCAGGGACTGACCTCTCCTGATAACCTGTCCAAAGTATGTGAGAGGAAAAAGTACAAAGCCTTCATTCCACCCATGGACTCTGTTAGAGACGGACTTGAGTCCCTCAGAACATCCAGTCTCTTCCCGCTCGCCGTGCCTACCTTCTCAGTTCTGCTCCACTTCTAGGGGGCGTTGAACTTTAAGCAGGAGGTTGTGTGTGTTTGGTGTTGCAGGAGGCTGTGACGTTCAAGGACGTGGCCGTGGTCTTTACCGAGGAGGAGCTGGGCCTGCTGGACTCCACCCAGAGGATGCTGTACCGAGACGTGATGCTGGAGAACTTGAGGAACCTACTGTCAGTGGGTGAGGACGGGCACTTTTGTGTATTCAGGGTCTAGTGTGTTCTGTCATCCCCATCACTTAGGGCTTTGTGGTTGTCTTTAACTGCTGCTGAGTTGGGACCCACTCAAAACTGACCCTCTACCAGGTTTTCAGAGGCTGTAAATTGAATAGGTGGAAAGGGCCCGTCTTTTTTTCCTTGGGGTAGGTGGTGGATTTGAACCATGTGCCTTAGGGTCAGCAACACATCCTCTTACCACTAGACCACTGGAGCTCCCTACTAAGGGCTTTTTGTTATTGTTGTTATTTGTCACTGAGTCGAGTATGACTTGAGTGCAACCCCATGAACAACAAATCTGAATCCTTTCCTATCCTGTACTGTCCTCATCATCTGATACACGTGAGCCCATTGCTATAGTCACTGCCAGTCCATCTCATAGAGGATCTTCCTCTCTTTCTCTGACCATCTACAGCCTCTTCTAGCTCCATGCCCAGAGTGTGAAAGATGCAGCTTTGCCATCTTTACCTCCAAGTAGCATGTTAGCTGCACCTTTTTCGAGATATACCTGTTTGTTCTGCTGAGCTTGGGGTAGCGGGTGCCCTAGTCCCTGTGGTCCACAGAGTAAAGAGACTTCTGGTGTCTCTGTCCTTGTCAGTGAACTGTGAATGGGCAATATTGCTTTGGGGTCTTGTCTCCCCTTTTTCCAACTCTGTGTTGTACCCCTATGCAGATGGTGAATCAATTTAGTGAAGCCTATCAGAATTTATTTTCTAAAGAATTAATAAAATAGAAACCCACTCACTGCCGACAATCCTTTTCCAACTTATGACAACAGATTTCTGAGGCTGGAAATCTTTGTGGCAGGAGACTGCCCAGCTATCTCCCACAGACCGATGGTAAAGTAAATGATTTTGGTTAGCAGCCAGAGCTCCTTATAAAACAGAATGGAATAGAACATGCCAGAGCTCCTTAACAAGGATTACATGTGTTAAAGCAAGAACTAGTCAGTAATAGTGAGTTGTAGGAAAGTGGAAAATACTGGAGAAATTCACTTTGATGGTGGTTGTTGTTAGTTGTCATGGAGCTGAAGGGAATCCTGTGGTGTAGTCCACTGGGAGCTGTGTTATCCTAAACGCTGTAAGTGGTTCAAAGCCACTGGCCTCTCTGCAGGAGAGAGCGAGCCAGCCTCCTCCATGTGACGTGATAGAGAACCAGTCCCCTCCATGTGACGTGAGCGAGAACCAGCCTCCTCCATGTGGTGTGATAGAGAGCCAGCCTCCTCCATGTGACGTGATAGAGAGCCAGCCTCCTCCAGTGACAGAGAGCCAGCCTCCTCCATGTGATGTGATAGAGAGCCAGCCTCCTCCACGTAGTGTGATAGAGAGCCAGCCTCCTCCATGTGATATGATAGCCAGCATCCTCCATGTGACATGATAGAGAGCCAGCCTCCTCCAGTGATAGAGAGCCAACCTCCTCCATGTGATATGATAGAGAGCCAGCCTCCTCCAGTGACAGAGAGCCAGCCTCCTCTACATGGTGTGATAGAGAGCCAGCCTCCTCCATGTAGTGTGATAGAGAGCCAGCCTCCTCCACATGGTGTGATAGAGAGCCAGCCTCCTCCATGTGACATGATAGAGAGCCAGTCCCCTCCATGATGTACGGCCTCAGAAGCCCACTGCAGTCAGCTGGGAGTGGGTTTTGCTTTGACAGCAATGAGAAAACTGAGGAGGCATATGTATGTACGTGGTACCAATTCATAACATAAAATCCATTTCTTCTGGCATGTTGAAAGTTTTAAAAACAGCTTGAAAGTTTGTAAACTACTCCTTTAAAAGGATTGAAGATTATGTAACTCTTTGACTAATATGGTGTATTGACCCTGAACAGCTTTAATGTTGCAGATGTAACCAAAGGGAACATTACTCTCACACTGACTTTCTGCCACCTGGAATAGCTGAGGTGTGCACTTAGAAGAATTTCATTTACAGATCCTTAGTTAATGGCCTTAAGTGCCTTAGTGCCTTAAGGCAGCTCCAACTCATGGTGACCTATGTACAGCAAAATGTTTCCCAGCTCTGTGCCAGCATCACCGTCACCAGCATGCTTGAGTCCATTTCTGTGGCCACTGACCAGTCCATCTCTGCTTCATCAAATGTCCTTGTCTACTATTTGATCCCTGCAGATGACATGGCCAAAGCAACTGTGCTGTCACATTCCATAAAATTTTCTTTTAAAAAATTTTTAAATTAATTTTAATGAAAGTTTACAGAGACTTAGGGTTTCCATTCATTCATTGTTGCACTTTTCTCCCTGCCCACCCCTCCCTCCTAACTCACTCTTCTCTCTGAAAAGTAAAATTCTGTCATTGTTATACAATCCCTACCCCCACGTCCACTCCACTGTGCAGCCTGACAATAATACCCAATCTTATATCTCTTTTAAATAGTTCTCTCCCTCATCTGTTTCAACGCAGTATTCGTTATTTATTCCCTTTTTCTCAGTCTTCCCTCAACCCCGATGTCAGTCCTGTTTTACAACAGTGGCCCTATGAAATATTTGTCCTTTTGTGACTGAGATATTTCACTCAGCATAATGTCCTCCAGGGTTACCCATTGTGTATAATATTTCATGAGTTCCTTGTTTTTCAATGCAGCATAGTATTCCATTATGTGACTATACCAGATTTTCTCTATCCATCTTTTGTTGATGGATACTTGGGTTGTTTCTAACTCTTTGCTATTGTGAACGAAGCAGCAATAAACATGGGTGTGCATATATCTGCTTGGTTGGCAGTTATGGTTTCTTTATGGTATATTCCCAGTAGTGGAATTGCTGGGTCAAATTGTATTTCTATTTGAAACTTTTTGAGAAAGCGTCATACAGCCTTCCATCATTTTACATTCCCACCAACAGTGAATAAGGGTTCCAGTTTCTCTGCAACCTCACTAGCATTTGTTGCTTGCTGTTCTGTTAAATTTTGCTATTCTTACTGGGGTGAAATGATATCTTATAGTTGTTTTGATTTGCATCTCTCTTAGAGCTGGGGATTTTGAGCATTTCTTCAAGTGCATGTTGGCCACCTGAATGTCTTCTTTGGTGAAGTGTCTGTTCATAGCCTGTGCCCATTTTTCAGTTGGGTTATTTACCTTTATCTGTGGTGTTCATAATATTTTCATTGGCTGATTTTCCAAAGTGAAGGTCCCATGGTATATAGTGCATTTCCAATGATTGGAATCCACCAGCTGCTCCTTAGGAGAAAGCTGGGAAGTCTTTTCCTAATAAGATTTAGGGCCTTGAGAAACCAATGGAGGATCAATATGCGTTGAAATTGACCTGATGGCAGTGAGCTTTAATTTTCAAAAGCTAGCCTTTCTTCCAAGTCTGTCTTAGTCTAGAGACTCCTCTGAACCTGTTCACCTTGGGTGATCTTGGTGTATTTGGCCTACTAGTGGAATGACAGTACATCAACATGTCAGCCACTAGAGTATGATAAACTGCTAGGCAGACTGTTCATACCATGGAGTTAGAAGAACCAGTTCGTTGCTTTTGGAGTCTGTAAGTCACATGGGAGGATATTGATCATTTTTCTTCTGTGGAGCCACTCGTGGATTTGAACAACTGGAAATGTGCAGCTTTGGGGTTAGCAGTGCAACTCCCTACCCACTAGGCCACCAGAGCTCCTGATAGACTAGTAATGGTCCAAGACTTCCCTCCAAGTATCTCCTTGAGGAGACATTAGACTTCCTTCCATTGTCTCCTTGAGGGCTCTTGGCAACTCATGAACTTATTTGTAAACTTATCCCTGGACATGTTGAACAGGGGATGACAAATCAATGTACATATTGTACCATGCAGGCCTGATTTTGAGGAGACATTTAGGGTAATTTGTTTCCATGTCTCTCTACACCTGCTTCACAGACGAGATGGTAGCTCTTGATTGACTGTATTCAGAGGCAGGAAGGTGACTTTTCTCTTCTGTAAAATATTTCCAAGATATCTTTATTGCTTCAAAGTTGCCTGACACCTTACTATCATCTCAAATCTCAGGCTTGTGTAGGTCTTCTAAATGAGTCTCAACATTTAGTAAATAGGGGCCTGATGACCAACTATTTCTACCAACAAGTAAAATGAACAGGATATAAGATGGTAAGGTCAGGGTGAGCCTTCTTTTTCATTAACATTCCTGTTGTGGCCAAAGTGTGAAATCTTGGAATTTCACACCAAACATGTTCTCACCTCTACATTCTCTTTATTCTTACAGAGGACAAGCATCAAAATGAGATTGAGACTCTTCAAAGATTGAGGTACCATTTATATGAAGAGCTTTCCTGCAGTCATATCTGGGAACAAGTTGTGGGAGAATTAACTAGAAGTCAAGAGTCTATGAGAAAGCATCAAGAGAAGAGTCCTTGTTTACAACATGATTTCCCCTGTCAGATCTGGGCAGGTGTTTCTATTGAGGGTCTCGAAGAGGAAAGATACCTAATGAACCTGGATGGAAATGACTGCAATAATATTAAAAATCAAAAGTTTCCAAGTTGGAGAGCCCAAGATTTGGGGAGAACATATCTGAGTGAATCACATAATCTTCATAATAGATGGGAACGAATTTCTGTGGGAAGAATTCTATGTAAATATGATCAGTGTATTGACAGCTCCAGTTGGAGCTCACGTCACCATGAGGAGGACAGAGTACACCAGAGAGACAAAGCTTCTGGGCCCTGTGGAAAAGACTTCATAAAGAAGTCATCACTCAGTCAACTTAATACCATAGACAAAGGCAAGACCTATACATGCCGTCAGTGTGGCATAGGCTTCTGTGACACCCCCAGCCTTGAACTTCATCAGAAATCACATGTGTGGGAGAAATCCTGTGACTGTGGTGACTGTGGAAAGGACCTCAGTTACAGCTCAGTTCTTCCCATTCGTCAGAGTATTCAAGCAGGAGAGAAACTCTGTAAATGCGGTAAGGATCTTAGTCAGAATGTGTATGTTCCCACCCATCAGAATGTCCTCACAGGGCAGAAACCCTCCCCATGCCACGAATATGGCAAGAGCTTCACTCAGGGTTCCCCTCGTCACACTCACCAGAGATTCCGTACGAAAGAGAAGCCTTTCCAATGTGATAGCTGTGGGAAGCGTTTTTATCGGCGCTGTGACCTTGAAGTCCATGGTCAAATCCACAGTGGAGAGAAACCCTTTAAATGCAAGGAGTGTGGAGAGAGCTTCAGGCAGAGCTCACATTATCAAGCTCACCAAAGAGTCCACATAGAAGAGGAGCCACTTGCATGTGAGGATTATGGGAAAGATTTCAATGGAGGATCGGTACCTGACAGTCATCAAGAAATCCCCTCCGGAGAGAGTCCCTATCAATGTGATAAGTGTCTTAAGTGTTTCAGCAGTAAGTCGGGTCTCCAAGTCCATCAGCGAGTCCACACAATTGAGAGACCTTATAAGTGTGAGGAATGTGGGAAGAGCTTTAATTGGAGTTCACATCTTTACGTTCATAGAAGAATCCATACTGGAGAAAAACCCTATAAATGTGGGGAATGTGGCAAGGGCTTCAGTCAGACTTCACATCTTCAAGCCCATCAAAGAATGCATAGTGGAGAGAAACCATACAAATGTAGTATATGTGCTAAGGGCTTTAGTCGGAGTTCTTATCTTCGGGTTCATCAGCGAATCCATACTGGAGAGAAGCCATTTAAATGTCTAGCATGTGGTAAGGGTTTCCGGCAGCGGTCCTATCTTCACACACATCAACGAGTTCACATGGTGGAGAAGCCCTACAAATGTCCTGACTGTGGTAAGGGCTTTTGTCAGAGTTCTTCTCTTCATGCTCATCAGCTAATTCACATAGATAAAAACTCCTGTAGTTGTGAGAAGTATGGGCAGAAACTTAGTAATAGCTCAGGCCATAGTATTTATTGTAGAATGTACACTGACAAGAAATCCTTTGAATGTGAAACGTGTGGGAAACGCTTCAGTTGGAGCTCACATCTTCAAGCTCATCTAAGAGTCCACACTGAAGAGAAACCATTTAAGTGTGAAGATTGTGGGAAAAGCTTCAGTGGCCGATCAGCACTTCGCAGTCATCAACAGATCCACTCAGCAGAGACTCCCTATCAATGTGATGAGTGTCTGAAGGGGTTCACTAGTAAGTCTCGTCTTCGTATTCATCAGAGAATTCATGCAGTTGAGAAACCTTTTAAGTGTGAAGAATGTGGAAAAAGGTTTAATTGGAGTTCACACCTCTATGTTCACAGGAGGATCCACACAGGAGAAAAACCCTATAAATGTAAGGAATGTGGGAAGGGCTTCAGTCAGACTTCACATCTTCAAGCTCATCAGAGAATCCATACTGGAGAGAAACCATTTAAATGTAGTGTATGTGCTAAGGGCTTCAGTCGGAGTTCGTATCTTCTGATTCATCATCGAATCCATACTGGAGAGAAACCATTTAAATGTATGACTTGTGGTAAGGGCTTCAGCCAACGTCCATACCTTCACACACATCAGAGAATTCACATGGTAGAGAAACCATCCGACCATAATATTAGATCATAATATTTATTGTGAATTCTACAATGAAAAGAAACCGCTTGATATGTGGGAAATACTTAAAAGCTCACATCTTGAAGTTCATCTGAGAGTCTGTAGTGGTGAGAAACCATTCAGATATGATGCATGTGGTAAGTTCTTCCATTGTATTTCATCTCTTCATGTCCACCGGAGAGTCTACACTGGAGAGAAACCATCCAAGTATGTTGTTTGTGGTAAGGGCTTCAGCTGGAGGTCATACATCTTCAAGGTCATCAGACAGTCTCTGCTAAAGAGGAGCCATACAAATGTGATAAGAGTTTCTGTCAGGGTTCATATCTTCAGTTTCATAAGAATCCATTATTTTATGAAACACAACAAAGGCTTCAGTCAGAACTCACAGTCTACACACACACACAAAGAAGTTCCCATAGAAGAGAAAGGCTCTTAAATATGAAAAGGCTAGAATCAGAATTTTCATTTTGAAGTTCATCAGAAAGTCCTTACTAGAGATAAACCCTAAAAAGTGTGAGGAATGTAGAAAAGGTTTTAGTGGAAGACCTACATTTCATAAATATGAATGAATTATTAATAATTTATATGAGAGATTCCCACATACCCCTGCTCACCAGTATAAATGTAATGGTTTCAATAATCAGGATTCTGTGCACATCAGAGAGTTCACATAGGAAAGAAACAGGTGTGAGAACTGTGGGGAGTGCTTTAGTTGAACCTCGTCTTCTCATGTCAGTGATCACTGATGAAGGAAACATACATTTTCCCATTTTCAAACTTACCAGAGTCTACATGGAGAGAACCTATATAAAGAGGAGGAATGTGTGATAAGGGTTTTCTTTAATAACTCTGAGGGATTACCTCCTACTAGGGGAAACACATACACAATGATGTGTATGAAAGTTTCGGGGAACTGTGTTCTTCAACAGCCCGTGCCCAGCTAGGAGAGGAGACGTGGTTAATGTGGCCAGTATCTCAGCCAATGCTCAAAATAGCACCATTTACACAGAATGTATCTGGCAGAGAACCTTCTAAGGGTGGGTAGGAACTTTCCTAAAAAACTTTTTTATTTGTATACACAATAGAGAGAACTAAAAAGTGTAACAGAACGGCCAGGACTTCACCAAGTAAAAAGATGCACATGTGCTAAATCAGCATCAGCAGGGAAATAAGCTCCATGGAGACCTGACTCTTTTGTGTCTGTTGTTAGTGGTTGAATTGATTGCAACACATGGTCAGTTCTTATGTGTTGAGTACAACTGCCAACGTTTTACAAGGCAGTGACCTTTCAGAAGCCTGTCTTCTGAGGTGTCTCTGAGCGGGTTTGAACCACCAACCTTTCATTTCGTAATCAAGCACCTAACCTTTTACACCATCCATAACACAGGGAATTGAAATTAAAGGAGTTATTTTAGGAGGCCTTTTGCCTTGATTCTGTGGAAAACAGATTTAAGAGCTTGCCATTCCCTCCTCTTAATCTTGAGGAGTGAGTTTTTCCTCTAGTTTTCTGCTTCACTTGAGTCTGTTACTTTTGTCCAGGTTGTTGAGCACTTCCTGCGTCAGCTGTAATCAACTTGTAGTTTGATTTTTATTTTTCTTCCTTGCGGTGGGCTAAAACTTGCCCTTTGATTGTTTTGCACCTTGAAAGGTTTGGTCATTAGACTATGCAAATGAAGTTCCTATACCCTACTGTGCAAAGAAGTGTCTGTGTCCTACAGGGAGGGAATTGCTCAGTTTGTGGACCTGGTGGTGGTGGGGAACAATGCCTTTAAGTTGGCAGTCAATATCTATCTGATCTCTCTGCAAGAGTTTTGAGACAAGAGTTAGAAGCAAAAGGAAGAAGAGCAGAGTGGAGAGGGAGAAGGCAGGGAACCTAAAAGAGTTGTATTATAGGTGAAGGTGAAGGGCTCTAAAGCTAAAGGTGGCCAGAGACCTGGAAGGAGCCGTGTGGAAAGTGAGCAATGGGAGAACAAGAAAGGCTTGATGACAGAGAACTCTGCTTAGGGGGCAAAGAGGTTTGTGAGGTTGCAAGGAGGTCCATGCATAGGACAGAGAAGACATGTACAAAAAAAAAAAAAGGAAAAAAGAATGTGGCAGAAAGAAGGATCTGCTTACATGCATGGCTGAGAGGAGCTAAGAGACCTGGCCTGCTCTAAAGTAGGGAGGGGTGTGCTCTCCACTTTAGGGTAGCTTTTCAGACTGCCTTTATGTTTCCAAATCTTGATCCCAGGTTTTACCCAACTGCTTCTTTAGTCAACCACTTGACTTTCACTGTGGTACATGAGTTCTGTGTGGCCATTACAGTGGATGCTCAAACTCAGAAGAGGAGTAGAGGGAGACATGGCTGATGTTCGAATTGGTAAAAAGTTAGGAGAGTGAAGGTTGCCTAGATTTCATTTCATAGGAATCATCATCATTTTCCCTTAATTTAGATAGATTCCAATGCTACTATTACTGCTTCTACCATGTCAGAGTTGG
Organism: Elephantulus edwardii; assembly: GCF_000299155.1. NCBI lineage: Eukaryota > Metazoa > Chordata > Mammalia > Macroscelidea > Macroscelididae > Elephantulus > Elephantulus edwardii. The sequence goes on from NW_006400058.1 coordinate 1,259,207, forward strand.
AATTAGAAGTGGAATTCTTTGCAGTGGCTCTCAAATCTTGGAAAGGTGGGACTTTGGGAGAGAAAAAATGAATGGGTGTAGGATGCGAAGCTTGTTACTTAGATGATTATTTTGATTGCTGCTGCCTGTAGTGGCTAAAAGGAAAGTAAGAAATGTGCTATCAATGGATAGGAGAACTGTATCTAGGGTGACTTGTGGTGAAAGCATAGCTGGTTAAACAAGGTGACTTATTTGGGATCAGTGTCTTCTGGTTCAGTCCATCCAGAGACTTACAAATAGGTAAGATGCATTAAAAAAATGAATATTTATAAAAAGTTATATGTCTATCTGAATATAAGTTTGACTAAAAGAATATTTTTACTACTTAGTGACATAAAACAAACCTTAATGTATGATGGAAAGAAATATTAAGTATTATGGGTGGGCGAGTAGGATCCTGGAGAAACCAAAACCATCAGTAACAATGTGTTACCCTACTCATCAGGCAGCACTTGATGGGATATGCTAAAAAAGGTGAAGTAGTACAGGGAGCTTATGCCCAAAGCCTGTGAGATCAGGAGATTTGTATTTTTGAGACCACTGAACTTTGATTAAGAGTCCCATGATAACTGAAGACTTGATTGACTGAAAGCTTGATCAATAAAAAGATGTTTATATGAGGCACAGTGCTAGACAATCTCAAGGGTGTTATTCATGTTAAATGATGATGAATGGCAATGCCCTGCAGAAGAACAATCTTTCAGGACTGGAAATTTTGAAAGTTGGGGAGTAGAGACCTCACTCTTTTGAGGTGACTACCTAGGTCTACATTGTGAATGGGATTGGAGGTGCATTAATGAAGATACAGATTGAGTTTGGACAAGTTTGTTTGCATCCATCGACTTAGCCCCAGGTATCTCAGGAGGAGAGAAGGGACTGGCCAATCTAAAGTGCAGGATGTTGTTTGAACTCCTGAACCTACACTGGCACCCCCTGACTTAGATGACTAGACATTGAGATGGATGACCAACCCCAGATAAAAGGGAAGAGAGAAACGTTTGACACCGTGAGTTGGTATAGATTGCTACAATTTGATGATTTACTCTGAGCTGGATTTTGCTTATGAATGCTGTTGCTTAGGGTTACAGCTGGGGCAGATGGTCCTTCAGAATAAAGAACTTGCTTGTCTTCTCAAAGTACTTATTTGAGTTGGATGAACAAGTCAAACATTGAGTGTGTATCATTCTTTAATTCTCCAGCTCACTATAAAGAATATACATTCTAAAGATTTAATTCTTATTCTCCCAGTATGATCTTAAGGAAAAGTATAGAATTTGGTTCTTTTTGTCTACTATTTTGTTGGAGTGAAGGTAGAAATCAGTCAAAGACGTCTTATTATTTTTTAGGTTGAAATCAAAGATGTCTTATTATTGTTAATTTCCTGCTCAAGTTACGGAGAGAATTTTGGAGTAAGGTTAAAAGTCCTAAACCTTTCAAAGTGGACAATTAATTTTAGCTTGAAAATATGTTCTTACTACCTATTGGAGCTCTGGTGGCCTAGTGGTAAGAAGCTGCGCTGCAATCTTGAAAGTGCCAGTTTTAATCCAGCTCTGTGGGAGAACGGGGCAGTCTCCTCCCATGTAACTGTCTGAAAACTCCCCCGGGGTCAGCTATAGGTCGTTCAATGATCACAACAACATAACCTGTTACTCATATAGCCTGATGGAAAACAAAAACAATGACCATCTAAAAGAGGACGGGGATAAAGGCATGAGATGACTGGCTTGCGCACTTTTGTGAGTGTGCTTGCACTCAGAATGAGGGAGACCAGGGCACAGCACCAGAAGATAGATTTCTTCTGTTCCTGATGGGTCTGGGGAGAGAGGGTAGGGGAAGATGCTTAGCTGTTTTTAGGATTCAGTTGTGCAGGTGGGTTGTCCGCAAGGGTAATTATGATTGTAAAAACTGTCCTTGTAGAAGTTGTAACTGGAGGACTTAAGGGGGGAGACACTTCTGGATTGAAGTGTCCACACCTAATGTCGCATGAGGCTGTGCTATGCTGAAAATTTAGAAGAGTGGGAGCAAAGAAACAACATTCTCTCAGTAAGGTTTTATCAGCCGCCAGAAAGGGAGAAGTCAAGGGGACATTTTGAGAACCTGACCAGATTAGATGAGACACCTGCAGTAGATGTGATGGGCTACACCCGAGTGATCTCAGCTTTAGGGCCTTTGCCCTGTGGACGGACTCATTGTTCATGACTTATTTGGACTGGTAAAATGTATAAGATGAAAAGGTTAGAGGGTGCACTCTGGTGGAAAGACTTCCTCAAATGCGGCCTCGTCCCTTAGTTCTTTGGAAAAACAGCTGAGAATTTCTGGAGGACTTAGACTCAATTTTCTAGTCCAGGTTTGATACTGTTGGCCCAGGTTGATAGACATTCTCTGGTTAAGCTGTTAACAACTTACAATTTGATGCATTTTGCCTGGCTCTGTGCACCTTGCAGGAATTAGTTAAGGGACTCTGCAAATAAATTAGTCTAACCTACTATGCACATGACATGTCTGTGACTTGCAGAGGAGATTAGTCAGTACATGGCCATGGTAGGAGGGAGATCCCTTTAAACTGACAAAGAGTTTGTGTATATATGCAGACAACTTCACAGACAAAAGCAGAAGGAATAAAGAATGATGAAACAGAGTGAGGGGAGGCAAAGAATCTCCTTAAAAGAGCCATCCAGGACCAGGATTGTAACACTAAGGACAGCAAGAGGCCTGGAAGAGGCCCTGTCACAGTGTTGGTGATGATGGCAAAGAAGGATCAGCCCTGAGGAGGCCAAGAAGAGCTGGTTCTGAAGGGGCTGATAGGAGCCCGTTCTGAGGGGCCATAAAGAGACCTGTCTTGAGGAGGGTGAGAGGAAAGGTGCAGTTGCAGAGGGAAAGGTGTGCTTGTTTGCAGGGCCAGGAGAAGCTGAGAGGCCTGTCCTGTACTGAACTAGTGAGGGAGGTGTGCTCCACTTAGGGGATCCTTCTAGAGTTCCCATGATTTTTTAAAAAAGAGAAATCACTATTCCTAGTTGTAGTCTGTTGATTCTGATCCCAGATTGTACTCTGTTTCCTCCATGAGTATGGTCTGTGAATTCTATATGGCTATTGCAACAGATTATGGACTTTAAAAGTAGAGAGTTCTGTGGAGGAATGGCTGTGGTTAGGATTGGTCCACTGGGTGGAGAGTGGAGGTAGGTATGACCGTCACCTCGTAGGAGTCCACTCTGGGCTCTTGAGGCTCATCTTGCTTCCTCAAGTTAGATGAGGGTTGACAATACATTTTTTGAAAATTGTAGGCAATTCTTCCTAGTAGGACTCAGTGAAACATTCTGATAAAAGAAGTCAATATATAGCCTTAATAACATTTATCCAAATTCACAACATGGATTAAAACATTATGTGGACTAAAACCCTATAATACTATGTCTTGCAGTAAATGACAACATTATTTTTTGTTGAATCTTATATTCTGTCTCATTCTCAGATGGGTAGGCTGAAGTTTTCATGTCATTAAATACTGTACAAGGTACTGTCATTTCATATATAAAATAAACAAATAAATAAAATATAAACAATAACGGTGTTCATCCTGTTGCTTCCTTCTTGGCGACCCTGAAAGTGTTGGTGTAGAATTGTGTTCCACTGGGTTTACAGCAGTTGGATTTTTGAAAGTGATCATCAGCTCTTTTCTTCAGAGGCACTTAGGGTGAACCCAAGCCAGCAGCATTTTAGTTAGTAATGAAGTGTATGGACTGCTTGCACCATGCAGGAACTCCCAATAGCTAAACCTACCTATCTTTTATTGGGAAACACTGGATAAGGTAAAATTGAACATTGAAAATCAGGATTCGGAGTGACTCCCATTAGGTTTCTGAGATGGTGAATCTTAGCAGGAGCAGACTGCCTGATATTCCTCTCAGAATGGCTGGTGAGTAGGAACCATTGACCTTTTAGTTAGCAATCCAGCATGTAACCCTCTACACCACTCAGCTGCTGTAGGAGTGTATGTTGTGCTTAGGTGCCGTTGAGGATGACTCATGTTGACCCTATAATCCTGTCCTATCATGTGCATCTCTAACACACTTGAGTCCATTGCTGCAGTCACTATGTGTATGCCAGTCCATCTCAATGGGGGGGGGGTCTTCTCTTGTGCCGATCCCCCACCCTTCCAAGCAAGATATCCTTTTCTAAGGAATAGCCTCTTCTAGCAAATGTGCAGAGTATGAGAGATAAAGCTTTGTCATCCTTGCCACCAAGGAGCACTCTGCTCCACCTTTTCCAAGACATTCTTGATCATTTTTTTGGCAGTCCATGTGGTATTCACTTATCTTCTCCAGTACCACAGCTCAGAGGCATCAGTTCTGTCATCGTTAGTCATTGTCCAACTCTCAGATGCATAGCAAGTAATTGAAAAGAATGTGGCCTTTGTCTTCAAACATCAGTGCTTTTCAAAATTTTGGAGAGATTCTTGACAACAGACTTGCCCAAAGTAATAAACTTCCTTATCTCCTGACTGCTGGTACTAAGGGTGCTGATTGTGGATCTAAGCAAGATGAAATCATTAACAGTTTCAAACCTTTCTCCACCTATCATGATGTCCACTGGCCATTTGTCTTTTTTTTTTTATTTATTATTTTTTTTAACGTTTGTGTTCTTGATGTTAAGATGCAATGCACATTGACGGTTGTAGTCGTTGATCTTCTGCAACAAGCACATCAGGTCCTCCTCTTGCCCCTCACTTTCAGCAAGCAAGGTTGTGTCAGCTGCATAGTGCAGGTTGTTGCTAAGTCTTAATCATGTCATCAGTCTGTCACAGGTTAGTAATGAGTCATCTTTCGATCCTGATGCCATGTTACTAATATAGTTCAAAAATTTTTATTACTTGTTCGTCATGCAGGTTGAGTAAGTTTGGTGAAATGATACAATTTTGATACACACATTTCCAGATTTTAAACCATACAGCATCATCTTGTCCTTGTTAAACAATTACCTCTTTGACTATATTCAGGTTCCACAAGAGCAAACCAGATGAAATTATCTTTTTTTTGTTTTGTTGTTGTTATTGTGTACTGTCGAGTTGGATTCAACCGACCCAGGAGGAGATTGCCCCTCCTTCAGCAGAGTATAGAATTATAATTTTTGCAATGTTACCCATAAGTTCTTATGAGTCACACAGTAGGAAACATAGGCATACATCTTTCTGGTATTCTCTGCTTTCAGCAGAAATACATATGAAAGTTGTTTGTTGTTATTGTTAGCTGCTGTCGAGTCAAATATGACTCATAGTGAATCTATGAACAAAAGATCTGAACCCTGTTCTATTCCTGTGCTGCCCTTACTTCCTGTGCCACACTTCCTGACACACACATCAATGCTGATGTTAGACAGATCCTGGCTGAAACTAAGGAATACCAGAAGAATGTCTCTTTGTGCTTTATTGACTCTGCAAAGGCATTTGACTGTGTGGATCATAACAAGTTGTGTCTGATGTTGAGAAGAATGGGAATCCCACAGAGCACTTAACTATGCTCATGCAAGACCTATACCTGGACCATGAGGCTGTTGTGCAAACAGAGTATGGGAACACTGCATGGTTTAAAATTGAGAAGGGTTGTATTCTTTCTCCATTCTTATGAAAATTAGAAGTTATGAAATAAAGATCGATATCCTAAACATTATTGTTGTTGTTTACTGTCGAGTCAGAACCGACCCATAGCTGACCCTCCAGTGGGTTTTCAGAGGCAGTTAATCATATGGGAGAAGATATCCTAAACATTAATGACCTGAAATGAATTAGTAGTGACTATTTTGAGTATTGACATTTCAAAATGTAGAGGACAGCAATGTAAGTAATAGGGTAAAATCTATATGACAGAGAAACACAATGTAACCATTGTTAAAATTTACACACCAACCATTAATGCTAAGGATGACAAAATTGAGTATTTTTACCAGCTTCTACAGTCTGAAACGGACTAGCCATGTACTAAAGGGACATTGACAATTACTGATGATTGGGATGTCAAAGTTGGAAACAAATAAGAACTGGAAAATATTATCTTGGTCACAAAGACAACACCAGAGATTTTACGATAGAATTTTGCAAGATCAAAGACCACTTACTGTAATACTACTTTCAAAAACATAATATGACAACAATACACAGGAACTTCACCAGATGGAATGCAAAGGAATCAAACCAGCTACATCTGTGAAAAAAAGATGATTGAGAAGTTCAATATCATTAGTCAGAACAAGATAAGGGGATGATTACACAGCAGATTAATAGTTGCTTATAAGAGGTCGTGGCACAAGAGACATTATTGTCAATGTCAAATAAATCTTGACAGAACGCAAAGAATACCAGCGGGATTTCTATCTGTGTTTCATTGACTATGCGAAGACATTTGACTTTGTGGATCACAACAAATTCTAGCTAACCTTGAGGAGAGTGAGAATCCCAGAACATTTGATTTGGCTCATGCAAAACCTATGCCTGGCCCCGAAGGTGGTCATCAGAAGAGCAAGGAAACATTGCATCATTCAAAATAAAAAGTGTACACCAGGGATGTATCCTATCTCCATACCTTTTCAGTCTTTATACAGATCATCCCGGAGGCTGGGCCCTATGAGGAGGAGTGTGGCATCAGGATTGGAGGAAGATTCCTGGTCTAAGTATAGGCTTCGCATAACCACAATAAAGTGTTCTGTGATTCTCATTCTCCTCAAGGTTAGCTACAATTTGTTGTGACTCATTCAGCCAAATGCCTTTGTACAGTCAATGAAACACAGATAGAAATCCCTCTGGTATTCTTTGCTTTCTGTTAAGATTTATCTGATATTGGCAATAATATCACTAGGCCATGACCTCTTCTAAACCCAGCTTGTATTTCTGGTAGTTCTCTGTCAATGTACTGTTCCAGTCGTTTCTGGATAATCTTCAGGATATTGCTTGTGTGTGATATTAGTGATATTGTTTGATAATTTCCGCACTCTGTTGGGTCATTTTTTTGGGGGGAATGGGAGTAAATACTGATTTCTTCCAGTCAGTTGGCCAGGTAGTTGTCCTCCAGATTTCTTGTCACAACCTGGTGAGCACGTCCAAGCGCATCTGATTGTTGAAATATGTCAATCGGTATGCTGTCAATTCCTGGGGCCTTATTTTTTGCCAAATCCTTCAGAGCAGCCTGATCTTCCTCCTTCATCACCATTGCTTCTTAATCATGTGTCAGCCAGTTCTTTTTAGTACAGTGACTCTGTATACTCCTTCCATTTTCTTTTAATACTTCCTGGATCATTCAATATTCTGCCCATAGAGTCTTTTAAGTATTAAAACTTGAGGCTTGAAGTTATTCTTTAGTTTCTTCAGTTTAAGAAATGCCAAATGAGTTCAGCCCTTTTGATTTTCTGATTCCAGCTTTTGCACATTTCATTATAATACTTGGTAGTGTCTTCCTGAGCTGCCCTTTTTTATGTATGTATGTATGTATGTATGTATGTATGTATGTATGTATGTATGTATGTATGTATGTATTTTTTATTGGGAAAAAACATATTGGGGGTACAAGGAGATGAGGGTTGGGGGGGCAGAAGGGTGAGGATGGGCCAGGATGCAGTTGCAGAGTTGCACAGTTTGGTCGGTGGGGGGAGCAGGTGAAGGAAATAATGAGGGTCCAGTGGGGACTAGATGCTACAGAGGAATGACAAGCAATTTCCAATAGTAATTAAACCAACTGTCTTATTGATTTGGGAATTAAATGCCGACTTTCTGGCTTCTTCATGCTGAACAGGGGCATAGATGTAAAGGGGGGAAGGGAGGGCGCTTTATCACCTTACTGGTGGTCTTAGGTTAAAGCTGCTTGCCTTCTTGCTCTGTTAGAAGATATTTTTCCTGTCATTTGCTCCCCTCTGGACTGCAAAGTGTTTTCCCAGGTGGGTCCTGTGGGGATGGCTGGTTGAACCCAGAGGCTCCATCCTCCTTTGCTTCCTTAGCTGTCAGTTGTATTTCCTTTTTGTCACTGGCACTGGGTTCAGGGTCAATTCTGGAGTAAAACTCAGAGTTAAGAGTTTCATTAAGGAAACTCCTTTTCCTATAGGAAAGGGAGCAAACCTAGAGAGAACAAACTTGTGAGTTACAAATAGAAGGGCTTTGAGGGTGTTGCTTTCAGGTTTACTGGGGGGGAGGGTGGCAGAAGGTGGCCTAGGTAACATTGGATACCCTAGGCATTCTTTTTTTTTTCTCCTTCCCCACCCAGGGGTCAGATGGCACAACCTGGGGACTGAGGAGCTCACCCTGAGGGCCGCGACGGCTCACCCTGAGCCGGGGGCTGAGGGCAGCTCGCCCGGGCAGAGGGCCGCGGCAACACCCCCCAGGAGCTGGCTGGTATACTCCCCCTCCAATTGCCCCTACCCCAGTCTGGTCCCCTCGCCTGACTGAGGACTCTGTGGTCAGGGATAGTGTTTCCAATTCCAGCACTGCCACTTTATACTATATTTTGAAGTAGGTGTCACTGCCCTCCCCCTTTATATACGATAAAGGGAACCTGAGAATTGTGAACAGACTCCCCCCGGGTCTAACCATCTTTTGGCAGAAGCATTCAACAGAACAAAATATGTGGTGCATTTAGGATGTCGGTCCTCTTGTGCATGCTGCCACTGTTAAGGTCATCAGACTCACAGTGACTTTCAGCAACCCATTGCCTGTCCAGTGCATAGGTAATCATCTTCTTTGGCCTGTTCAAGGAAACCCAAACCTGCAGATGGCGGGCATGCATCCCATCCCCCACCTCCTACGCAGGCGGCCAGCAGGGCAAGCCCCCCCCCCAGCACTGGAGGCCTGCGGGAGCGCGCGGCGCCCCCAGTGCGGGCGGCTGTTGGGGGCGCCCCCCCGCCACACGGGCGCTTGGCGGGTGCACGGCCCCTCTTGTGCGGGTGGCCAGAGGGCACCCGCTTCCCTCACAGCCGCCATCCTGGCTCCAAGAATTCTCTCCAGACCAAGTCCACCTTGGAGCAGTGTGGTGTACCAGACTTGAGGAGGGCCGGTGCCCAGCATCCATCCTGGGTGAGGGAATCCATTCGTTCTGGCTGTGAAAGCTTCATGGAGCTGCAGCGGCTGTGTGGTGTGGCATGGGCTCTGCAGGGGGGGGTTGGGAGCCACAAGACTCACCCATTTCTCCTTGGGAATCCTTGAATTCCTGTTGTTGAGCCTTGATCTTCACTGAGGGCCAGTCATCACCTGTTTAAGTGTTCAATTATCAATAAGCCGAAGTCTGTGGAAGGCGATAATGGCCCTGCTTTAAGTGGTTCGCTGCTCCTGCAGCTCACCACACTGTCTCTGCCTCCACCGCCATCTTGGATCTCCCTGAGCTGCCCTTTTAAATCTTCTGTTCAGAATATTTTAAAGATGCAAAAGATTGCTCCTTAGCTTCCTGCTTTCTTCCATTTACTTTGACTTCTCAGTTCTCTAGTGCAGTTTAGAGTTTAGAGTTTCTTCTGACCTTGAGTATATCTCACCTGAATTTGGAGATGATCTGAAGATTAGATTTGATATATTGAACAAAGACTAGATGACTTAGGAGTTAACATCAAGCTTGTAATACATGAAAGCAAAGGGTCATTTAAAGACAAGGAAAGAAGACAAAACCAAAATGAATGTCAGAAGAGACTCTGAAATTTACTCTAGATCATAAAGAAGATAAAGTGAACGGAAGAAATGAAGGGAGGGCTGAATTGAAAATTTCAAAGGGCAACGTGAGAAGATAAAAGTATTTTAATGGAAAATGCAAAGAGTGAAAAAAAATCAAAAGGAAGAATAAAGTTGACATTTTTAGAAGCAGAGGAGGGAGAGAACCGTCTAAAAGAGAGATGGAACTGGGTATTTCTGTCATCACAGGAGACTAGAGCGAGGGCTGCATGGTGGAGGGGACCTGGGGGAGGGTTTGTAAAACAATGAAAGAATCTTTTCTTTTA